>NC_133777.1:84426563-84623812 GCF_003597395.2 Chelonoidis abingdonii
AAAAAGGAATTGCGTAAGTTCCTGGAGGATAGATTCATCAGTGGCTATTAACCAAGATGGTCATGGATGCAACTCCATGCTTTGCTAAATCTCTGACTGCCAGATGCTGGGACTGGATGGATCACTCAGTAAATCACCCTCTTCTGTTCATTCCCTCTAGCACCAGCCACTGTCAGAAGAGAGGATACTGGGCTAGATGGACTGCTGCAGTGACTCTCCTGAAAGGGGTACAGTAGTCTGGAAAGGTTGAGTCTGATGTGGCTTGTGTACCCCCACATTTCATCTCATTTAAAAACTACTTGCTTACAAAATACAGACATAAAAATACTAAAGTGTCACACCATTTACCAAAAAATTGCTGACTTTCTCATTTTTACCACATAATTACAAAATAAATCAATTCAAATATAAATATTGTACTTACATTTCACTGTATAGTATATAGAGCAGTATAAACAAGTCATTGTCTATATGAAATTTGAGTTTGTACTGACTTCGCTAGTGCTTTTTTTGTAGCCTGTTGTAAAACCAGGCAAATAGCTAGATAAGTTGATGTACCCCCTGGAAGGCCTCTGTGTACCCCTGATTGAGAACCACTGGACTATTGGTCTGACCAACTATGGCCATTCTTATGATAATGATGAGAAAAAAATGCTTTAGTAAGAAATTCAAACACTGGAATTCTAAAAACATATCCAGAAAAAAAAAATCAATCTTTGAACTGCAACAGAGGACTTGTTCCAATAACTATTTTAACCAGAGTTTACAGTTCCTAAGTAATAAAGAAGTGATATTTAAATTTGAAAAGTAGAAGAAAGCGTAGAGTATGTCAAACATCCTTCATAATAATATTGAGTAAATACATCTATCAACTATGTAGAGAAAACAGTAACAGAACTAACTGTGATTGAGACAGGGCAGGCACATAGCGAGGTTGGTACCAAACCTGACGTTCTTTCACACTCCAGAAATAACTAGAAGAACAAAAATCAATTCCACCTAAAAGTAAATTTGAAATACCAAACTCTATTACTATTCTCTCTCTGTGCTTAACAGCAGCAGATGTTTCTGCCGTAACCACAATCAAACTGACACACAAGTAGAATTGCATGTTCAACAAAATTTGAATATAGATACTTTGACGTTAAGGTGATTAGCATGGTATAAATCCCCCCAAAAGAATTATTCTTATCACAAGAGATCTTTTGGAGGACTCCATCATTTATATCTGTTTTTGATACATAGAAAGAAATTATTAGTGCAACAGATGATATAAAAATAGAGATTTTTACAATATTATATGAGCATTCAGTTATACAAATAAATACAGAAAGGTTCCTATAGTAACATGAATCCATAATAGATGGAAGAGTCTGAAATCATAGATAGCATGTTCTTGTCTCCATAACTGGTCACCAACATAAATTATTAATAGCATGGGTTAGTCTTGGCTATTCTCAACTTCCTCTCATTATGGCAGAAATTCTGCCCATATTGCATATAGGTGGCTCTAAGTAGTTAAGTGAACAGTAATTGAATTTCAAGTCATACAAGTTGGAGCTATTCAAATGCAAGCAGTTCTTTAAAAGGAAAAATAATTATTTTTTGATGGCAACAGTAAAGACAAACTATAGTATAGGCTGGGAAGACACTGATCAAAGTGTTGGTTAGAACAAAACAACTTTATCCATATCTAGTATAGGAAATATCAATTCCCTTGGAAATACAGCCATCATATAACTTGGAAAGGAAAGCACTGTTTAATTTAGTGTAGAAGTTTTTCTAAAAACATTAAAAGAATCAATCATACTCATTAGATCATTTCTAACTAATATATAAACTCTTCCTGAGTGACATTTTTTTGTGTACAAGATGTTATGCTGTTCTGTAATGGCTATTGCAGAAAATGCTGACTGATGCACTTGATTAAAGCTTAACATAGGACAGGTTTCTATGCACTTTCATTCTCCAGAATTACTTTTCTGTGTTTTCCAGCATGTGTTCACTCTCTAAATATTTTATAGGTTTTTTTTTAAATTATGTTTATTCCAAATTGCAAAGACAAAAAAATTGCTTTTAATACTGGTTCTTTTCCTAATTAATCCAGATTCTTACTTGATGTACCTATCTCGGCACCGAGTCAGTTTATGGAATTTCAGGATATTACATAAAGCTATATAAATAAATTTTAAAATGGTCAATTTAGATTTTAACTTATTTATCAGCTATAATGGTACTTGATTAGATTTGCTGTTTTGTAATTATTTCATTTTACCAGAACTGATTCTGGACAGAAACACAGAAAATACAAGCTCCAACTGACACTAATGACTGGTAGATTGAGTAACTTACAAATTAATAAACTAAACAATATGAAAACAGTCAGAGATACTGTTCCATAAACATTTTATTTTTACTTTATCAAATGTAGTTTAATGTTATAGAGATACTTTAGATTTTATAAAAAAAGAGAAAGTTTTACTAGTCAGGCATTACTACAGCATTCTTAAATCTTTGCAGAAAGGAAGGGTAGGAGATCTTTTAGGTTTGAAGATTAGCAGAGAGAGAATCAGTGGAGTTCTACTGTATCAAATCTGCTAGTCCCATGACCAAACTTTGATCAGATGTGAAATCAACATGGCTCAAACAATTTGCATAAACAAACAAAACAGCAATGAAGTGGTTAGGCATGTGTCACTCCATTTGCTGCTAAAATCTTCTGAAAAATTCTATTAATTCACACTGACATTCTATTAATATCATTTGGACATTATGGCCATACAAGAAGTGCTTTACTTGCTGACATTAGAATAAAAAGTTTAAAGAAATGCAGAAGTATTCATTTAATACTTTTGAGTACACGATTGATCTGTTCACCATTTATAAAATATATTCATGTTTAGAGCTTCAGCTAGTGTTTTACATTTTGCTTCTATTTTTATGAGAAAACATTTTACCAACACTAAAACACTTGAGCAAAATGTTTACTTCTCTGTTACCATGCCAGGAGAGTTCGTAAAATCAAGAGCACAAACATTCAAAACAGGAAGTGGTTTTCATTATAAGAATCAATTTTTTAATTTTTTGTTTTTTGTTTTTTTACAGTGTAGTGATTGAAACATATTCGATTTGAGCACAGCGGAAATTTAACCTGCAAAATTGCTTTTGTATCACAATGTGCATCAGAAGAAGGCAATACAGCTGGTTAAAATATTTATCTTTGAACAATGAATATTACAAATTCTTTAGAACACTATACACGTCATCTAATTTTATATAATGCTAGCCTCCTCCTTATCATTTACATTCGCTTTATAAATGGTTTCTTTTAAAAATCATGTGGAAGGTACAAACAAGGTAAGTATTAAACTCAAGGCCTTGAAGTTTTACAAATAATTAAACCAATGTATCAAAATGATCATAGCTCTGTGGTTACTGTAGCTGCTAGTCAGGTTCTGTAACACACTGCTCCACAATTTCACGCAAGTTTGGATTCTCCATCGCAGCTGCTACTCTCTCTTTGTCATTTATTTGCTTGTTGACTGCAAAATATCAGATGAAAAGTTAGTCAGAGCCATTTGACTGAGCAATTCTTGCATAATAATCACTTTGTGCTAGATACTTGACTCTGCACTGAGGTAGGTCCCTGAAATCTTTGTAGACAAGAACAGTCTCAAGCAATGTGAATGGGAGGCAACAGACAAAAGGAATAAGAAATGGATTGTGGCATCTTTCTTCTATCTTATTTTACTTTTTAAATACTTATAGGCGGGACTATAATCACTTTGCTCTATGGTGAGAAGGACTAGGATTTGTATAATAGACTTATTTAAAGAAGTGCAGCGCAGGTAGAAATGGAGATGGCAAGATTGATCTGTTCAAGGAGATGCTCCTGGCATACTGGAAACACACAGGAGTGGAAAAATGACATGAAAGTGGTGTTGAACTGGGAATCTTGGATGGAACAAAGAGGGATTAGAAGGGGATGAGGGGCAGATAGGCAAGTGGAAGAATGATCACACACAGCCACTAGACATCACTACCACTTCCATGGCATTTCTAGTCCAGGAAAGGAATATGTAACACCCTGCTTATGATGGCTATTCTGCAGTCCTTAAGTAATATAAAATGTGTAGAGCCATATCTGACCTTAAATTCCTCTTAACCCTTCACAGCAACATGGAACAAACAATGTATTTTGCTTCCTTGTAACAGAAAAGCATCCTTGAGACATATTAGCACTAATACTCATTTCTTACATCTGTGTCTATATCCTGATCTTGGGTAGCAATTGTCAATGTTGAAATTTTATGACGTCTAAATTTTGCTTTTAATTTATTAGGCGCCAATATCTCTGTATCTGGGAACTCAGCTACATGTTCCCATTGAAGTTTTTCTAAAGTTGCATAGATTTTAAGCCTAGAAGGTACCATTAAGATCACCTAGTCTAACTGCCTGCAGAACACAGGCCACAGATTCCAGCATCAGGTCCATAACTTCTGATTAAGCTAGAGTGTAAAAATCAAGAGTGGATGTTTAATAGCTCCAAGTGATGGAGAATCCACTGCATCCCTAAGTAAATTGTGTCAATCTGAATTTCTCTAGTTTCAGTTTCTAGCTATGTGACTGAGAAAAAAGAAAAAAAATCCCAAGCGCACTCCAGATTTTCCATGTTAAAAAAAACCAACAACATTCTATTCAGGTTTAGAATAAAATAAGTGAAAGGTCAAAACCTGGAATGGGCAGAGTCTTTTGTGATTCTTTTTTATATGGAAAAAATCTGATTTTATTCTAATAAAAAGACACAATTTTACAATTGAGATTTCTATGGCACATGCTTGCCAGTCCAGTTCCTCCACATTTTACAAACCATAATAAAAATAGTCTAGCATTAATACAAGATTGCAAGATCAACCACTCAAAGTCAAGAAATTCCAGAAATTTACTTAGCTGCACATATGCAATACTTCCTATTTATTTCCCTCCCTTTTTAAAATGTAATCCTCAATATCTACAGTAATATATACTAGATGTGCAACATGAACAAGTTGGAATTTCATTGCAGCAACGTAAAATTTGAGATTTCCCAGTGGCGTGCTTCATCCTGCAACTCTGACACTGCATTAATTCCTAGGGTGGTGGGCCACACATAGAGTCATTCAATTTATAAAAATCCACTTACTGTCCTCCTCAGTGGAGTGGGCACCTTCAGATATATAAATTTCCAACTAGATAAGAAATAAACAATGTTAGCCACGCACATGAATAGCTGTTCTCCGGCACACTGTTGGGAAAGAGAAATCTCTGTACAAAGGATGCACACTGATTTAACAATTAACATTTGTGAACCATCCTAGCCTGTTGTACACAATAGGCAGGTCTCAAGCTTTTTCATCGTCTAGATTTTACAAGAATGTTTTACAGGCATCTCCCCTCCAATTCACAGCCCTATTGGTGATCACGGCTATTGGTGGTCAAGTTGAGATAGCCATGTAAGTAACTGATATGGTTAAGTATTTCTAGGAAAGTACTTCGGTGTATGTTTAGTTTTCTTTCAATGCGGTTAAGCAGTTGGAAACAGGGAGGAGAGCCAGTGCTATCTTGCCAGCAAACTCTCTGTAAACCACAAGCTAGTGTTCTGTAGAGCCTGATTTAGGAGCTGTTTGTCTAGAGGCGACAGGAACTGCAACTGTCACTTCCATGAACAGCTTATTTAAACACATTTGGGAAATAAGACCCTTTCAGGGAGGAAATCCTAAGTGATATTTACCACCCCCCATTCTTTAAAGCTCCTTGTCATATCACTCTCAACTTTTGCCAGTGGGGGCTAATGGGGCTCTCCTGTGAAAGTGTCAATGCAGCGTGATGGTGGCCACTGCCAGATGTTATCCTGGACTAGATAGACCACTAGCCTGATCCAACATGGCAAACCCTGTGTTCCTATTTAAATTATAGGGAAAAAATCTCATTTTAAATCCTGGCTCCATTCCTACCTCTTCAGTGCTTCCAAATTCTCTGAGCAAACTCACTGTAAGATCCCATTTCCCATTTTTTATTTTTTTTTGTTTTGCAGAGAATCTTCACACGAACTGTGGAGGGCACCTTTATTCCTTAACTGGAGTCAGAATTCAAACTGATGCTGGCACGTTACTCACTACCTCATTTTCAGGTCACCTTGTCTCGCTTACTCACTCAGGAATCATTGGGGATAACAACCACCAGTTATTCCAAAAGTATAAACAAACCCAGTAACTAGTTAAACATTAATAAAATTCACAATGCCTGGACACTTCGAAATGTTCCTGTGGCCCACAATACTTTCCCTTGAAAGCATTAGGAGGACTTAGATAGATATTTGGGGTTGTTTGTTTTAAGATGTCCTGTATTTTCAACAATCCATCCCCACCATGTGCACTATTTAAAAACACCAACAGACCTTTTTGACCACAATTTTAAAACTAAGTAAGCAATCTTGCAGTTCGTTTCGTTTTTTAAGTTTGTCATTTGGTATTGGCATACATCCACACACAATCTCATATGAGAATGGTAGAAATGAATACTTTACCTTGTGCTTAAAAGGCAAACATCTCTGAAGTTTTATTCGCAAACAAAGCCCTGTTTAAAAACAATAAAAACCATTTTTTTCATTGGCAAGTTCAAGGAGTTCTGTGGATGATTTAAACAATTTTTTTGATCTACCTAATTTCCAGTGGACATACATCTACATCACAAAAGCCATCAATACAACTGACAATTGTCACCCCTGCAGCATTCTCAGCAAAAAGACAAATGAATGACAACGGACACCCTCTGACTCCAATATATGGTTCTTCCAGATCATCGAGGATTAGGCAGGATAATAGGGAAGCCTGTTTGACCTAGAGAGAGACTTTAGTCTCCAAGCACCTTAGAGAACTATCATTCCTCTCCTCTTGTCTACATTCCTGTACTAGAAGTTCTTTCCTACTGTTGTGGCTGTGCTTAACTTCTGCGGAGTACATAACGCAGCGATTTCTTTCGGAAGATTGCTGAACTTCTAACAAAAGAGAAAACAGTTTGAAAAGAACACAATCTTGGAACAACTTGGGGGAGCAGGAAATTCTTCTGTCTCCCAAGTGTATCTACCACCCCAGGTAGCCACCCCTTGGCTAATTTTCAATGCACATTAAATTTTTTGTTGAACTCTGAACATGTGCTCAGTATGATACAAACCACAGAAAGGAAAGTCCTTGCCCTAAGGACCTTACAATTTAAATCTTGGATTAATCTAAAAAACCAGCAAGTGACATATCAATAAAAAAGTATTGACTGTTTACATTATTGGTTCTCAAACTGGGGCCGCTGCTTGTATAGCGAAAGCCACTGGTGGGCCGGGCCGGTTTGTTTACCTGCTGGGTCTGCAGGTTCGGCCGATCGTGGCTCCCACTGGCCGCATTTCCCCGCACCAGGCCAATGAGAGCTGCTGGAAGTGGCACGGGCCGAGGGACATATTGACTGCTGCTTCCAGCAGCTCCCATTGGCCTGGAGCGGCGAACTGCAGCCAGTGGGAGCCGCGATCAGCCAAACCTGCAGATCCAGCAGGTAAACAAACCGGCCCGGCCCACCAGGGACTTTCGCTACACAAGGAGCGGCCCCAGTTTGAGAACCACTGGTTTCCATGTAACATTCAAACACGATGTTCTCTAAATTAGGTCTTTCTGTTGTACCCATCACCGTTGAAACTATATGCTTTTAGTGATAAATGAGAAGATTAGATTTCAGATGTTTCTCTCTAGGTTAGTTGCATGTAATGTGTTCATTTTCGTAATCATTAGCATAGGGCAGACAGATGAAGAGGATGCTTGAATCCACTAGAGAGTATGACATAAGAGGTAAGCACCCAGTAATTCTTTGGGACAGAAGACCACTACGAGTATTTGACCCATTTTTAAACAACCTGGAGATTCGTCACTGGACTGACCAGGAGACATTCTCAGTTACAGCAATAACTACCATAACTCTCCCAGCTACCAGTTCCTTTCAGAGAGTAAATATCCAGGCAGTCATAGACTTCTTAAAAATATATTTGTTTATTCTAAATTGAAAGAAAGTAAAGAGTGCCCATGCACAGGTTCTGAGCACCCTGCCAATTAGTTAAAACAAAATGCAATACCATCAGCTCAACCCTTCTATCAAGCAGCAGTAGAAATACCAACACCTCAATATACTGGCCCATGCCTCAAAAATCACTTGACATAAATAGGCCCTCCAAGATGCCCTGGAAGTCTGGGCTACTTCAGGGCAGAGACAGGAGGGGATTCCAGAGTCCTGGGGCCTTTATGGAGAACACCCTGGCAGCCATTCCCCTCTCTATTATATCTAGGCTTGGATCAGATTTTTAATTGGTATATGTCAGTAAATGTCGATCTCAATGTACACATACAGACCAATGAAAAATATATTTCCATTGATAAAAATAAAAATTTACAAATAGGTACAGTAAGAAAAATTATGTTTGAGAACTTATTTGAGTTTGATTTAAGGATATTTACTTTAGACATTTTGACATGTGATGTTGACGATGTGTGTTTTAATGGTTATAAAGCTTTTACTTTTTGAATTGCAACAAGTTATTAAATAATTATCTGACCCCCCCGCCATTACCAGATGAGCCCAGCCCATAATTTCCCACAAATGAAAAGTAAAAAACTGTAATTTTAAAAAGCTTAAAAATAAGCATTATCTGTCAAAAGTGAAAAAAAAAAAGAAAAAGAAAAAATAAATTCAATTCTGCCAAACCCGGTTCTCTCAAGGAGGATAGAAATCCAGCACTACACAGGCCATAACTCTCAGTAGGCTGGTCCCAGGCTATTTAGGGCATTGTAGGTAAAAAGACGTAAAACACCAATTTAAAAGCAAGTAGTCTGTGCATGAGAAGAACTCTGACAAACTGCTTATGGCTTGTACTCTTATATGTGCTGCATAGCTGCTTAAATATACTTGCTGTAGCTCTTTCCTTTTACAGAATGAGGAACTGGAGAAACAGAAGTCACTCGGAACACAAGAACACAAAGCCTGGGGAAATCAAACCGTGGCAGTCAAGTTCACAGCACTCTAAAACAGTCAGCTACTTTACTTCTCAAAAATCAGAGTACAAATCTTCAGACTATTTAAATACATATACTGTAAGTAATACTCATAGAATCTGTTTTTTGTAAGGGCTTTTCTATACCAGCAAATTGCCTGGAATAGCTACTGTGAAATAGTTATTCCATACTAGCCCCCAATATGAACACACTTGTTCTGCACAAAGGCACTAAGTGTGGAATAGAAGAGTGTCTATACAGGGAGGTAGCATGACCAACTACTGTGCTTCAAATTCACACCCTATTTTATCTCAAAATTGCCTCCCTGTGTAGATAAGCCCATAGTAAATAATTAGGTAGCTGACAGTCCTAAAATAGGCCGATTAATTCGCTACCATTTGTACTTCACTTTCCCATACAAAGAAGTGGGGTGATATTTCAGCATGATTTGCCTCTTGGTTAAATTCAATAACACTTATTTTCCTTTAAGGAAAAAAAGTATTTAAAATGTAAAATGAGAATCCTTTGTCTGTGTTAACTTAGAATTATAAAGCTTGCTAATCTTGACATGTTATATCTAAGCAGCATAACTTCAGAAAGCTGAAGTCTAGTTTCATCACAGGAAGGAAACAGGATAAACAACATCTCAACTAAGCACATAATCAAAGAAAATAAGGAAGAGAAGTAGAATCTTATTCTACTTTGTGATCTTTTAATAGTACATAAGAGAGTTTATTTTTATTTTTAAGATCTGACAAACCGCTTTTCTTTAAACTTCTGTAGTAATGCTGGAACCATGCAACATTTTGGACATACCCTTCTAGCCCAAGTAAAAATCGACTCCTATCAGCTATTCATATTCAGGAGGATACAAGCTGGGTAAATATACAATCCCTAGATTGTAATCAATAAAAATTAAAAATATAACTTCAATTTTTAACAGACCTAGATACAGGAGTCATCACAGTTCTAATCCCACTGTATTTTCTTCAGTGAAGTTTTGCATGAGTAAGAACTACTGAAGAGAGCCCGATATGTTATTTCTCTTAAATCAGTGAAGATTAATCTCTTGAAACAAGACTACACCATAAGCCACATTGCTTTACTCTCTATTCATCATATACTACCAAGGCACAGTATTACTCAACAATCACTGTTCCACATTGATCTCAACACTAATGCTTCCCCTTTCCCCATTATTTCTAAAGTCTGGCCACCAGTTATCTAAGGAAACCTTCGGCAGCTTAGCTAAGAAGCAACAAGACAAATACTGAAGCCCTGTCTGTACTGTGACTTGTTAAACATTTTAAAACACCTAGAGCAACAGTAAGTTGTTAAATGGTTTACTTCCACATCATATTGCAGCTACACCTCTACCCCAATATAACGCGACCCAATATAACATGAATTCAGATATAATGCAGTAAAGCAGCGCTCCGGGGGGACGGGGCTGCAAGCTACAGTGGATCAAAGCAAGTTAAATATAATGCAGTTTCACCTATAACACAGTAAGATTTTTTTGGCTCCTGAGGACAGCGTTATATCGGGGTAGAGGTGTTTATTCAGAAGTTGTGCTATAGACTACCTTAAAGGGACTAGTCCAATATCATTGTCTGCATTACCATATGTAGAAAACCTCTAGCTACACTGAACTGTAAAACAGTGGTAGGTCCATATCCACGACAATACTATTCAACCTAGTATGGCTAGGACCTAAAAAGCAGCAATCATGTACACGTAACTCACAATTCCTTTTCTTCCTCTCTTAACTCAGTGCTTCTTGGAACTACCAAATCATGAAGAGGATTTTTGAAAGCTATCATCCCTGAACAAGACCTACAGGATCTTTTTGCTTCATAAAATGCTATTTGATTTAAGAAATATTGCAATATTTCTTTTGACTGCTTTGTATAATGTTTTCTAATACACAAGTCCAAGAAAAAAAAAAGAAGGGAAAAAATACTTAATTTTTATTAGTGTTACTCAGCCGAACCTCCATTGCATTTGGTTTATTGCTGCACATTTTAGAAGAAAACTATTCGGCCATTTAAGGAAATATGAAGCTTACCAATGAGAGTTGCCAAAGAGCAATGAGGTACTGTTGGTGTAAACCTGATAATAACGAGATATTCATCTTCCCCTATCTCGTGCACTTCAACACAACTTTCCGTTACCACTTCCAGTTCTTCTAAAGTGTTAGGCTTCTCTGGATCCCGGATAGTTCGAATTATATCTAAAGCAGAAGGACATACACCAGAAATGAAATACCTTTTATAAATTAGATGATTAGGGAAAAAGTCGTAGGTTTTTAACAAGTTGTTCTTCCCAGCCTAATTTTTTCAACTCCTCTCCAGGAGAGGCCTGGTTACTGAAACATCTTGCTGACTCAGTTCACCCAAGAGAAGCACAAACCAAAGCACCTGTATCTTACCATGTCTGCTCCTCTCCATATAGTGCAAACATTTCTACAGTTCATGGCCAAAGAACACAGCATTTTACTACCTACAAATGGAGTCCATCAGCTCTGCACTGTTTTGACAGGAAAAACACAGTCCTTACCCACAACACAGTATGAATTTAGTTTATAGTATTATCTTATTACATCAAACCCTTTACACAGGGCAATGTGATTGTTGATACCTCTCTCTTACTGAAATTGGTATGCTTAGCACTTCACAGAAGAGTAAGAAAATAAGATCCTGGACTTGAGGAACTTCTGATATATGGGTCAAATTTTGCAAGATTCTAAGCCACTCTTACTCCCAAAAAAGTCAATAGAAGTTGGAGAGACTAAGCATTTTCCAGGATGAAGTGCTTACAGTGTAGATTCAAAACTATTACAAATGCTACAGGATAATTCACAATCCAAAAAAGAGGTATCCTCCTGTTCATAAGTTTAGATCATCCGATCACTGGACAGAAACAAATCTATACAATTTTTGTGAACAAATATTTACAGTGAGGAATCCATGAACAAATGACAGGATAAAATTTGTTTGTATGATCTGTCAACAGTTACAAATAAAGAATAAATTTGTAAAAATCATTATCTGATTAATTTCAGATTAATTCAACCTTGTTAACAACTTTTTTTTTTTTTTTAAATCAACCTACTATAGATGTGGCTGGCTGGAGCCCATACTACAAACCTAACCTGTTTTGTTTTTTTTTAAAGGGGTATGCCATGCAAACAACCTCAAGCTTTCAGTGGAAACACATTCCAGCAATGAATGATCTCAGAGTATGCAAAAGGACTTTATTACATTGTTTGAGCACTCAGTGTGGTCATCTCAACTGGCTTTATATTCTGCCCGTAGACGGCATGAGAAGTCATTTTCTAAAAGTAATAGCTCAAAGCCCTTTGGTGAATACAATATTCACCCTACATGTGTGATAGCATTTAATGCTGGCAATAAAAGCTAATATTGAATCAAATACCGTAGTCACCTTTTCACAAACTTGTTAATATATAAATGGGCCAAATTCAGCCCTGTTGTAATGCCACTAACTACAGTGGAGTTACAAAAGGGCTGAAACTGACCATTGAACTTTCCTGCCATGAAGTTTTACTGACAGTCAGTGACTCATCAGTTTACACAGTGAACTTAATGTATGTCCAGGATGATCTGCTGCATAATAAAAATCAAGAATCAGAATGCCTTCTTCCCAGTAAAATTCATCTCTGAACAGTGTTAAGATTTTAGAGTTACTCAGGGCTGCCCAGAGGATTCAAGGGGTCTGGGGCAAAGCAATTTTGGGGGCCCCTTACATAAAATTTTTTGCAATACTATAGAATACTGTATTCTCATGGGGGCTGCTGTGGGGCCTGGGGAAAATTGCCCCACTTGTCCCCCACTCTGGGCAGCTCTGGAGTTACTTAATATATTAAAAAGGCTATGTTTCAGATAGCATATGGGATCCAAATACTGAATATCTGAATTAATACCAGTGAAAAGTGTGCCACTGATGATCCACTCAAATCTGCAAACATTCCCGTCTCCATCAGTAATCACAACAGAATGGCTCTAGAACGGTGTGCACAAGGGCTTCAATCTGGCCTCCAATTCAGTATTTGCTATTTTTTGCCCTTCTGGCTACAAACTAAATCTAAACTTGATTTATAATGTATAGAAGAAATGATTTTGCCACCAGATTTGGTTTTAATATTTAGATTGTGAACTAGATGACTTGTGATTTGGAATTGCTCCTATGTTTATAGGAAACTACTACTACAAACACAGTATTTTTATTGCATTGTTTTACAACTGTCTTGGAGAGCTGGAGATTAAGGATGGAATTTACAGAGGAGTTAGAATCCACGTAAAGAGCCATAGAGGACCCTAAAATTGGATAACAAATATTTAACACCTCAGCAGAACCTTTACTAGTTACAATCACTAGGATAAAAGTTACAGGAGCTATCAAAACTCACCTTCTGAGCACATACTGATTGCCCCCACCCATCACTTGCTCCTCAAGCCGAGGGCTCCTCTCCACTCCCTGATCTCACCCCCCTGCTCCTCTCAGCCCCTTGGCTGGACCCAGTGCACCTCCAGCTCTGGGCAGTCTCTGCTTCCCATCACCTGTGGGGCCCTACCGCTCTCCTCGGAGCTGAGCTGTCTGGGACTGGTGTAGAAGCCTGGCCAGTCTCAGCCAGGTGTCAGGGGGGCGGGGGCGGCTTGCTTGCATCTTGAGAGAGCCTGGCTGGGGCAGGCCTTGGCCTGGCTGATCATGCCACTCTTGAAGGGCCACTGAGTGCGGCCAGGAGTCAGGGCGTGGTTCTCTGGGGAGTGCTAGGCTGTGAGGTGGCAGGGAGGATCTGTGTGTGTTGAGGCACCAGGGAGTTGGGGTTCTGTGTGGGGTGCTGGGCAGTTGTGGTGAGGCTGTGGGCAAGGATGGTGTTGTTCAGGTTCTGTGCATATGTGTGTGTGGGGGTGCTGGGCATAGCAGGTTCGGGGGGCTCTGGCCACAGGGAATGGGGGGGAGGGGTTCTGGTGTTGGGGGCAGGGATAACTGTGTGGCACAGCAGGGGCCCGCCCCCAAGGGGAAGGGCATGCTGGCAGCGCAGGGCTGCCTGGGCCACTGTGCATCTGGCAACTGCTGGTTTGTAAATAGTGCCCTTGTGCTGGGCTGGGAGGAGTGGGTCTGCCCCTATCATGCCATGTCCCATTGCCTCTGGCTGCCTTCTTGCTCTGGGGACTAATGTCCCCACAACATGCTCCATTGCCTCCATGGGGGCTCACAAATATATTTAGCACCTGACCCACAAAAAGTTAATCTGGCCTGTCGGCCCCTTCTGGAGCTACTAGTCTCATGTTAACTGCCAAGGGTGTCTGGCCTGTGCCCTAGCCAGATGGATGAAGTAACAAGGTAACTTCCCAGTGTAAGTGACCCTGAGAGTGGTTCACCTTACATCAGAGCTGAACAGCGGGGACAGCTTCCCACCCTCCACAGATCTCAAGGCCAGGTAGGTCCCCAGGCACCTCTCTCTCTGCCCCACTGCACCTGGGCACCAGAAACCCACCCCAAAGCTCTCAGTATCCAGAGCACTCACCCACCCCTTCCTCTAGAGCAGCCACCCACTCGCCAGGGCACCGACCATCCGTCCCTCCCCAGGACAACCACCCGGCGGGGCACCGCTCCCCCCAGGGCACCAACCCACCCGCCCGCCAGGAGCACCAATCCATGTGTCCCTCCCCGGGGCACCCACCCACCGACCCGGGCACCGCTTCCCCCAGGGGCGCCAACCCATGTGCCCCTCCTCAGGGCACCCACCCGCCTCACAGGACTGGAAGGGACTCGAGAGATCACCTAGCCCGGTCCCCGCACTCGGGGCAGGGCTCATTACCTAGAAGCGCCGCTCCCCGCTCACAGCCCCGCGCCCTGCCCAGCCCCCCTCTCCCCGATAGTCACCATACACCTCGAGCGCTCTGTCCTGCTCCATGGCCGGGCTGCCCTGCGCATGGTACCCGCTATGGAGCCCGGAGAGCCACAGAACCCTGCCCAGCGTGTGCGACAGCAGCCCGGACACCAGCGACATCCTTCCGCTCCGCCATCGGAGAGAAACAGTCTCACACGGCCACCGTCCCCATTGCCCTCCTCGCCGCTTCCGGGTAGGTGACGGCGAGCCAGCGGGGCCAGGCCATGAGGGGAACAGACAGGGGTTTAGGCTGGGCCCGGGCTCTTAGGGGCGGGGGAAGAGCGGGGAGCCTGGAGGTCAGGATCCTGCAGCCCACCCAGCCCGTCTCTGGTGCGCAGCTGTGCCAGGGGCATGTTTGTAATGGGCACGTTTGGGTGTAAACCTGACCTGAGCTTTGCAACGATTCAGTGTGTTAAAGCCCTTCCCAGGCTGGGGAGATCAGCCTGGCAGTAGCCCCTAAAACATTCATACTTGCGCAGGGTTTGTTATCAGCGTTTGTGTGGGGTTCTACCCCTGCACGGTGACACAGCACATTCTAGAGATGTCAGTAGCAGAGTCTTCCCCAGGAATTGAAATTAGAGAGGCTGTTTGAATTTACGGGGAGGCGGAAAGAAGGGTTGGAAAACGACTACATTGGCAAAACTGGGGGGGTTGCTAGTTGACCACTGGAGGAGGATGGGACAGTTGGGGGATCTAGAGAAATCTCTCAGTGCTGTCAGTTCATTTGTACTGTAGTTTAGTGGCTGGTAGTTGAAACAGTCTGGATTTGAGCAGGTCTGAAATTCCATCCAGCACAGGGCAAGAGTGGTACCTAGGCACTGATCTTGCAACAACCTCTACTGACACAGTCCCCTTCCTTGCAGCTGCCAACTCAATGCGGAATGGGGGCCAGTGTACAATACAGTACAAAACTGATCAGCATCTAAAATAGAGGCTGCAGCAGACATAAAGTCCCAGATATAAACCATTTGTTGGGATTATTGCTCCTCTGCTTTTCCTGCAGTGAGAGCAAGAAATAGGTTAACTGAAGAACAGCCTTGCATCATAGATACATACACATCTATAATCCCAGTTAAACCAGCCTTTGACTTTATAGTTTGTGAGGTGCACAATCTATCTGCTGGAATTTAAATACTGTTGTAGTACTTGCTTTGGAGGACTACTAGGTGTTATTGTTTTATTGCCAGTGCGTATTTTACACCAGGAAATTTTATTATGGAATGTCTTTGTGGGGGAAGGAGTCATGGGAATGTTTTAGGATATTTTGAACCTATTAAATTTGAGGGTTTCTTCTCAAATAAATGATAATGTTAACACATGCACAGGAGCAGAGTAAAAAGTTTCTGGCACTCTGCTTTGAGAAATCATGCTACTTTCAAATATTAGTACCCTGTAAGATTTTCAGAAAGCAACTGATAAAGTGGTAAGCTTCATTTCCATTACAAAATGATTAGTCAAGGTCAAACCAGTTAGGAGTTACAAAATGGATGGTTGGACAATGGAAGTTACCTGTTAAGTTTGAGCCAGGTTCTAGGCCCCTTCTAAACTCCTTGAGTCCCGACTACTTGGTCAAATGTGTGTCCCCCCCAGGCTCAGTGACTAAGACTGCATCTGAGGTTAGGAGCCCATTGAAAACAGAAGTCACAGCATATAATGCTTCATCTAAAATGGACTAGCTAGTAAGCAACCGATCCAGAGATCCTCATGATCTGAGCAGACAACGCGTCTCATTGTGGCGTGGCCTCATAGACTACCACTTTCAATAGCTAGTACGCACGAAGACTACAAATCCCAGCATGCAATGCTCCCTGTGGCGGCAAGAGCTAGTCTTTACCGCAGGGCATTCTGGGAGATGTAGTCTCAGTGGAATGACCACGTCCTAAAGCGAAGAGATTTCCGGGTTTCCTCAGACCCAGCGAGTCTCGTCGTCCTCTTGCGTCAGACTGGCCGGAAGTAGTGTCCTGTGCAAGATGGCCGTGGCCCTTGTCCCCCCGCTGAAGCCGGAAGTTCGGTCTGGGGGAGAGCTGGCTGGCGGCCCCTAGGAGGATGGAGGGCGCGAAGGGGGCGCTGCGGGTGCTGCTGGTGCCCCTCGCCCGGGAGGCCCGGAGCCCCCAGGCGGACACTGCCCAGGCCAAGCTCAACAGGGCGCAGGACGCTCTGGGAAGCCTGCTGGTCTCGCGGGGGCTCCACCTCAGGTCCCTGGCTTGTGGCAGGGCTGGCCGGGCCTGCGGCAGCCCCATCCCGGGACCATGGGCGGAGTAAGTGGCGGGGCCGAGCGCAGGGGCTGGGGGTCCCGTCGAGCCCAGGATCCGCGGCGCGGCGCGGCGCGTGGGACTGGCAGGCCGGGGTCCGAGCCGCGCTCCGGGCGGCGCGCTGCAGTCTGCTGCTGTCGGCCCTTTAACGCGGTCTCAGGTTGTTGGGCGGCGCGCTGACGTGTCCGGGTTTCTCCATCTGCTGGGTGTTGTTTTGCTGATCGCCACAGGGCAGAAGCAAAGCGTGTTCTCCAGGGCCGTCCCCAAACCCTCACAGCCCGAAATGTGGGAGACTTAATGGAAGGAGCGAGACTGCAGAGGGCAGTGCTTCTGTATCCTGGGAAATTTCCCCAAAATCTGGGCTTTTTTGAGTAAAACGTTTTGAATGAAATTTCCCAATTTCCCAAGTTGAAACATTTTACTCACAAATCCCCAGGTTTGGGGAAATTTCCCAGGATATAGAAGCACTGTAAAAAAACTTTTATCTGGGAATTTTTCACCAGATTTGGGAAATTTTTAGCGCTAGATTGGGAAAAGTTGGCATCACGATATAGAACTGGGAGCGGGCTTGCTGTGACCCACTAGCCCCCTCTGTTTGTCCTTTGATTGCAGAGGGTTTTATCCCTGGGATAAAAACGAGGAGTCTGGTGGCACCTTAAAAACTAACAGATTTATTTGGGTATAAGTTTTCATGGGTAAAAAACCCACTTTTTCAGATACATACATCTGATAAAGCGGGTTTTTTACCCACGAACGCTTATGCCCAAATAAATCTATTAGTCTTTAAAGTGCCACTGGATGACGCCTTGTTTTTGTGGACACAGACTAACACAGCTACTCCTTTGATACTTGTCTCCCTGGAATGGCTTTTCCAATATGTGCTAACTACTTATTGCTAAGCTATCTGTTCCACCTTGCATTTGCTGTGACCCTGGGAGAACTTTTCCCAGACCTGAAGAAGAGCTCTGTCACTGTGTAGGAGCTGGAAAGCTTGTCTCTCTCTCACCAATATAAGTTGGTCCAATACAAGGAATTATTTCACCCACCTTTTCTTTCTGAAGCGTGGCAATCTCCTCTGGCTTGGAAGACGACAAACTGTTAAAGCCTGCCTGAATATTGAAGCATCACTGACAGCTTAAAAATCACATTATGAAAGCGTTGTGCCTATTGTTGTTACAAGTAACACTTTAGTATAACTAAAATAGATAAAAGAGCAAGAAAATATTTTTCCTTGTTAGTGTTTATTTTGGACGTTTGATAGCAGTTTGTGTGTGTATATTTCACTGTTTTTTTTGTCAGTGCCCTAGTTTTGTGTGTGTGTGTGTGTGTGAATAAAACACCACACTGGGTATTTTTAAACTGTTTTGTTATGTTTTCTGAACTGTGGAATCTGCTGAAATTGGAAGAGAATAATGTGAATAAATGTAACATTAAATATTGTTATTAAATATAGCTTCATGTGGGAGGATGCAGAAAATAATGATCCACAAGGAAACAAGCCAAAACTCCTGGCTCTTAGTAAAAACAATGACCTGTTTGTCTATGAGCTCAATAGAGAGGATGGAAAATCTGACACAACTGCCTTGTACAGCTGGAATGAAAAGAGACTTAAAAAACTTCTGGAAGTTAAAAATATTAGTGAGTACTTACAATGTATATTCCATATTTTTAAGCTCTTGGTGATTATGGACCCAATCCTGCAACAACTATTAACATAAGAATGGTCTGCAGGATCGGGCCCTTAGGAAAGTGTAAAATATTTTCATGCTGTCATTTTTAATGTTATGGGTTTGGAACTCATCAGTAATGCTAATGAATTTGTTGAAATGGCAATGATATAAATATTACAGATGGTCATGCACTTCACCTTATCAAATGAAAATAAGGTACTATAGTTGAGACTATTCTCCGTGATCCTGCAGAGACATAAGCGCATGCTTAACTTTACACAGTGACTAGCCTGTTGAAGTCACAGTACATAGTTAAGCAGCTGTGTAAACCTTTGCAGGATTGGGGCCGTGAAACATTAAATAACTTTAAGATCCCCTGCCCTGAAGTCTCCTTGCTAAAATATTTTATTTTCAAAATTAGTATTTTTAGTGCCTATCAAAATGTTGTTTTGTGTTCCTCATGTTGTCTTTGTGTAGTAGAAGTTGGTTAAACAAATTAGTGCTATTCTTGAAACTATTCTGACCTCAGTGATCTTGGCACACTACATTGATCAAAAGGCTAAGACAATGAATTTAAGCTATAAAGTGTCTCTCGAATCAAAATGACCAATTTGGATATGTAAAAAAAATTGATTCTTTAAAAATAATTTTACAGGTCTTTCTTCAATAACGTCTGTGAGGATTCTGTCATTTAAAAAGAACACATCTTTGCTACTGTTGAATAACTTTATTCTTGTGCACCTTGATTTTCCTGGAGAAGATACAGAATTACAGGCACTTGACTGCTTTATCCTTGATTTGTCTCCACAAGCTTTGGAAAGAATAACAGATGTGAACTTTTGTAGAGGGGTTCTATTTTTGTTAGATAACTCTGGCTGGATATGTATCCTTTGCAATGGACACTGTTTCCCAATATAATTGATCAAAAAAAGTAAAGTCATACTGTGAAGAAAAAGAATGTGGATAACAGGAAAAAAATATTTCTTGAAACCCTTTGAGGATTAAACACACATTTTGTGAAGGAAATTCAAGCCTTGCTATTTTGACGTTATTTCATCCATCTAGTCCATGTGATAGCATAGTTCAGTGTGAAAAGTACAAGTACCAACACAGTCTCACCAGGCCAGTGGAGCTTCATTATTACACTGTAGATGCCAACTTTTTGGTCTCTTGTGGCAGGATGATAGCCATTTGTTTTACAAACTGTTCAGCTATCTCTATTCCCAGCTAATTTTTCTTAAACTGTTTAATCCGATTATTTTGTTCTTCCAACTGTGTTTTGCAATAAGCAATTGCCAAAAAAATGTGAATGCACATTTAGAGAGGTTCAGGGTTTTTTAATAGTATTTAGATTTTAATTGATTTTTAATTACATTCCTAATGGTTTTAACAGACTTATACTAGTAACGTCAACATATTTGTTTGAAGCAATTTATAGGTTGTACTTTCCAAGACAACTAGATACAGTCATTCGGATTTGATCAAATTCTGTAGCTCGTTGTCCTGCTAAATAGCAGTGGTACAGTTTCTCATGAGAGACTGGAGTCCATTCCATCATTTTTGGTGGCTGACTTCTTGTTAATGCTCCTACTCCATGCTCTTGTCCAGAATTCAAAAATAGGCTTGTGAACATTTTTCAAGCAGTCTCTCACCAATACTCCAATATTCATTACGTTAATTACTATTCAGAGAGATTGTTTTACTTCAGTTTCAATCCACTCAATCTGTTATTTCAACAACCTTGCCATTTGTACTGCCAAAATTTAAAAAGACCTCTTCTCCTCTAGTCATTGTTAATTAAAACTGTACTTTGCACAGTTTTGCTTTTATAATCAAAAACACGTCAAAGAGTGAAGTTTGGGGCAGCAGGGAGAGTGGATATAGAAATGGTGTTCAATGTGTGCTCTATTGGCATAGAGTTTCTAATTAAATTGACTGTCAGTTTTGTATGAAGCAGGGCATATGGCACACTTTGCATTTGTACAGCACCTAGCGCAATGTGGCTCTAATCCTGATTGGGCCTTTGAGTGCTACTGTGAAACATCAGAAAAATTAATAATTATAAATATCTTGCTGTGCAAGAACTTGAAGACTATATACATGTACACTTACCTTGGGAAACAAAAATACAAGAAATTCACTGACCTATTTTGTTACGTATTCTTTGCTTGTTGAATAGTTTGAAACCTGTCACTTTCTTTGACTTTGGCGTAAAGACATATTTGATACAGTAGATGGTGTGCGTCTAGCAGATGTTGACGTTGCACTCTTCCAAGCAAATGTGGAGGATGAGAACAAGGATACAACCATCTTATCTCCCCTCACTTTGGTAAAGGTGTCGCACGATCTCAACGTCGCCGTGGTTGTTAATTCCTCTAATTGTGCCATTTCTATTGATCTAAATTTGTATTTCAGGTATGTTTGCTACAGAATTTTAAAATACATTTTTATGAGGCTAGCTGGTTTTAAATTATTGCCAATCTTGCATCTGTTGCGGTCAGAATCCAAATTCCCATTAGTGTCCATTTGGGTCGGACTGGGCCCAAGATATAGTAAAAGCATATTAAAAAATCATGTTTCTTCAGAGTTTGCAAATCAGCGTGCTTCCACATATGTTCTTCCACTTGAGCAAGCAGAACAATAGTCTTCACGTACTATTGCTAGAGGAACTGAGGGATATATTGTGGTTTTTCAGATAACATTGTGTAGTAGCAGCTCCTTGAAGTATCTACAGGTATTATATTGGAACTGCTTAGCAATTTAAATTTATCACCTCTATTTGATAATTGCTGAGTGAAGATTTGACCCTGCAAGAATTGCCCACCTGAAAGAAGACTGCAGAATCATACTCTAGGTTTGTATTATGTGAATGCATTTATATGAAATGCTGTTGAATTTAGAGAGAGGACCACTTCTCTGCAATATTATCTTCCAGTTTTTCATCAGAATAATTTTGTGACTGTATAGAATAAATGTAAAAATTTGCATTTTAAAAAGTCATTAAAAGGTTTGGAGGCAGTGTAACTTAAGTTATTTTTAATATCTCTATTTGCAGAGAATTCCCTGGGCATTTATTTTGTAAGAAAATTTTTCAAAATCTTCCTGTAACACGACTGGAAGGAATTGATGAGGATGATCTTGCTAGCTCTGACTGCAGCATGAAACTTACAAGGTTTTCTTTCCGGACAGACAGGTATGTAAATATAAATACCTTCTGGCACAAGCTGTTACAGTTTCTACTGCATCGTAATCTAGGTCAGAGGTTCTCAAATTAGGGGGCAGACCTCCCTGGGGAGGCATGGAATGTATTCTGAGGGGGCGTGAGAAGCTTTAGGAAAACACTGCACATTTTACCCACAACAATGAATAATTAGCGAAGCTCATTCCTCCAGACACATAAGGTCCTCCTTCAGATGGCGCTATGCATTTGACTCTAGATAGCACTGTGCATTTTGATGGATTTCTCTTAAGCTTCCATAGTATTATACAAAGTTGTTGCCATCTGTACGTTAATCTGTTTGCTATGACAAGGTGTGCACATTTAATTGTAAGCATTGACCGCAATCAGTTTTGTTTTTGAGCTTATTACATGGCTCTGTTTGAATCAATGACTTACTGTTTTTAATATTTAGTGAGAGTTGCATGTTAGATTTGTTTTTTTAAAATCAGTATATGTACTTGTGGGGGCTGGAAGGGGTGTAAACTACAGACACGAAGGGGGCACAATCAAATAAGTTGAGTGCCACTGATCTAGGTGATTCACATATTACTAGACTACTTAATTTTAATTACAAATTTAGCAAGTTCTGAAATCAGCTGTGCACAAATTTGTTAGCTCATCTTAATTTAAAAATGATGTGGTCCTTAGGCCACTGCTAGGGAATTAATTAGACAATCTCGGTCCATTTTCTGTAGGCCACTAACCAACCTTGAGACAATAGTGTCCTTGTCATACTACCTTGACTTAGATTTTAACCAGTACCGACAGACATGGTGTCCTATTACAAGTTCCCCCAGAACTTTTTGTATGCTTGACATAGATGAATACATATCCTCGTCCTTAAGAATGGCCATACTGTGTCAGACCAGTATCCTGTCTTCCGAAAGTGGCCAGTGCCAGATGTTTCAGAGGGAATGAACAGAACAGAGTAATTGAGTGATCCATTCCCTTTTGTCCAGTCCCAGTTTATGGCAGTCAGAGACTTAGGAACACCTGAAGCATAGGGTGGCATCCCAGACCTTACCATTGATGAACCTATTCTGCAGGAACTTATCTAATTCTTTTTTGAACCCACTTACACTTTTGGCCTTCACCACATACCATGGCAAAGAGTTCCACAGATGGACTGTGCATTGTGTAAAGAAGTACTTTCTTTTGTTTCTTTTAAACTTGCTGCCTATTAATTCCATCAGGTGATTCCTAGTTCTAGTATTATGTGAAAGAGTAAATAACACTTCCCTATTCCCGTTCTCCACGTCATTCATGATTTTATAGACCTCTATCATATCTCCCTGTAGTCATCCATTTTCAAAGACGAATAGTCCCAGTCTTTTTAATCTCTCCTAATGCAGAAGCTGTTCCATACTCCTAATCATTGTTGTTGCCCATCTCTGCACCTTTTCCGATTGTAATAAATCATTTTTTGAGAAAGGCAACCAAAACTGCATGCAGTATTCAAGGTGTGGGCATACCATGGCATTGTATGCCAGCATTTTGATATTTTCTGTCTTATCTATCCTTTTCCTAATGCTTCCGAACATTCTATTAGCTTTTTTGACTGCCACTGTACATTAAGCAGATGTTTTCAGAGAACGATTCAAGATCTTTATTGACTGGCAATAGCTAATTTAGATCCTATCATTTTACATGATGATGTTTTCCAGTGTGCATTACTTAACTTTATCAACATTGAATTTCATCTGCCATTTTGTTACTCAGTTTAATGAGATCCCTTTGTAATTCCCTTTGCAACTTTGGACTTAACTAGCTTGAGTAATTTTGTATCCTCTGCAAATTTTGCCTCTTCACTGTTCACTCCCTTTTCCAGATCATTTATGAATATGCTGAACAGCACAGGTCCCAATACAAATTCTTGGAAGACCCTGCTATTTATCTTTCTCCATTATGAGAACTGACCATTTATTCCTACCCTTTGTTTCCTATCTTTTAGCCACGAAGTAAATAATTAGTATTAAAATAGTTTTAGATTACTTTGCCAGTATTTTGAGGGTGGAGTGCAGGATTTTGGATCTTGTCCATAAATCTTAGTTTATGGTTTTTGGTCAAAGTAACCTTTTAAAATTGAAGCCTGTAAATTACTTTCATTGTCATGATTTTGGTGGTTGTACATTTTTCTTTCTTTCTCGAGGTCATGGAAAGCACACTTGTCCTCGCTATATAACACATCAAAGAGACCTGACTCTCCAAACTTGGTGCCTAATATTTGCTTTCCTTGGTACCAGTACCTTCCCCATCTTGAACATTATGATAATAAAATCTGTGACAAATCTGAGAAGATCTTGTCCTCCATACCACAAGACATTGCCTATATCCTTTCCAAATCAACAAGGAAAGATTATGCAAATATCAATGATGTAGGAAGACAATGGAAAAAAATCCGTCCGGGAGGCCTAGAAGAAACGATGAAACTTGAGTGTAAATCTGTGACAGGATTTAGTGCACTGTTTGCATTATCAGCAGGTGACAAAGGATTGACTGTTGCTCTGTGGGACTTAGAGACGCAAGATGTGACATATTATCACATTGGCAAAAATTGTATTTATGTGGATTGCAGTGGAGAGGAGCAGTTGTGTGTCATTCAGACAGGTGAGTTTTTTGGTTTTCCTAATATGGTGAAGACTTCTGTTGAAAACATTTTGGTCTGTACTAACAATATGCTTCCCCTGTCTACCTAATATGATTCTCTCCAATTCATAACGCTTTTCTGCTGAGGGTGAGTGTCGTATAGGGCCCTACCAGAGCTTTGTGGCCCTGTTTTAACAGATACTGTAAATTTAACAAATTGGCTCATAGTTTGTAATTTTTTGATATACTGATTTAGTATGAATTTCCCAGTTACAGTGAATAATTACATTGTACAGAAAAATCTATAACCATCCAATTTTATTTTCAGGGTTTAGATAGGAAGTACAGTTATATTTGCTAAATCTATGCTTTATTTTAAACCCTGCCATTTGGAACATTAAGTTTCAAAGACAGTGATTCATCATATGTCTTGTTGTAAGTGAGGGGCTTCATGAAAAGTTTAGTGCCAGATCCTGCTTTGAGTTATACATTTGTACCTCATATAAACTCCACTGGGAGTTGTGTATGCTATATTTGAAGGTAGAGTTTGTCCCATAAAATGTGGACCCTTCTTCATGGCTAGGGTTGCTAACTCTGACTGAAGCTATTCCAGGAGATTTTTTTCGCGCCAGCATGACATAATGTAATTTTCTTAAAATCTCCTGGATTGCTTTCAGTGGTCTCCTGGAGATCAATGCTGATTCTGGGAGACTCCAGGCCAACCCTGGAGGATTGGCAACCCTACTCATGGCCTGTGGCCCTGAATCTGATTGGGGGCTCTTTCTTCAGTGCATTTTTCCTTTCTGTTTTGGCTGCTTTGTTTCCCCTGTATTTTCCCTTAGTTTCTCTTTATGGTACCCCCAGCGTGGATGTTTTTACTTTTGCTGTGAAGTGAGCTAATGGGAGCCTCTTTTGATCTAGGAATGGGCCTTTTGTAGTTGCTGCACAAGCAGGTAGTTCATGCTTTCCTCATAGGTCACACATGCAAACTCCGTGGAGTGTTTAGTGAGTTTTTTTTCCTCCATGGATCTTCATTATGAAACCCGAATCTGCCTACTAGCTGATATTCTTAGTATAGTGTACATCGTATTAACTAGTTTGTTAAATGCATTCCTTTATCTGCTGGAGAATTTTATGTTTTGAATATCTGAATATGACCTTAAACCAATGATTGTTTTTTTTCTCCTGAATCCCTGAACCTCTCTGACTTAGTACCAGGAGAGAGAAGATAGGTGAGATATTATCTTTTACTGGACCAACTTCTGTTGATGGGAGGGACAAGGAGGAAGGAAAGCTCTGTGTAGCTCAAAAGTGTATACCTTCCACCAATAGAAGTTGCTCCAATAAAAGATATTACCTCACCTAACTTGTCTCTGTCATATCCTTGGAACAAGGCTGCTACAACAACACTGCAAACATAAATATTAGGTAGGAAAACACAGGTTCTATGGATATTTATGTAGGTAAATCACTCTGCCCAGGATGCCTTCCAAACAATGGTCCTCTGCTGTGTCACTTGATTCTCTGACTCAGGGTATGTCTACACTACGGGTTTATTCCGATTTTACATAAACCGGTTTTGTAAAACAGATTGTATAAAGTCGAGTGCATGCGGACACACTAAGCACATTAATTCGGCGGTGTGCATCTATGTACCGAGGCTAACGTTGATTTCCGGAGCATTGCACTGTGGGTAGCTATCCCGTAGCTATCCCATAGTTCCCGCAGTCTTCCCTGCCCATTGGAATTCTGGGTTGAGATCCCAATGCAAAAACAGTGTCGCGGGTGATTCTGGGTAAATGTCGTCACTGAATCCTTCCTCCGTGAAAGCAACAGCAGACAATCATTTTGCGCTCTTTTCCTCAGGATTGCCCTGGCAGACGCCATAGCATGGCAACCGTGGAGCCTGTTTTGCCTTTTGTCACTGTCACCGTATGTGTACTGGATGCTGCTGACACATGTGGTACTGCTTTGCTACACAGCAGCATTCATTTGCTTTTGCAAGGTAGCAGAGACAGTTACCATCCCTATTGCACCGTCTGCCATGCCATTTTATTGGCTGTGAATATTGTATACATTATCATCGTTTGTACCGTCTGCTGCTGTCGAGATGGGTGGCTCCTGGCTGGGGCATCACTGGAAGGTCGGCTGGGGGCGGCATGGAGCGAAAAATGGAATCCGACTGCCCGCGCGGGTCATTGCTTCTTTATGTTTTGTCTAAAAAGTCAGGAGTCCTGGCCTAGATATGGGGGAAGTGTACTTGTGATCAGACGAGCAGGCGCTCCGTGTCAGAAGCCCGCAGAGATCCTGCAGAAATGATGAGGCTGCTGCCTTCTACGGGTGCTGCCCTGCAAAACTCGCACCCTATGCTTCCCTCCTCCCCCAACCTCCTGGGCTACCGTGGCAATGTCCCCCTTTGTGTGATGAAGTACTAAAAGAATGCTAGGAATGAATGCTGACTTTTTGTAGTGAATAAATGAGGGGGAGGAAGCGCTCCAGCTGCTATGATAGTCCAGGCAGGACTTAAAGGATGGGGGGAGAGGAGTCCAGCCTCGCTGCTATGATAGTCCAGGCAGTATGAGAATCTTTTCTTAGAACATGCAAGGGTGGGGGGCTGATGGAACTCAGGCTCCAGTTGCTATGATGAAGGGTTACCAGCCGTTCTGTACCATCTGCGGGGAGAATGACCAGGAGTGCTTTCCATTTTTACCCAGGCGCCCGAACCGGGCTGACCTACCACGAGGCCAGCAGGAAGCACTCACGGGCTGATGATGGGTGGTGGGATGAGGCAGTCATATGTGGTGTACCATTGGCCACGCGGGGAAGGGGTATGCTGGTGTCAGCGAGTTGCAGCACCCCTGTCTACCAGCGAGGCATGCATGGTAGACAGATAGGGGGTAACACTAAAAAAGGTGGAGAAACTTTTTGTTTTTTTCCTTCTTCATGTCGGGGGGGGGTGAGGGGATGGTGTAAGAGATGACACGAGTATACCGTGAGAACACGCGCCAGGAAAGATGAGTTTTTGGACCCGTTAAAGGGGCACTGGAGGCTCGCAAGAATGCAAGATGCTTTTCGGAGACTGAGGGATGTGGGGATAGGCTGGAGGTCCTCGGTACCCCCTCTCCTCGCTCCGGGGATGAGCGGTGCCATTTGATTCGTTTGGCTTTCGCAAGTTAGCCGCTTGTCACGAGTTTGACTATGACTCAACTGTTGTAGCCTGGAAGATTTTTTTTCAATGCTTTGGCATTTTTCATCTTCTGTAACGGAAGCTCTGATAGAAGATTGGTCTCCCCATACAGCGTCAGATCAGTATCCCTGTACGGTTTCCCCATGCTGGAGTTCTGTTTTGGATGTGGGACTGGCATCGCCACCATATGATGTGATCAGAGCTCCGATGCTGGGCAAACAGGAAATTAAATTCAAAAGTTTGCGGGGCTTTTCCTGTCTACCTGGCCAATGCATCCGAGTTCAGATTACTTTCCAGAGCAGTCACAATGGTGCACTGTGGAATACCGCCTGGAGGCCAATACCATCGATTTGCGGCCACACTAACCCTAATCCGACATGGCAATACCGATTTTGGCGCTACTCCTCTCGTCGGGGAGGAGTACAGAAATCGATTTAAAGAGCCCTTTATATCGATATAAAGGGCCTCGTTGTGTGGACGGGTGCAGGGTTAAATCGGTGTAACGCTGCTCAATTCAGTTTAAAAGCGTAGTGTAGGCCAGGCTTCATACTACATTCTTGTGTTCTCTTCTGCTTCTCCTGGACATGAGCACATGTAATAGTATATTTCAGTGGAGAAGGATTTTGCTTGTGACTGATTTCTTGGCAGTGTTTGGACTTGAGGATTTCTTTCAGGAATGGGACACTAGATTGTCATGCAAGTATCTCAAATTGATGTATTTTTAGTTTTGATTAAAATACTTATTATTTTGTATGAGAATTTATTTCACTGTGTAACTTTTATGTTTATATACTTAAGTTGTGAGTTTAGAGATGTTTGCTTTTGAAAGTTGTAGTAAAATTAGTAAGATGGATGTGAAAAGATGATGGTGTGACATTCTCTCCTCAGAGAGCCCAGAAACATAAGCTGCTGTGTTACCTCTCTGCCTCAGCAAGAGAGAGCTTTGCTGGTGCTTAAAGGGTGTCAGCTCCTAGCCGTACCAGTCTGTCTGTCTCACCAGCAAACTCTTTGAGGCTCTGCCAGCCATAACCTTGCCTTGCAGGTGACATTTAGTGATCCCCAGTTCCCAAGTTCTCTAGAGACGTCTCTCTGCAGTATCCAGCTTCTATCACTAGACAGCCACAGAAATGACCAAGTCTGTTGCTTCCAAAGAGACTGTGCACAGCCCAACCTGTTAGTCTACCTGAAGACCCCACTTACTTTAATACACAGCACTGAGATGGTTCAGAGTAAAACTAAGCATAAATTTATGAACAAAGAATATAGATTAAGTAATACTGAGCAAGAGAAAGAGACAAGTGTGGTTACAAACAAAACAAAATCTCACTTGAACTTTAGCAAGCTACAGTCTTTGCCTGTGCAGCTTTCTCACTTACATCAAGCTATCGGCATCTCCAGCCCCTCAGGCAGGAGGATCCTCCAATTGTAGAACCAGAGGGTGTTGGTCCATTTGTTCTCAAAGTGATGGATAACGAAGGAGTTCCCTCTCTTTCCTTTTATGGTCCAGAAAATCTTTGACATGTATTCTTTGATAAGTAAAGCCAGACAAAGTTTTTCTCCCTGGTTGCTTATTCTTTGGGGTGCAGGTGCCAAGCCACTTCTTCATCTTCTGGTCAATTTGCTTTCTCAATTGGCTTGATCACTTTGTTTACCTTAGAGGTAAATGACCTTTCATTGTTCTTGGCTAGTAATAAAGCCATGCTGTTTTCTCGGCCACCTGTTGGCCTGATCTGTGCAGACTGGTAAATCCACATTCCTTTCACTAGAACAGACTTAATTATCAGCTGCTTCCACAATTTATTTTAAGAACGTATTTCTAGCACCCCTACGTAACTGTGTGTACACCACCCATACATAGATCACACAATGATATTCATGACCCGATATTCATGTCACCAGATATGTGATACTTTACAGGACATTGCTTGGCTACATATTCAACAGTGTGATGGATGTACCCTTTTCCAGTTGGCATAAAGGGGCATCGCAGATGGAAAGTTCAGTTTTAAAAATATTAAATGTAAACAATATATTGACTGTCATTTTGGTTCTTTTATTTAGAGCATGGACTGTCCTTGATTCTGTTTGGTTTAACTCAAGAGGAATTCTTGAATAGACTGATAATCCATGGAAGTGCTGGCATTGTAGATTCCCTTTGTCATCTCAATGGGTGGGGAAGATGTTCGATTCCCATACATGCGTTAGAGGTAAAATAAAGTGTAGTTTATCTATTATAGATGAGGAGAATATATCCTTAAAGTAGTATACATAACTTATTTTAGTCTCTCATCATTAATAATGATTTTACCAGTCCAAGAAACAAACAAAAAACCCCACAACAAGTTGAGTTAAGGTTAAGAATTTGTAAGTGTGTATCAGTCACTTAAGGGTAAAAAAAAAAAAAAAAAAGTACAAGAATATTGTAGTTATTTAAAAAACAAGCATTGGAAATCTAAGAAAATAAAGAAATGTGAAGTAAAGGCTAACATACTGTAGAGAGAATGAATTTTTTTTCCTGGACGAGAGCCCTGAATGAGTGCATGGAAAAATATTGGTCCTGAAAGCATTTATACTGATCTGCCAAATCAACATGTTTTCAACTATCTCTTTCCTATGATTTTAACAGTTAATATTTCACAAGTCACTAGTACTAGATTTTTGCTTTTACCATTTCAGCCTGACAGATCCAGTATGAAAACTTATAAGCTCAAGCACAACATTAACATTTACTTGCCTGGCAAAGCAAACAAACTGCTTGTCTCTCTAGAATTTTTCAAGGCTGCAGTTCGATCTTTTAAATGAGGGCATTGGTTAAAAGTCCTGATGGCTGGTAAAATGTTGGGCCTTTAAAACTGTCAGCCTACACTAGTTCCTTAATAAGTGTCTGACTATTCAGTCCAGGATCTTCGACAAGTTTTATTTATTTTTTAAACCCTGATAAGATGTATAATATTCATTGCTGAATTGGCACTGTGCCTACATTGCTTTGTTTTTTTTCTGTCCCATATGCTTCCACTTTATTGTCACTGAACTTAAAGAAAAAATATTATCAGTAATTCACTAATGCACCTTTTTAGAATATTCGTGACAGTGTGGTTGCATCTTTCTTTAGGCTGGTTTGGAGAACCGTCAGCTAGACACAGTAGACTTCTTTTTAAAGAGCAAAGAGAATCTTTTCAATCTTACTTCAGCCTGCTCCTTACCAGAGCAATCTACCAATATCACACCCCAATTTTACTTGAAAAGTAAGTCAAATATTTAAGCAACATTAACATTTCAATTTAATTGCTTTTTTTATTTGTAAGTAGTTGTTTTTTTTGTTTGGTCAAATTGCCACTTCATTTATTCACACTCTGGTGTATGTTTGGATGGGAATACTCTCTCTAGGCTTGTCCCCTCGAAGTGAATGAGAGAAAACTTGTACAAGACTTTCAATATTTAAGCTGCATGGCTGTGTTCCAATATTGTGCTACTCTAAACATTTTTAATGTGAAAAGAAAGTGGTGTATTTGCAAAGTGTGACTGGGTTAATTACACAATGTAAAAGATTTAGGTGACTTACCTTTCTGGCTTATTAGTTTGAGTCTTGTTATGTAGTGTGATCCATCATCTTTTATTGTGTGTGTGGTTTTAATTTCCTATATGATTATAGGTGTGGAAGAATTGAAGCCAGCTTTAGATTTACTTTGCTCAGCAATCAGAGAAAATGATTTGGAAGCTCAGAGTAAACACTTCTCTGAGCAGCTGCTAAACCTTACCTTGGCTTTCCTTAACAAACAAATCAGAGAGATTTTTATCCACACAGAAGGTAAGATTACTAACATGGATAATATGTAGTAGCATATATCTGGCTTTGTTTCCATGAGGAAAAACTAAATAGCACATCTTTATTTTTAAGATTCCCAAACTCTGTGCACAGGTTCCAAGTTTTTCAAAACTATTCTCTTAGGATTCTCACTCTCGCAAATGAATTTGGGCTGGAGATTAGATTGAATCAGAGATCATATTTACAGGGAAGTGGGAAATGAAAAGTTAGGCTGAATAAGATGCACGTCAGCTGAAATAACTAAGATAAATAACTGACCAAGCTCGAGGACAGTAGGGGTCTGATCATGCAGCCCTAACTCATGCGTAACCCCCATTGAACTTAGTGGGAGATTTGCTTGTATAAGGGTGTAGGATCGGACCCTAAAAGGGCCAATGTGTAACATAAGAGTTGATATCTCTGTAAACTCTTAATCCTGAATTCCAAAAAGTAGCTAAGTATTATTTCCCCTGCTCCTTTCATCTGTGGAAGACTTTTCCCTTTCCCTGCTCTCCAGGTTACAATCCCACTTCCAAAGCCTCGTATCGTGATCTTTCTAGCCAAAGAGAACAAGGTAGGACTCTTTAAAACCTGTAAATGCTACCCCCATATCAACTGAAAGGATTGTTGTGGACCAACACAGTGGTTCTCAACCAGGGGTCTAAGGCCCCCTGGGGACCGCAAACAGGTTTCAGGGGGTCTGCCTAAACCTACAGGAATTTTGCAGGGCCAGCATTAGAGTTGCTGGGGCCCAGGGAAGAAAGCCCAAGCTTAAGCCCCACAATGTGGGGCTGAGGCTGAAGCCGAAACCCAAGCAACTTAGCTTCGCAGGGCCCCCTATTGTGTGTGCCTCTGGGCTGTTGCCCTGCTTGCTGCCCCTTAACACTGGCCTTGCTTTTAATCTAGTGGATATACAGAAAAACAGTTGTTGTGGCACAGCTGGGCCATGGAGTTTTTATAGCATGTTGGTGGGACCACAGAAGGAGAAATGTTGAGAACCCTGGACCAACGCATTGGCTCACTCTCCCTTCTGAGGCTGAGCTCCTGTCTCAAGAGTGCTTAATAGTCCTTGCCAGACAGCAGGGAAAAGAGATTATAACTTAGAAACTGAACTCTGATCTCATGCAGTAGTGCACAGAGCCACGGGGAGGCCATGACAATCATTTTAACATGTTATGCACTATAAGTAAGGCTGAGTGTTTCACAGAAATCACCATGACCTCTGCAGCATCCGGTGCAACTGACCCCAGGGCTGCGGGAGAAGCTTGGGTGGCCCCAGGGCCAGCCGTACCGTCCACTGCTCGAACAGCCCCAGGCAGCTGCTCCCAGGCTCTGCTGTTCCCGAGCAGTAGTCTAGGAGCAGCAGCAGTGCCCTGGGTCGCCCCCTGCCCGCAGCAGCGGCGGGGCCCCGGGCCACCCCCCTGGAGCAGCAGTGGGGTCCCAGGCCTCCTCTCCGCCAGGAACAGCAGCATCTGCCAGAGTTCACCCCACCCTTCCCCACCCCAGAGCAGCAGCAGCAGCGTCCGCTGGAGCCAGGGCCGTAGCAACAAAGAACGTGGCCCCCTCCGAACATATGTCCGGGGCCCCTTACCGAAAAAGTCAACGGCATATTTCGATGACTTTGCCGCGTCTGAGATCACAAGATTCCAAGTGTGAGCTCCACATGGTACATACAAGGCACGGTCATTTATTTCTAGCATGCGGGCTTGAACTCCTTTATTCTTTCCTCTCATATTTGTGCCGTTATCATAAGCTTGGCCTCTCATGTCAGCAATGTCTATTCCTAAGTGGTTTGCCTTTTCAAGAAACGCTTCCAATAAGCCCTCGCCAGTTGTATCATGAATGTTAAGAAAACCAACAAACGCTTCACGAATATTGACACCATCTTCACCGTTGCATTCATTTTTTTGCCACTTTTAGGGGCCCCCTTCCTTGCGGGGCCCCCTCCAGTCGGAGGGTACGGAGGGCGCTCGCTATGCCTCTGGCTGGAGCTCCCCACCCCCCAGCACCTAAGATTTAGTGAAGGGTATTTATAGCATGTCATGGACAGGTCAGGGTTCGTGACTTTTTGTTTATTGCCTGTGACCTGTCAATGAATTTACTAAAAATACTCATAACTTGAATATTATATTAAAATGTTCGTATATTTTAAAGGTAACTTTTTTAAATAAGAGTTGGTTGAATACTGTATAACTTTAATGTAAAAAATTAGGGCTCTGATCTTGCAGTTAAATCATTGCAGGTGGGCCTTTGTGGAGCACCACTGATATCATGGGCTTGCCCGCACAGATTGGGGTCTCTGTACCAGTGTGCTTTGTGATCATTGAGATCAGAGATAAATGCTAAATTTTAATGAGCTATAAGGGTTAGAGCTGTAGCGTTCATTTTTATTAAAGTGGCCCACTGTTGTCCCCTACAGAACTCGATGAGTGTTTCCAGAAATGTGTGGATATTTTAACTACCTACATTATTGAACTTAGAACATTTATGATAAAGTTTCCTCGAAAGCAGAGAAATCTCATAGATATAAGATGTGATCTTGATGAAGACATTCCCAGAATAGAACAAAGCCAAATGTGGGAAACTCTCACTCCGGAGGTAAAAACAAATAACCATTTTGGGGATATTAAATTCCCTTGAAATGTTTTAAAGGAAATGATCAGCATGGAGTTATCTTCAAACTACTGAAAAAATAAGCAAAAATTAAATAAACTTGGTTTATATTTGCTATTCAAATAATTGCTCAAAACAAAGACCACAAGGATTGTAAGCAACCTAGCCTGCAATTTGTATTGGAGAACAGATCTGTAGAAATTATTATTATTATTTGTTTTTCTTTTAGCAAGTTATTTTTGAGGCCATTTTAAACAACAGAATACCAGAGGCTCAGACATTCTTCCGAGTGAATCAGAACCCTGCACAGAGTCTTCAAGAACTGATTCAAATAGGTTTTGAACTTGTTTATGACAGTCTTCTAAAGGGTAATGTCAAAGAGGCCTCAGAACTCATAAGGAATATGGTGAGTGATATGTGATTAAAATATTGATAAATCTGAAAGAATTTCCTTACGGCTAAGAAACAAACACATGTACATTGGAAGTGATTTTTTCTTAGCTTCCCACAGCTGTTATGAATACACAAAACTTATTGTGAATATTAAATAATCTAATGAACATTATTTGTAGGAAAAATTGTCCACTAACATTCCTTCAAAACTCTTATGTAATATGCTGTGAATTTGTTGTGACAGATATAATGGTTAGGAAAGAATATAAAGACAGTTCTTTCAGTTGAATAATGAGGAGTTGTTAATAGCTTGTTAAATACAGTTAATCTAGCTTTCTGCCTGCAGTGTTTAGATACAGTATGCTGCTACCAGGTTTGTACAGAAGAGAAGTAAAAAGTTTTGCTTTGTATTTTCCTTGCTTTTTCAGTGTGTGTGTTGTCTGAATAAAAAGAACAAACAAAACAAAACAAAAAATCCCTAGACCATCAAGTCTAAAATGCAGCTACAAAGAAGTGAAAGTTGCCAGTATAATAACTTTTCAATCTGGATATCTATCAAGAAGCTGGGTAGAACTCTCCTTGCAGGAGAGGGAAAGGAAGCAGCTTATCCTTATTTTTTCTTGACTCTTGCTGGTTTCTGTGACGAACTGGGAATGTTCTTAATGTTTGCTCTGAACATTGTGTTGGTGCCTCAGTGTCCCCTAGGCAGTTCTTACGCATCCAGGTGGTGGGATAAGGGGGTGTGATTGCTACAGAGGAAGGGGCCAGTGCCCCTAAATGCCGGGCACTCTGTCTCCTAGCCAAAACGGATGGCCTGGGCCCCTCCCCTGCAAAGGTGCCAGCTGAAGGTGTTTGTTGGAGACAAAGGCGTCAGCTGACCTCCTGGCCCGGGAAAGGAGCTGAGCAGAGAGGAGGGGCGGGAGGGGGTGGTTAGTCTGGAGCTACCTGGGGACAAGGAGTGAAGTGCAGACCTAGGGGTCTGGCTCACTGCCCCCCAGAATGGACCCGGCCGAGGGGTCTGGTTCGCTGTATCTACAAGCTCTGTTTTAGACCCTGTTCCTGTCATCGAATAAACCTCTGTTTTGCTGGCTGAGAGTCACATCTGACTGCAAAGTGGGGGTGCAGAACCCTGTGGCTTCCCCAGGACCCCGCCTGCGTGGGCTCGCTGTGGGAAGCACACGGAGGGGCAGAGGATGCTGAATGCTCCAAGGAGAGACCCAGGAGGTGAAGACGTGTGAGCTTCTTGCCCTGAACAAGTCTGCTCCAAGGGAGAGGAGGCTCCCCAAAGTCCTGCCTGGCTTTGTGGGGAGCAGTTCCAGAGCCTCGCCCGGGGACTCCGTGACAGTTTCCTTGCGGGTTTTTAGTCTTAAAGCCCCTAAAAGACTTTCTAGAGAAGTGAAATGCATAAGAACTCTTCGGAGGGACAGACATTTAGCAAACTAAAGCATTTCGGGAATGGAATTAGAGAGTGTTCTCATGGGAGATGACTTTGTCCCAATGCAATTTAATCATTTTTACATTAACTAGGTATCTTCTTTGTCTTTCTTCTGCACAGCTTCTCTTCTCATTATGACTAACATTTAATGCCACTCCATCTGTGGAATTCAGAGGTGGTCCACTATTGTTAATTTTTATTTTATCTGATATAAAATACATAAATTCTAAATGAAGTAGTTTCAAAACAGAAAACTAAAACATTCTGTTTCAACCTTATCGAAAAGCTTTGTTTAGATTTTTTTTCTTCCCAAATAAAATGTTGGCAAAATAATATGTTCCCGCAGAAGTCTGTGACAGACGAAATGGCATTTTGCAACGGAATATTTCCCACACTGTTCCTTAAATTATAATGCTCTTGCTTTAAATAGGATGATCTTCCATTTCTACCTATTATTCTACTATAATAATTATAACTCTGCTTATCCTTTCCCCGCTACTTCTGTGATTCATTGCTTGCTACTTCTCATTAGTGATGAATGAGGATAGAAGTTGTGCAGCAGAATAAAAATGTTTGTTACCAGATAATTTTCTTCATTAGCAACTTTTCTCTTCATTCTACTCGTTACCCCACACCCTCCCATATTCTGGGAAATGATTGGAATATAATTTGTAACCAATTAAAGTTTTGCTCTAAAGGGAGACTTATTTAGACATGTAATTGCTTTAAGTTTAATAGATCAAGGTTTTGTAATAATAATAATCAGTTGCTGGAGGGTTTCTCCGCCTTTGGAAGAATTTTTCTCATGGCCTGAGGTGAAGAGTAGGGTTTAGCCCTGATATCTCCAGCACCAACAGTGGCCTGCCTCCGAATTCCACGGGAGTCGGGGCGGGGAGGCATTACCCGTTAGTGATTAGTGAAAGAAACTGCTAACAGAATATTATGGCATAAAAACATTCTCTACTTATTGCCTTATGTTTTGAGTTCAGTATACCCATGCTTAGTATACATAGGGGCATGCATTTTCTGGACTTGAATACTAACAGCTGGCTATACATTTTATATCCAAAGGGATTAGAGAGATCAAACAGGCCCCAGGGCATTTGCAGTACTTCTGTTGGCTATATGCTGACTAGGGGAATGGAAGTACTGAATTCTCTCTCTTCTGATCTGTGGAGGGAAATATGGTGCACATATTTTCTTTCATAAGCACGCACCTTCAATCTGTGTTCTGTCTTGAGTGATGAAAACTACTTCTACATATAGAATTTGTATTACACTGTGTGATCTGTAATGGAAATCTGATTTTTTTTTTATAGGGTTTTGATGTGAAAGAGCAGTTGCACAAGATATGTTTCTACACTATTGATAAAAACATACGTAACTTGTTGGTAAGTGGAGAAAAGGCTTTTCTGACTTACATTATCAGTTGCACAGAACAGTTAACGTTTTGTACATCTGTATGTAGAATACACACTCTTCACTGTTCCAGAACCCATCTGATACAAACTCTATTGTGCCCCCTGCAACCAGGCACCAGTCTTAGATTCATCATTGCTTTTTTTGCCATCTGCTGTTGAAGTTAAAATTGGTTGACAAGATAGATTATCCTGCCTCTGGTGTATTTCTTACATGACTTTATACACAGGATGAAATTCTGATCCCACTGAAGTCGCTGTCAAAACTCTCTTAGACTTCAGCGGGGCTAGGATTTCACCCACGGTCCGTTACACATCTCACTCACAGATCCTCAGGTTCCTTCCCCCGGATCACTTCTGTCTTAATGTTTTATTATCAAAGAAGTCAGCAAAAAGATTACATTCTTTTTTATGTCATGACAATAATTTGTGAAGTATATTTGTGATCCAAGGCAGTGTTTTAATTGTACTCACAGGTGAAAGTGTTGCAAGAAGAAAACTATTTTTCTGAAAAAGAGAAGACAGTGATAGACTTTGTGCATCAGGTTGAAAACTTGTATTCAGGATCCTTCCAAGACAGTGAAGAGATACAGCCTCTTTCAAGGTAACATGGTTTAATTGCCTTTTTATCTTAAATGAACAACATTGATGCAGTTTTTAATATGCTAAGAACTATGGCAATCTGAGACGTGTATTCTATAGGTTTTTGCTGTGCTAACAAACGTAGATTTTTGTAATTCTCCAACTACAGTGTCATGGGGTTCCTGTTACATAGTGTAAAATGTTTTTAAGAGCTCTGGAAGCTCTTCATGGACAGGACTCTTGTTATCATGAACTTAGTGTAAAATCTTTGCAGACTACTCTCGGTCTATTATTAGTCTTAGAAGGATGTGATTTTTAATGGCAAATTTCAGTAAATATTGATTTTGCTGTATACACAAACCAACAAAAATATTTCCATCGATCATAATAGAAATTTACAGATAAGCAGCATTTTTCTTTCTTTGCCTGAGAACTTCTTAGAGTCACAATCCCAGTGATTTAGACTTTGGAATTAGGTTTGTTACAAATGGACTAGCAAGCTAATAGTAAAAATAGGTATGATTTGTTGATTTAAGGATGCTTACTGTAGATATTGCGATGTGATGTTGACCACTTGTATTTTTAGTGGTTTATAAAGCTTTGTTTGAATCTCAGCATCTACTATCATTAAATAATTGTCTGGCTCCTCCATAGCTTTTGGTAACTGTGAAAATTTAAATTAATAAAAATCTAAAAATCAATTAAAATTGATTTTATATGTCAATTATTAAAAAAAAAAAAAAAATCTGCCAGGCTTACTTCTTACTGCCAAATTAGTGGAAGCCTTTTTATGTCATCACTACTGTAAATAAAACAGTGGCTTATGCTGCCAGTGGCAAAAAAAAAGACTAATGCAATCCTTAGATGCATAAATGGGAATCTCGAGCAGGAGTAGAGAGATTAATTGACCTCTGTTTGGCACTGGTGTGACCACTGCTGAGTCCAGTTCTGGTGTCAACAATTCAAGAAGGACGTTGATGAACTGTAGAGAATTCAGAGAGGAACCACGAGAACAATTAAATGGTTAGAAAACCTGCCTTATAATGATCAACGTCTTTTGAGCTTAAAGATCAGGTTAAGGGATGAGTACCTACATGGAGAAAAAATATTTGAAAATGAACTTCTTGATCCAGCAGACAAAGACAAAACCTGATCTAATGGCTAGAAAGTCAGAGTAGAAATGAGGTGTACTTATTACAGTGCATGTGCATGGTATCTCAGTTCTGTTTTTACAGCATTGAATATTTACTACTGTGCCTAGCAATTAAGTATCAACCCCTTCCCTTACATTCATTTGTTCTGAAGATACAGGTACATTATAAGCATTCCCAAAATCTGTTTTGAAGATACAGATCTTGTTGGCATCCCTTGTAAAGCAGCACTAAAAATTATAAATAACAAAAAGTTAATGAATTTGTTAAATGTATTAATATTGTGAACTACAGTTTGTAAGAAGTTTAGTAAAACATCTTAATAGGTAAATATTTCTGCCAGTTTCAGGAATTGGAAAAAAGAACAAGATCTGTCCAGTCACACAGCTGTTTTGGATACATTCTTGACCTGTGACAAACCTCAGAATCACAACAGAGAGCACAGAATTATGTTAAACTGGGGTCAGTGGTGGGATCAGCATATTCAGGAAATGATTCTTCTTCCCAAAAGATCACATAAAGGCAAGTATTCCGGTACCAAGGAGTTGAAGAAATTAAACATTGAAAACTAAAGGTGCCTTTGTGGCACTGAGTTGCATTTGGGCTGGTGGAGCATAAATGTGGTGAGTTCAGGAAGAGCAAAAGGGAGGCTCAGAGTCAGGTTCACTTTATTTTCGCAGTTCCATTATGAGGAAAGGTTAATTTGTGTTTTGGGAGAAAAAACTCAGATAAATTTGTGAAAATCATTTGAACCAGCCTTAAGAATGTGAGCAAGAAAATCAGTCTACCCTATGATGCTTTAGGGAAGAGAGGAAAGAGGCTAGCCAAAAAGGACTTCTCAAAAGAATTTATTAGGTTGTGAATGACTTGCATGATGTTTTTTGTTCCAGAAAGCTTATTATATTGGAACATTTTGTTTTTCCACCATAAAGTTCTACCTAGTTATGACAGTGTATTTAATTTAGCATTGTATTAGCAAAAGAAGAAACCTTGTATCCATTCACAGGGTGTACATATGTGACTATAAAAGGATTCACTGTTACCCTAAAGTTGTGTGCGTGTGTGATTTTCTTTTTTTTTTAAACACAGAATTCAAGTCCTGTAATCCTGAGGTTCTTTGGATGTATCTGACATCCCAGCATGATTGGCTTAACATTTGCTCATGGATTGAAGAATCCCAGCCACATAGTCATACCTCATTTCAACAGGCTAACTGGCCTTCTATTACAGCTGATATTATTGACCAAAATACATTATGCAGCAGCTATATGAGAAATGAAATATTAGACAAGTTGGCTAGGTATGTGTCCTCACTGTGTTAATACTAAGTTTACCTTTTTCTGGAGAACCAGAATCTGATGGAGAAATGTATGTGTGTAAAATCTTAGATATACACCTCTACCTCGATATAACATGACCCGATATAACGCGGTAAAGCAGGGCCCCAGGGGGGCGGGGCTGCGCACTCCGGTGGATTAAAGCAAGTTTGATATAACGCGGTTTCACCTATAACACGGTAAGATTTTTTTTGGCTCCCGAGGACAGCGTTATAGCGAGGTAGAGGTGTACATTTAATTTTTAATGATGTGTTGTTGTTGTTTTTTTATTTTAATAGATTTAACCATTTACGAAGTGTGGGCTCAATCCAGGGTTCTTTGCATGCCCCAATCTCCCATTAAATGTAATATAAGTCTTAGAGGCATAAGAAAATGCACGATTGGCCCTTAGCTCTCATGCACAACAGTTTCTACTACCTATTTTAGCTGCCACAAATCCATAAATGTAATATTTCTTTCTCTTCCACTTTTTCACAGTGAACTCCATCAGTTAAACTAATATATAGTGCATTGTAAGGAAATGTACTTTTGCATGTTATGTTCATTTCTGCACTAAAACAATTCAGTGTCAGCAGAAGATCTCTTATTTAGCCATTCAGTGAAGACATTTTCAGCTGAGACAACCGCTTAATTTAAAAGCGTGTGGTTTCTCTCTTTCTTACTAGAAATGGAATTTTTGTCTCATCTGAACAAGAAGACTTTGAACTCCTCCTCCTAAGACTGATCCACATTGGAGGAGTGATGCAAAATCCACATCCTGTTTCGAAATACAATACTGCGAGTGGTTTGGATTTCCATTCCCATTTCATCCTTTATTGTTTAGAACGTAGTCTGCAGCATCTGCTATACACATATTTAGACTATTACAGGTACAAGTACTTGGATTTATTCATCAGTATAAAAAAAGTTTTTTATATGCAGATTTTTATGAAAATGGAAGCTGGTAAAATACAAGCTTAAATAGTTGATGAGAATTTTTCAGTGCAACTTAGGTCCTCACTGTTTGGGAAGGACTGTTTTAAAGGTGGTTAGAGTTAGTACAGTGCTGACTCAGTGAAAAGTTTGGAGAGCAAAGATACTGAGCTTTGTCCCATAACTAGCACTGTAATGACTTGCCGTTGTAATTGCAGATTTGGCTCTCAAATGTAATCCAGAGTTTAACACTGAGCTCAGACTATCACTTGTTGAGTTCCTCTTGCCATCTGGTGTTAGCTTCCTTTGCATCATCCTTGATGGCATTTGTTTTCATACCATTTGGCATTTAAGGGGAAGCATTATAATTGTGACCATTTGAAACAGAGCAATGATTTAGATAATTTGTTCTTAATAGTGAGTTAGTGCTATTTATTTATTTATTTATTTATTTAATTATAAACAGCCGCCAGTCTGGATCAGGCTCAGATATGGCCAAATTCTTGACACACGTTGACTGCTAAATTCATTGCAAGATTACATCTAAATCAGAACTAGTTAAGGCTCTGGGAGAAGAGAATATGTATTTGCTTTAAGAACTATTCCCTGCTCCCAGCCCCTCTGGCTAAGGAGTAAATAGTAGTTTGAAGAAGATCTTATTTGTTGAGATTACTGTTCTGTCTAGCAGAATGAAAATTCTCCAGAAGTCGTTGTTAGGATACGTCGACTCTTTGGGCTGGGAGATGTAACTCTCATCTACTTAATGCTCTAAAAATAATGTAATTACGGCGGCACAAGCAGTGTACGCTGCTCCAAATAAGCACCTCGGACAGGCATGTCTTGGGGCAGCAAGCCCGTTCTGTTGCTCGTGCCGGTGTGGCTACAGCCTGTTCTCAGTGTGCCAGCTCACTGAGAGTTCAGCAGGTATGTCTCCTCAAGCCGGGAGTTACACCCCTTCTCTGAGTCTAGATGTATCCCTAGAGGGAGTGGTTGTTAAAACAAGTGAGAGAGTACATAGATTCATTTCTTTTAGAAATGCCTGACCCAAAGAGTGCAACATAGTAACTATATAGAGAAGAGGACAGTGATTGTACATTGCTGCTTTTTATTAATGCATTCATTATGGTACTGTTCTTGCCTTGTTTTCAGTTTAACTCCTTCAAATTGTCCTATTTTGGATAAAAAGGATTTGCATGAGGCTCACCCCTGGTTTGAATTTCTAGTGCAATGTCGAGGGGTTGCCAGTAACCCAAGAGGTAGGATCCCAACTTTCATTCATTGCATGTTCTTTGGATGAATTTATCGTGTGTAACATCAGCTGGAGGCAGCCATGATTGCCTTAGTTAGTAAAAGTCTGAACAGAGACAGTGCACACAGCAATACATTTACAGCTAACGCTTCCTCTGGGTCTTCTGGCATGTACTGGCTTATCAATGTCTTAGATTATATGGTTCCCTCGCCAGGATGGTTTTTAATCAATGTCCCTGAACGTCAAAGGGACTTGTGCTCTTAAGTCATTTAGATACTTGGGAAATCCCATTCATCTTTTACAGGGCCAAGCATATCATCATTGCTTAACAAATAAATAACTCTTGAATGAAGCTTTATTAGTTCAGAAAATTTATTAGTTCAGAAAATATGTACACTATAGGGTAAAGAATTGCTCTGTAATGCATTGTAAAAATATGGGACCTGATTCCCATCCTCTTTCTATAGGCTGAATTCCTGTTTAAGCTCAGTAGAAACATTGTCAATACATTGAAGGGGTTTTAGGATCCTGTCTGCCCATCTATATAGTGTGCCATCTTCATGAGTTTAATAAAGTACTTTTTCTTAATCCTGAATCAATTTTAAAATTATTAATAATTTAATAATATGATTGTTTTTTCAGAGAAGAAAAATCTCACTTTTCTCTTTTTTCCAGATCCAAAGATGATGTTTCAAGCTAGTCTTGCAAATGCTCAGATCTTGATTCCTAGTAATCAAGCTAGCGTGAGCAGCATGCTGTTGGAAGGACATACACTTTTAGCACTTGCAACCATAATGTGTGCACCTGGCGGTATAGATGAGGTACTTAATATGTAACAAATTATATGTCAGCTATTTCTGGAAACTTACTCCTATAACTAGGAGCTGAAAGCCCATGCTGTCACAGGGGTATAATTCGTAAAGTCACATGTGTTTAAAAAAAAAAAAGGACTGAAAATGGTTGAGAACTTAGAAGTTGGGGATGGTAGCAGACTGCAAATCCCAGTGATGATTGAATGGGTAATGTTCTAAACAAAGAGTTCTCAACCATGCTTGTAGTTGTTTCCATTGCTTCACCCCATTGCTTCATTTCCATGGGCTTCAGAGTGATGACTGGGGTGATTGTGTGTGCTGGCTGTGTTGTGTGAGTAGTTGTTGATTTGTGTGTGGGTTGAGTTGTGCTGGGACAGTTGTGTGGGTGGCAAATCAGGGATATATGCTGTGGTAAGGGGCTATGTCTGGTGTTCTTGCATATCCTGCTGTGTTGTATTGTTGTGCTAGATCTCTGCTGATTTGTGTAGGTGGCAGTTGCGCACACAGTCGGGCTGGGTAATCCACTCTCTGTACTGTCTCCCTCACAACCAATGAAATTGTTGCATGCAAAATTAGATGTACAGTAAGGTAATTGGTTGAGTTATCTCTGATACCACAACGGTCTAGGACTTCTGGCATGGCATAGATACCTGTCTTACTGCATCTGAATAATGTGTGGGTGTAATTTGTAAAGTCTAAACGAGAACTTAATTTGGACAGTAACAGACCACAAATCCAAGTAATGATTGAACTTGGTGATATTCTGAACAGAAAGGCTTCAACCATGCTTGTTATTGCTTATGTTATATCACACTGACTCAGACATTTAGGCTTCAGAGTGACACGGGTGTGATAATCCTGGTCTCTTTTTACATAGATTATGAAAACGAAATGGGATGTTGTCTCAACTCAATACAAAGAAATACACAAATGCAATCACATAACTTCCTTTCACAGAGATAAGAGTATTCCTTTGGAGTAGTATGTTTCACTAAATAATGAAAAATTGATTAAAGGTTACTCTAAGTTTCAAAATAATGCTACTGATAAGTATAATATCTTTTTTTAAGGGGTCATGTTTTAGGTGTAGATAACAATGAAGTACAGAAGCCTTTAGGATTGGCTCTTAGGGTGGCAGAATGTGTTTCTAATTTTTTTCCCTATACTTTTAAAAAAGTAGCTGTAGTTAATAGATATTGACAGGGTTATTTTCCACACTTACACTTGATATCATAGCAAAGTTTGTTGTACATGTCAAAGTATGTGCCCTTTGTTTCACTTAGTCTGATGAAGTGTATACTCTAATTTTGTACCACAAAGTCTGTGCTCTGATTAAACGGTGGGATTTAGCTGGTGTGCTATTTTGCTCTGAATAGGTGGGATTCTGCTTCTGCTTTTCAGTCATCTGTCAAGTTGTGAATCATGGCACATAACAGAAAATGCTGTGTTTATTGTTTTGTAAAGACTTAAAATATAAGCATGTTTAATATCTTTTAATTAAATATACCATTTCATGTTTCAGATGTGACTTCATTTAATACAAACAGTTCAGTTGTTTGTCTGTGTATAATAGTGCAGTAATTGCTGAAAGTGGTGTTCTTAGAATAATTCTCAGGGATATCCTTGGATATTTTTGTGGACTGTAAATCATGAAAGTTTTCCAACAAATTCAGCATCTAGTTCCCTGTCTTGCATTTCTTGAACACCCAATATATTTCTGTTGATTTCAGGGAGGGAGTTTGTTTGGGATCTTCAGTTTCAGATGTACAGAGAATGCAGGAGCGTACCCATGTACAATAACTTTTTTTATTAGTGAAATGTTCTGTTCTTATTTCCTCTCAATCTAGGTTCTTCAGAATGAAGATACTGAAAAGCCTCTGAAGAAGGTGGATCCACAGCTGTTAAAAATGGCATTGACTCCTTACCCCAAACTCAAAGCTGCTCTCTTTCCGCAGAACACTTCACATGGAATTTTGCCACCTGATATCTCACTCTACCATCTTATGCAGGTATATATAATGCAGCGTAAATTAAGCTGCATAGCAAAGTGAACATAAGAATTTCAGAGAAGTTCCATTTTGAGCTACAGACAGTTTGGAAGTATGTGTTCCCATCTCAATTTATTACAAGTGTGAAGGAGTGACTTGCTGGCTGGTGCATCCCCTCATGACTAGGTGTGGCATAGCAGGTGCTTCTCCTCTCATGCCCCCTGCTGATGGATGCTCTATTCTTTCAGTGGTCTGCTTCTTCTTGTGACTTGTCCCTCCAGACAGGTCCAGTCCCATCGCATCTGGGTAACAGGAGTCCCACAAAACAGTAGTCCAGTGTCTGTACATCAGGTCTTCAGCCCAGCTCTGGGCTCAGTGGTCCTTACGCTTTTTATCTCCAGAGGCTTTCATCACATTTTTCAATGGTCGGTAAAGTAACCCAGGCCTTCCCTTTTCTCTAGATTCCAGGCTTAGCTAACATTTGCTTCCTTATACTCCGTGGCGGCCCCCTGAACTACTGAGCCTGTCTCTAGGCCAGTGGTCCCCAACCTTTTTGTGGCCAGTAGCACATTCATGTTTTCAGAAGTGTGTGGTGGGCGCCAACAATTCCTCACGTACAGGGCCGGCTCCAGGCACCAGTGAAGCAAGCACATGCCTAGGGCAGCACATGCTGTGGGGTGGCATTCTGTCCATCTGCAGAGTCAGAGCGGTTTGGTTTTTTTTGTTTTGTTTTTGGGGTTTGGGGTTTTTTGGCACCAGTTCTGGGCAGTGCAGAGAGAAGACGGGAGGACAGAGAACATTGGCGCCAGCAGCCTGCAGCCCCAGAGTTCTCTGTCCCCAGCAGGCGTGGTGCTGCAGCTTCTCTCCCCTGCTGGGCACTAGGCGAGCGCCATGGTGCCCATGGGCACCACGTTGGGGACCACTGCTCTAGGACCTTTTCCTCAGCCCCTTCCTGAGATCACTCCTCCACAGATTATTCGCCCCTTCCCAAATTCTGCAGAGCCCTTTCTGGCTCTTGTACTGAGTGCAGGGCCGGCTCCAGGCACCAGCCCAGCAAGCAGGGCATCACGTCGGGCTCTTAAGTGGCAATTCGGCGCTGGGTCCCTCCTGCTGAAGAAGAAAGTGGTGCGGTGGAGCTGCTGTCGACGCAGCTCTTTCCTCCCTCCCTCCTCTTCCCCCTCCCCCACTTTTGCTTGGGGCGGCAAAAAGCCTGGAGTCGGCCCTGACAGAGTGATGTCTCCTAGGGATTTTACCCTGAAGGCCCAGCTCCTGTCTGTCTCTCACAAGGCGCTGTGTGTATGTGTCTGTGTCTCTCTCTTTCCTCTGTAAACCTGACTCCCTGGCATCCGCCCTTTTGTCAAGGCTTACTACTGGAGTTTGCTTCTCCCCTGTGGGTTCCCAGTGCCTCTCTTAGCCCTTTGCCAGTGTTCCCTCCTCAGGAGGATCTCAAGGCCTACTCTCCCCATCCTTCCTGTCTCCCAGCTTCCTCTCACTGCCCTGAGCTGCTCCCTGTATGAACAACACCTAGTTCCTCCTCAATTGCATCTGATAATGAATTGGTTCTTATGCCACCAAGTGGGCTCATTGAACCCCCAAGCTCCTGTTATCCCTTTCGCTGCCAGCATGGAGTATACACTTCATCAGAACAAAGATTATGAAACTTATATTAATGCATCCCTATTATAATTTTATAGATACTTTTAAAATGTTGTTTTGTAAAGGCTCAAACCCAATCATTCATGGAAAAAGTCTCTACTACTCTTCAGTGTCTCCTAGGCTGGCTTGATTTCACAAATGAATGTAGAATAATATACTTTTATATTTTACTCTGTGCAAATCCTGGGACTGGGACTGACACTAAGGTTTTAGGCCAAGATTTTAGACAGTGGGTGCCTGCAGTTAAGCACCTAAATCTATATTTAGGCAACTAAATAAGCAGCCTGATTTTTCACATATGCTGCAACCCCAGGCTCCAGTGAGAGCTGCCGGTTCTGGGATTATGTTATTAGTGGTTTCAGTAGGCAGGTTATCAGCTATCACTGAAAATGAGAGTCCTGTGGCACCTTGTAGACTAACAGACGTATTGAAGCATGAGCTTTCGTGGGTGAAGACCCACTTCGTCGGATGCATGAAGTGGGTGTTCACCCACGAAAGCTCATGCTCCAGTATGTCTGTTAGTCTGTAAGGTGCCACAGGACTCTTTGCTGCTTTTACAGATCCAGACTAACACAGCTACCCCTCTGATACTTGAAAATGAGACTTATTTTTTAAATTAAATGGGGGAGGAAGAAGAGCGGGACCTGGAATGAAAGGATGGGTGAAAATGGAGGGACCCCATACAGACAGTCATATGAAAGCTCCTTGTTGGTAGATCTCCTTGGTGTAAGTTAGGTGGGTGGTGAGACCACCCCCTAATAGCTGGGAATAGTCTACTGGACTGGTAACTACTAGAAAAGCATTAGCCGCATTAAGGCTACCATTCGGCAAAGCACTTATGCACGTGCTTTCCCACTTAAGTACGTGCTTAAAGTTGCAGTCACAATCAGGTCACACATAAGTTGAAAATATATGCTTCTCAGAAAGAGTTGCCCAAGATATTTGTTACTGCAGCATGAGCAAGCGCTTCAGTATCAACTGCTATAGATACCTGATGTTTTTTTTGTTCTACTTGGCTTTGAAATCATAGTGCTTTGAACACTTTCTCTGAATATATTTTGTTTTTAATTTTTCAGTCATTAGCGCCTTTTGATCCCACTAAATTATTTGGCTGGCAGTCGTCAAATACTCTTGCCATAGCAGGTAATTAATTTTAAAATGTAAAATATTTGTGTTTAGGCTGCAAACTTTGAATGAAGTACTTTTCAGTGGATGTCACAATTTTCCCCTTGCTGGGTGCACACCTTGTTCAACCCTGGTTCTCTGAGGTGCTAGGACAGCCCTCTAACTTGCCTTTGAATATCCTGGCTGCTTTCCCTAATTCAATTTTGAAGGTCTTCCGGAGCTCTTCAGAACCCACCAATTGACTACACCTCTGACCCTGGGTTTGAAAAACCACTAAACTTTTTTGACCAGAGTAAACATAACATAATCATAACAATAGCTTTCAGCAACTTCTGCAGGAACAATTTGTATAGTGGCGGTGCTGAGAGTCATTGAACCAAACTGTAAACCCTGTGATATGATGGAAACCACTTCAAGTCAGGGGGTGCTGCAGCTCCCCAGTACCCCTAGTTCCAGCACCATTGACCTTCTACTTCTTATTCCCAGAGGGAATGCCTAGATTTATAATAGCCTGGCAGTGCGTCCCTCCCAGAACAAAGTCTAGCTACCCAACCCCCTGGGTGATCCTATTCCCTCCTCTCTGCTCAGGAGCCAAATGGTGACCCATCACATTTAAAACCCTCGAAGTTCTGAACATACAGTTGAGATGAAGCTTCCATCCAAGAGTCTGAGACTTTGTGTCTCTGTGCACCAGTGACCTGTGCTCTTTCGGTCTTCAATGACATACCCCTATAATAACACTTAACAATTTTGATTGACAACATTTACCCACAAGCATCTCATATCATGCCATTTCAAGTTAACATATTCCTTTCTCTGCCCAATAAATTATTCTTTTCAATAGATATTCCTTTGTATAAAAAGATTTCTTATTTTTCTAAAGGTTTTGTTTTAAAATGATTGTTTACAATGGTGTTATTGGGTTTGGCTACAGCACTTAGTTTCTGCAAGATTGAATGGGGAATATCTGAATATTAGTGGAGCTTTTGCTACAAGAAATGTTTTATAAAACAATAATCTTTACAAATCTACTGTAAATTAAATAAGTTTAATATGTTCCCTCTGACAGCGAGAGCCTCCTTGTCTCAGTTTACTTAAGTGACCTGCCCATGGCAATTTAAATAAAAGTCAATGTCAGTGTTCCAGTTGTACTGAAACCAGAATTAGAATTTGAGTGGTACTAGGAAGTTTAATCATTTAAAGCAGAGCTAGTGTGGTATTTGGTTTCCTCTTCCATAGAAGTTGTTGAGTAGCAGAAAGATATCTCACAATTTTTAAATCAGACATTTATGCAATTAAGAAACACTGTGACATTCTTTCCAGACATCTCAAGTGACCTCCCTCATTTCTCGTCCCCTGATTTGGTAAACAAATATGCCATAATGGAACGACTGGATTTTTCCTACTACTTGCACCATGGACGCCCATCATTTGGTTTTGGTACCTTTTTGGTCCAGCAATTAGCAAAGAGCAAATCCCCAAAGCAGCTGTGAGTATTTAATAAATAATAGTTACCATGTGACTGTATAGAGCAGTGGTCTCCAAACTTTTTTGATCGCGCACCCCTATCAGTAAAAAAAATTTTGAGCATGCACCCCCTGCTGCGCCGCAGAGCTGGCTCTACCATTTTTGGTGCCCCAAGCAAAAAAAAAAAAAAGCTGCTCTGACTCCCACCTGAACTGCCGAAGCGCAAAAAAAAAAAAAAACGCCCGAATTGCCATGCACCCCAAAGGATCCTCTTGTGCACTGCCTGAGATGCACGCACCCCTGTTTGGAGACCACTGGTATAGAGGTATGCTAGGAAAAAATTAAAATGAGAAGCAAGAATGTCCTGCTAGAAATACTTGCAGCTTTCTGTTTTGAAATGTCATTTATTGTGTATCACATATAGATGTTCACTACAAAAATCATCTTAAAAACAAAAAAAGTAAAGAATAGTGAAAATGAAAAGTATAGATTAAGTGATTGGATGGTGGAGTTTTAGTCCCAAGGAAGTTGATTTTTGAAAATTACTTAATGTAAGTAAATTGGGATACAGAGTGTTTGTATGAGTTCGTATACAAGGGATGGAATATAGAAAGGATTGCCTTTGGTTAATAGGTTGTTGCGTGTGTGATTAATATACAAAGTCTGCTCTTGAAAACGAAGGGCATCTAGTTCCTTCATACACATGCCAAGTCTGTTTACCTGAGTGGAGTACTCACGTTAATGATTGCAGGATTGGGCCTAGACTTGAAAATTAACATTAGATAAAGGGGAAATGCCTGTTTTTTCTTTCCTTATCCGTTCCTTCACTAACTGTATTAATTTCCATTTCCCTATTTAAACTAAAGGAAACATAAATCAAGTGTGAATTTAATCTCGCTTTTAATTTATAGAAGTTATTTAGCTAAATATAAAATGCAATTCCAGAATCTGACACACAAATAAGAAGTTAATCTTAAAGTACATTAACAAAAACAATAGGAAAGGTTGCTTATTTTCATCTTCAGTATCTGTGGCATTTTATTTGTATTAATTCGTGTGAAAATGATGACACCATCAATCTGAAATCTAATAAACTTCAAAAAGTTAAAAGTAGTTACACTTAGTACACCTGCCTTTGTGTCTCCATCTTTTGTTGCTGTGTGAAACATAAGCAAAAAGGTAACTTCACTGGCTACATGAGGGAAACAGTGAAAATGTCTATAAGGGAATTGCTGCCAACTGTACAGACTAAACACTCTGGGGAAATGGATTATTATTTCTTCTCTGATCTCTTTGGTATAGTAATTTTTGGTGCTGCTTGTAACATAGGTTATTACACATCATCAGACAGAAGTGTGTCTAATTTGACTGTGTCACTTTTAGTGTGGATGGGGTTTTGGTAATATATAAACATTCATATATTCACTCACTTTTTATGGTACAAGGATCTAGAGCCGTTTTCTTCTAGTGCCTGAACTGAAGGAGCAACGTTACTGGGAGATTGTTTAAAGAAGGGGCATATTTTATCTATAGAGAGAATGTACTTTGATGCTGGAGTTCAGGTCATTTTTCAAGAAGAAATCCCTGCCTGAAGTTGATAGCAATGTAATGCTATTCATTCCTAACTTTGACTGCACAAATTTAATTTATGTAAATAAATGAAAGCTCACCCTATGACAGGTATTAATTTCTACTTTAGTACCAACCTGCTGGTTTAGAAAGATCTTCTAGAGAGTCAAAGCTTTAAAGTGCTACTATTTAAATCATACATTTTTCTGTGCTCTCGATAATTCCAGTCCTGTGTTGGACTATAGCATATGACTCCCTGTTCATTGTTGAAAAGTATTGCAGTCACTCCATTTGCCAGATTATAACATCAAAGTAATTATATTGTTACATTTCACCTGGGCAAAGCCAAAGAGGCATTAATGTGGAGTCTTTAAATAGAGGATGAGATTTTTCCTATAGTTCTATATCTTCAAGTACCCTATATTATTATGCTAATTACTATGGTAATATATATGCATATAAGTACATACATGAGTTTCTGTATGTATATATGTGCATATATATTACCATAGTAATGACCGTAAGGTACTTGGAGGCTACAGAACTACAAGAAAAATCTCACCCCCTTATCTGTCTACCCACCCACACTCTGTAGGTAACAAATGAAACTTTTATCACTCAGTATTTGAAATAAAGTACATTCCAAATATTCAGTGGGAGTATTCAGGTGCCATTCTGAGCATGCCTTGGTTGCATTGTCACTAATAACGTTGCCTGCATATCAGAATCATTTTTCTAAATTATGGAATCATTTTCTTTGGCTTCAAGGTTTTATAAAAGCTTATTAAAACAAATTGCAAATTCTGGCCCAATTTTAAGGTGTGTCCATTTAACATTTTTCATGTGGGATGTTTTATTTTCTTTTCTGTATTGAGGTCCACATTTGCTCTAGGCAGTTACCGTATTTCCAGCACAATTAAACTTATTCCAAATTCAGTTGATTGTATTTTTCAGCAATTGTAGGTATTAGTTTATATTGTGAATTATTGTTTTGAACTTTCAGTCATAATTTCTGTTGAATTGACTTTAACATTTCCTTTGTTTTAGGATTCAGCAAGCAGGGAATGAAGCCTACGCTCTAGCTCTTTCTTTCTTTTATATACCTTCAATAGGAGCAGCATGTATTTGTTTTCTAGAGTTACTTGGTCTTGACAACCTTAAACTTCGGGTTGATATTAAAGTTGCAAATATAATTTGGAACTTCAAGTCTAGAAATGAAGATTCTCAACAGAATTTAATAAGAGAATCCTTGGGTAGAGTATACTTTTTCATATTTTATAATTATTGAGCAGTACAAAACAGCTATTGGAGGATGAAGGCAGTTATGTGTCCAGCCTGAATAATGTCCAAGAAATGTAGGAGGAGCACCCTTCCTTTAAGGGGTTAAGAGCTTTGCCATCCTTACATACCCATTTTTCACTAATCTGTGGAGGGGTAATCCCATGGTTAATCCAGACTCAGTTGACTGATAAAATAGTAAAGGGTCTGTGTGCCAAAGGGGTGGCTGGAACTGAAATAGTCTGTATGACTCATATGCAACACATTGGTGTCAATCTGCTACCCAAAGGCATAGAGAAATCGCTCTTCCAAAAGTGGTAGTCAGTTTTTATTTAATATTGTAACATAACAAGATGATTAGAAGAAAAATGCCAAATTCTTCCTCCCCTGCTGCGTTCATTCTGTAAACTACATAGAAATTAGATATTTGAACTTGACAGTGAGAATTTTTCTAGGAAGAAGTTAAATTAAGAAAATTACATTTTTAAGTAGGGTTCCATGTGATGTAGTTTTTTTCTCCAGTTAGGAAACCTAACTAGTTTTCTGGTTTGTTTAGCTTTTGTGTGATAAAACTCTTTAAAGTATGTTTATTTAAATATAGGACAAATTTTTCAAAAGTGCCTAAGTTAGGAGCCTAACTCTCATTTTCAAAAGTGATGTAGCTACTTAGGAGAATTTACCTAAGCACTTTTGAAAAATTTCCTTACTATAATGTGAAAACAGAGCCCCAGTAATATTATTTTAATTTTTTAAAACAGTTGAAAAGCTAACAAAATTGGTGGATGGCGAAAAAACAGCAGCAGCAGAAGTGCTTATCTCCTTGGAAGAAGCTTTTTGGGATAAAATCGAACATCAAGAAATAAAGAAGTGAGTGAACTACACTTTTAATGCTCTTTATACTGGCCAACTGATATAAAGCACTGAATTTTACCCTCCATGTGGTCAGGCATTACCATGTGTCATAGAGACAGCTACTCTGCATGGCAGGTGCAGTAAACAAAACCTATGAGCAACAAGTGTGTCCACATGTTGGAGGTAAGAAATGAGTCCTCTTTGTATATCAAATACTGTAGGCAGTAGGCCTCCATCAGCACTTGCAATAAAGAAGGGAAGCTAGTGGATAACATTGACTGTGCTACCTTTACTGCTGTACTGGGACTTCAGAATTAGGAGCCAAGAGTGATTTTAAATTCCTCGCAAAGGCAAAATGGTTGTGAAAATTGGGAATGTGGATGGGCAAAGAATGTAGGGTTAGGCTCCCAAGATCAAATCGGATCCAGTCCCTGCTGAAATCTCAGGAAGGGAATCTTGATTCATTACAGTTGGAAGACCTGCCTGCATCTGTAGCTGTTAAATACGGGAAGATGAAAGGACAATTACTACTTAAATAATTAAAAGTGTACACACATTTTTTTAGTTAAAATTCTTTCATTTCTATACAGAACATCCAGTGACTCTAGAAGACAGTGGTCTTTGGTGATGCAGTTCTGTAAGCTCCATGATATCAAACTGAGTACATCTTACCTAAAGGAATGTGCTAGATCCAATGACTGGCTGCAGTTCATCATCCAGACCCAGATGTACAGCTACCAAATAGATGAGGTGAGCTACTGTTTAATTTAAAAACGACAAGAGACATTTTAAACAACAGGTACTTGTAATTGGTGTAGTCTTTGTTTTTAAGATTTTTTTAAAGCACATCTCTCTTTAAAGAAACAACATCAGAGTTAAATCTGGTCAGTTTAATGATGTTAGAAATTGTTTCAGGCTCTTAAATTGCCCAGGAATCTCCCTATCATTTTTTTTTTCTTTTACGGTCACATTTTCTTGTTTTTTGCATAATATTTTTCTCTATCCTTCCTGTTGCTATGTGAAAAGCTGACACAAGAAAGAGCAGCTGGCTTTACAGCAGAAGCAGTAATGACTATACACAAAGTACTGTCAAATGCACATGAATAATTGGTAAAATAGAAGTTTTTATTTTAGTCTTTTAATTATATTAATATGAGGAGTTAATTTCTATCAGTAGTAGGTATAGCTGAACCTCAGAGTTACGAACACCAGAGTTATGAACTGACCAGTCAACCACACACCTCATTTGGAATCAGAAGTACACAATCAGGCAGCAGCAGACCCCCCCAAAAAAGCAAATGCAGTACAGTGCTGTGTTAAATGTAAACTACTAAAAAAAAAAAAAGGGAAAGTTTTCAAAAAAAAAATTGACAAGGCAAAGAAACAGTTTCTATGAATTTCATTTAAATTAGGATGGTTAAAAGCAGCATTTTTCTTCTGGACAGTAAAGTTTCAAAGCTGCATTAAGTCAATATTCAGTTGTAAACTTTTGGAAGGACAACCACATAATGTTTTGTTCAGTGTTTTGAATATTTCAGAGTTCGAACCAACTCCATTCTCAAGGGAACTCTGGGGTTCTACTGTATAACATTTTCAGACAGAAGTGAGTGTCCTTTGCGGTGAGCTGGATTCATAAATACCTGTCCAAATAGGACTTAATTCTGTTTTAGTTTTACTTATGGCTATGGTATGTTCATCCTGGATTTTTAGGTTTAGTTCATTTTTAAAAATTAAATGTTTCAGTTACTATTTCTGTATTGGAGATATGTTAATATTTGCAGCGGTCTCATTTGTATTAATAAAATAAAGGTTTTGTTTCACTTATAGAATGATTGATTAATGGTATTGTTGGGGTGCAGATATTTATGCTGTAATCATGTTATGTGTTTTGGGAGAGTTTCATAAGTCTTCCACTTTTACTGTGCAACATAATCTTTAAAAATACCTGATCTAGGTAAAGTCTTGTACAAGTAGGTGATGACTCATTAAATGGGACCTAAAAAAAGTCAGGCTTAGAATTTCTATTTATTAAGCTAAAAAGCTTCTCCAGAAGACCAGAGTCCCCCTTCTAAGAAACAGCTGTGAACTGCAAATACACTTCAATTATGGACTAGTTTAAAATAAAATCAAGGTATTAAAATATATTCACACACTCAATTTAACTATCTGTTGTATAATCAGCATAGTAACTGGGAAGGTTAAATTGATATATCCAGAACTTCTAAAATATTCATAAATATATTTGCAATTTTTACTGTCTGTAGAAGACACATACTGTAGAATTTTTCAGTCTTCTTACACTATGTACATTATACAGTGTTCCTGTGATAATCTCTGGCAGCCCACATGTATAATAAGAACCACTGTAGGTAACTCCCATTGAAATTGGTGAGATTTGAACACACACATCTAGCACAGTCGGCCCCTAAGGTATCTTTTCACAAATGCTAGCATATTGTCTCTTATACAAACAATTCTAGGCTGGAATTTTCAAAGAAGCCTAAGAGAGCTAGGCTCTCAAATCGTGTTGCCAATGGGGAGCTTAATTTAGGCTTCTTTGAAAATCCTACCCTGAATGTTTTCAGAGTAGAAAAATATAAGTAAGTGTGCATTCACCTGCAAATAAACCTCAGGTAGCAACTCACTGAAAAATTCCTTTCCACGATATACCGTCTATGCCAGGGGTGTCATTGGGGCTGAAAAGGAGTGTATATTTTATGTAAAGGGAGGAATTTCAATATTTTATTGTGATACTGTGCATTTCTAGAACATTTTCATCTGTAGATCTCCAGCAATATACCTTGTAAAATTGGTTTGATAAAATGCCATCTGTGTTTACTTTTATTTCAAGTACACAACAGCTCCGCGCCCCCCTCTCCTCCCCCCCCTTTGCTCTCTGAAAGTTTTCTGTATGTAAATGCCTTTGATTATCTTTTCTAGGTCATTTCCATTCTTCAAGATTTCACTCCCATTTTGCAAGATCATTTGATGCTGGCCTTTGAGAACTTGCAGCGCTCTCGCTGTGGTATGGGGAATCATCACATCAACCACACCAGTTCACTCAAGACTGAACACAGGCAGAACGAACATACAAGTGATCTCTTTCAAATTCTGTTGTGCTGTCAAGAAAGGCCTAACCCTGGGTGCTACCTTTTGGCTGAAGGAGTGAGGCACCATGCTCCCTTCTTGAGTGTCTTAGCAGCCTGTTTTCAGGTAAGAATTATTCAAAAGTGTTTCTCTTTTAGAGGTGTGATGTAATACAAGGAAAAATCTACACATCTGAGACAATTCAGAAAATTATTTCACATACTTATGTCAGAAGGGAAATATATACGTTGTATACACCAAGTATTCCTCAATTATCAAAATAATTTGATTAGTATGACCTGTCATGACACATTTCATGTGGTGTTTGACAGCTCTCTAGCTAGATTACTAAGCAATAAGAGAATGTCTCTGACTTTCTTGTCCATTTGGCAGGATGCCAGCATTATTCACTGTCTCTGTGTTTGGATCATTACTTCTGTGGATAATGTTACTGCTGCTGAAGCAACAAACCATATTCAAGGCTCAGTAGAAAATCATAAATGGGATCTTCATGACCTTTCTACCATCTGGAAGATGTTTTTAAGAAGACAAAAAAGTAAAACTCTCATGAATGGTTTCCAGCTCTTTCTTAAGGTAATGACTTACATAGGTATTTTTAGCCTATATTTTTTTCTGTGTGTTTAGATTTCCTGTACTATAGATTCTCTTATTTACATAGAGGAGGCTATCCACCCGTCTTTCAAGTTATTTGCAAGCTAATCCACTGTGCTACTTAGCCCTATGAGAAAATATTAGACTTGGAAAATAAACAGTTACAAACTTGCAAATAATTTGTCAGGTTTATGTACCTTTCTGTAAACAACAAACCAAGACAACCATTGTTCTTACACCGATTGATGCAAACTTTCCATTTATTAGAGAAATATACTTTCAGTGGAGTTTTGTAACCTTTTTGTTATCTTTAAAGGATTCGCCTTTATTACATATGCTGGAGATGTATGAACTGTGCATGGACTACAAAAAATACAATGAAGCCAAAACCAAACTCCACAACTTCCAGACAAGTCTTGCAAATGTAAGCAGATGTTCTGTAAATGTCTTTGCTTAGATGTCATCATATTACAGTTCCATGTTTTCTAATGCCATAGGCTAAAACAAAAAAATGAGAGTTGTCTTAACATAATTCAGGAGATGATTTTGGAGTAATAGGTGTCCAACAACTCCTCCATCATTTCTACTTGGTGGAAACCCTGAATTCTGGAGTAAAAAGGAGCCAGTTGCTTGAATAAACTACATGCACTTCTAAATCAGTACATTTTAATTATTTAAGGCCAGATTGTGATACCCTAATTCACAAGAAGTAGTATCTTACTCCATAAGCAATCCCATTGACTTCAGTGGGATTATATGATGGTCCTAAGGGTGCTCAGGACTGAGAGTCACCTTGTTACCCGCCTGCCTCCATTAAGAGGGAGACCTGCTTGTGCTTCAGTGGGTGTCACCTCCCTGATGCTTCCAGCCTGTTAATCACCCAAGCAACCTGGTCTGACTTATGCCAATCCTTACTTTGACTTGCAGGTTAACAGTAGGTGCACTCACAGTAATACCAAGTCTGCTGTCCCCAGGTGAACAGTGCAGACACCTGCTTGAATGATTCTACTTAAGATTATCTCTTTGTAAAATACCACAGCACTGAGACAAATTTATAGTGAAAACAATCATTATTAAAGATCAAGATTTTAGGGATAATGAGTAAGGATAACGGAAACATATATAAAACAAAATCATAGCATGATTCCTGGAAGCTGAATTTAACAGGCTAACTGTTAGTCTAAATAAGTTTATCTCAACCAAAATATCTTTAACAGCATTTCAACCAAGCCTGGTTGAGATCCTGTTTTCCTTAATGTAATTGCACTGCCCGATTACTTCCTAGCTGCAGGATAAAGGGATGTCTTCCTGGCCTTCCTCCTAATATTTCCCAAAGTTCATGGTCTGTACTTCAGAGTCAGGATGACCCCCACCCCCTGGCCATTTATTCTGTTGTACTGCTTTCCTGCTGGGTTCCCATCCCCCACTAACTTTGTATGTAAATGACTTCCTATAGTGTTAATTTACCATGCTTAATTTACATGCAGACTGATAGAGACAGGTGAATAAACATCCATTGTCAGGCAAAAAGCTGTTTGTCATGTCTGCCTTCATACGGACTTAGGAACATACTTTTTTTGCATACGTACATGACTCCTTACACAACAGTTGTTTTCACAATGATATTAATGACCAGCATGATTCTGGCTTTTATTTAAGACCTCACTTGAAATTCTTTGGTGAACATGAATGTACACATCAGGATATTCTTGTAACTCCCCCTTGCTACTAGTCATTGAAGGGTTCTTAGGGTCACAGATTCCTTATGGTGTAAAGTACTGTTCGTGGTGAGTAATGGTGTCTCATTCTCCGGGCCTTAGTAAACAGCATTAATTCTAGTAATAAAGTGAAAATGATGATGCTGATAAGGTGGTAACTTTCAGAGAAAATCTTCTTGGGCTAAACAGTTGCTCTTGAATATATTGGCTGCTTTCTGAAAAATGGAAGTTTTCCAAAGGGGCTACAAGATCACCTTGGTGCAGCAATCTCAAAGACCACATTGACTTATTCTTTGAAAAGGTTGGGCCAAGTTACACCTAAGCAACCCCATTAAGGCCCTGATTCAGCAATTGGTGTTAGTGGGACTGAAGCATGTGTAAATGTTGAGCACATGCTCAAGTCCTTTGCTAGATCAGCAACTGCCTGGGGACAGAATTTGGCCCACAAATTGCTGAGACTCAAATTCATAGAGGGAATATTTGGAATCTCGTCTTTACTTGTTTTCTTTACATTGTCAGAGCTAGACATACAACAACTACTCCTGCTCTCCCCTCTATATCTCTTTATTCTTCCAATTTTCTTGGTTTCCTGAACTAATATTTCATGTCCTTAGTGTTGATTGTTTTCCTTCTTGTAACTCAAGTCAAGGCTAGGTCCGTTTTCTTTTCCTACTCAGAGCATCATGTTGTGACCCCATGTAGTGGGTATGTATATAAAGCAATGGGGTACATCAAGGCTAATGAAGGTTTTTTTCCTACCTATCCATGATCTTTCCAACATTTTATCTACTTGATACAGATTTTCAGGGGAAATTGCCAGAAATCTTGTCTATAAGCACAGAAAGTGAATTATTTCCAGATTAAAATCAAGATATTGGTGGTGTTGCAACACGTTTCTTTAGAGCCACATCTTGTATATTAGAATTGGTATTGTCTAGTTTTCAGTGTGACCTCATCTAACTAGAAACAAGTTGTATTTATATTCACTGCAGAATATGCTTGTAAGAAACTTACAAATACTTTTTATTTAAACAGCTTAAAATTGCAGATAAGCCAACACCTTCAGTAATATCAGTGCCATGGCTGGAGTCACAGGCCTTCTTTCTTCTTGAATTGATGATGCAGCAATGTAGAACACAGTATGAATTAGGAAAACTCTTACAGCTCTTTGCAGATATAGATAAACTTCTACCTGATGGTAAGGACAGTTTTTTGTATTAGATGGTCTGGTTGCTTTAACAACTTCAAAATGTATTAGAATGATTAAAAAAATCTAACTCTGTTAGAAGTGTACTTTAAAAATTACAGGTTCTGCACTAATGTTGTACTGTAGCTTGGGTTATGTTACTATTTATTTTTATGGAAAGAGGAAAACATGATAAACTTTTATTGTAAATCTGCAGGTAGTGTTGTACTATAATGTGAAGGAATTTCTGAAGGCAGCCGGTATGAAACTAGTGAGAAGTGTATTGAAAATGAACAGAAATGTTCCAGTTTTAAACTGAAAATCCATTGTGATCATATGAAAACTTCAGTATGTTAAACATATACATATACTCCATTCCCCACAGGCTTACATGTTGTTGAAAATGTGTATCAGTGACTTCTTCAATTAAAGAATAGCTGCCTTAATATTTGTGCTGTCTGTTCTGAAACAGGCCCAGATGTGAAGAAACTATGTGCACTCAGTCAGATTTTGAAGGATTCATCTATATCTATTAATCGCTCTATCCTGACCAGTTATGACACAGAACATTTTCAGAATGAATGCAGGTCAATTCTAGAACAGCTGCAAGAGAGAGGATTGTTCTCACTGGCGAGGAAGGTTGCTGAATTAGCTGAACTGCCTGTGAACAGTGTGGTTATCCAAGAGGTATAGTATAGTTATCTAATGTTGTTGTTTTTTTGCTTAAAGTAAAATGTTTACAACACAGTCAAGTTTCTTTTCTGGTTGTTAAGCTTCCATACATCTGATAGTATCAAAAGTGTTACTTTTCACCAACATGAGGATGCCAGACAGCTGCAGCGGCACAGGAGCCAGCAAACAGAGCTGCTAACAGGGGAGTTTCAGTGGGAGTTTCCAGGGGGAGGTTGCAGGGGAGACTCAAGGCGGAAGAACCGAACAAGCCAGTAGGGAGGGGGCAGGGTCTGCCAGCAGCCCAGTGCTTGTTGGGGGCCTGTGTGCGGTGTGTGGCGTGGACTGCCAGGCACAGAGTTGAAGGCCATGAGTGAGAAGAGGCAGCAGTGAGAGACACACTGAGTGGACGGATGTGGAAGCTGGTGGCATGTACATGGTCCTGAGGGGCACCTGAAAGGATTTGTCTGCAAAGTGCCGCCTGATAGAGCTGCGGAGAAAGATAAGAGGCTGGAGATGCAGGTGGAAACTGGCAGTTAGAGGAGTTTACAAGATGGAACACAGACATGATGGACACGGATAGCTCAGACATGCAGATGAAGCAGACAAGATTCTGAAGGACTGCTGGGAGGAAGTGGACGTGGAAGCATGTGACTAGGAACAGGCAGAGGAAAGCCAGCGACGGAATAGACTCAGACAGGTTTGCTGAGTTGGAAAATGAAGATGGAGCACAGCAGGTGCGCTCAAGGAGAGAGGGCAAGAAAAGACGAGCAGCTAGTCCTGCAGAAGGAGGGAGGTCAATGAGGCAACACAATTGAGGCCCCAGGAGGATTGCAAGGCGATACGAATCGAAGGACTTGCGCCACAGGTGCAGGGATATACCGGAGAATCACACTGTCACCAGAAAAGGCAAGGTCTTGCTGGATGAGACTCTACTGAAGAATAGACAGCCTTAACTACAGTGATCGGTGAGAACGAGGTGTGCTGTCTGCCGGTGCTAATACAGATATGGACCTGAGGCTGAAAAGATCCTAGCGGGAGTGGAAAGAATCTGTTGAATTTGTCCTTCATGTGGAACGAATAATACGGCTATGTTACTCACGGACTGTATCAAGGAGGCTACTGCCAGACTGGGAGACGCTCAGGAATCGAGGTAGGTGATCTTCAATGGGTTCTGACCGGTTCCTAGATAAGGCGACAAAGGGAGTGACAATAGTTTATGCAATAACAGATGGGCTCAGGTAGTTGATCTATAAGGAGGCTTTGGGGATGTACGGGTCATGGAAGATTTACGAGCAGACGACTGTTCTCTCCGGGATGGACTTCACACTAACGTAAGGAGTGGAATAGACTTCTAGGATGAGGCTCGCGACCCTCATTTAGAGAGCTTTAAACTAGGGAAGTTGGGGAGATGGTGGGGATTTCAGGGAGTCTCCACGCCCGGAATTTAACCTGAGAGGGAGTTAAACAGAAGTGAGAGGGTCGCTTGTGGACCGAAGAATTGACCCAAGGGGAAAAGCGGTTGTGTAGAACTAGACTAACAGGTGATGCTGGTGTAGAATGTCTGTGCCAAAACGGGGGTAAAGAATGTCACTGACGCCAAACGCCAAAAATTAAAATGTCTGTACACTATTGAGGAGCCTAGGTAAAAGATGGAGGAACCGGAAAGCTACTGGGCAGAAGTGAAACCAGGATATGTATGGGAAACAGAAACCTTGGTGGAATAGTACTCATGACTGGAGGACAGGTATTGGAAGGCTATGTGCTGTTAGAAAAGACGGAGAAAAGGCAAGGTGGTGAGTAGCATTGTACATCAGTGATGAGGCTAACTGTATGAAAATAAGAAGTGATGGAATGGATAAAGACAGAGTCTGTCTGGGCAAAATCACACTGGGTAAAAAGCTACTAGAGCCTCCCTGAGAATGCTTGGGTGGCTACAGACCGCCGGGATCTGATTTGGATATGATAGGAGACCTCTTTAATGTCTTAAAGTGAAGTAAAACTAGGGGAAATGTGTGGAGCATGGAGACTTCAACGTCCCAGATATAGACTGGGACAAGTGCTTGCAAGAATAATACGGTCAGATTTTTTGGATGTGATAGCGGATGGATTTCTCACCAATAGTTGAAGTACCGACAAAGGGATGCCATTTTAATGTGTTTTTGGTTGAAGCATGGGACCTCGTAGAAGAAATGTGGTAGGACAACTTGGTTCAAGTATATCATGAGCTGATCAGTTCAAACTAGATGGAAGGTAAACAAACGTAGATCTGGGATTAGGTTTTTTGACTTCTCACGGCGCTTATTTTAAAGAGTTAAGGAAATTAAGTTAGGGAAGTGGATTGTACGGAGGAAACTGTGGATTAAATCGGAGGAGGCCTGGAATTTAAGTCGAAGCTGCAGGAAACTGTCGGAAGCTGCATCCCAAGAAAGGGGAAAAACCATGAGCAGAAGTGTAGGCCAAGCTGTGAGCAAGCATCTCAGAGAGGGGATGAGAAAAGGCAGAAAGCTTTACGGGAGTGGAAAAAAGGCGGGTTAGCAAGGAGCTACCTTAGTGAGGTCAGAACATGTAGGATAAGTGAGGAAGGCTAAAAGCCATGTAGAACTGGCCTTGCCAAGGAATTAAACCAATAGTAAGAAGGTGCTACAGCCTCAAAATAAGAAGAAACAAAGAAAGAAGAATGGGCCGCTATACCACTGAGGATGGAATGGAGGTAAGGATAACTAGCATGGCAAATATCTAAATAGTACTTTGCCTAGTCTTAATAAGACTATGAGGAGTTTAGGATGATGAGGGTGATAAACGGGAATGAGGACTATGGAGGGAGATATTACCGCATCTGAGTAAGGCCAAACTTGAACAGCTTAATGGGACAAAACGGAGGCCCGGACAATCTCCATCCACGGATTAAAGGAACTGGCGCATGCAATTGCTACCCGTTAGCGAGGAATTTTTAATCAGTCGGTAAACTCAGGGGTCTTACCGTATACTGGAGAATGCTAACATAGTTCTATTTTTAAGAACGGAAAAACAAGTGATCCGGGTTACTATACGGCCTGTTAGCTTGACGTCTGTAGTATTGTAAGTCTTGAAAAATTTTAAAGAGAAAGTAGTTAAGACATTGAGGTCAATGGTAATGGGATGAATCTGCAACATGGATTTACTAAAGGTAGTCATGCAAACAACACCTGACTCTCTTCCTAGTGTGAAGGAAGGCTTGACAGATACTTACTTGACTAAGGATAACTGCACAGTAGTTTCTAATTATACTGACTATCAGTAGGTAGCAGTGTGAGCGACGGTTCCACCCATGGGGAACTGTTAGTAATGGCAAACAGGGATGAATATTGAAATTGATAAGTGGATAGGGAGACTCGGTTACCAGGGGAGAACTACCAGGGATGTCAACTGAAGGCGTAGAAACTGTCAGGCTGGAAGGAGGTTAGTCTATGTGAGAGTTCTCCAATGATACGGTTATTGAACCTAATATACTTATTATACCATGGCCTTAATTACTAGACACTTGGCAACTAAAGATGTTGAATGTTGGTATGACACAAAAGTACTGGGGGTTTTGCTCTCACTGTGGTTTAGAACACAGAGAACGACCGGAGAATACACTACAGGAGAAAAATCGTGGACTACCTGTGATAACTATGGAGATAATGGAAGTTCAATAGCGATGAACCTTATAATAGCTTGAATAGGGCAGGCCGTGCACTTAGGGAATTAAAGAGTAACAATTTATAGAAATATACAATTAACGGGCATTTGCATCAGTCTGGCAGCTACAGAGAGGGAGCAAGACCTTGCGGTTATCTGGTTGATAGCAGCGATGTCTTTATGGAGCCACCTAATGCGACTATGTGGGAACCTCTTGGAGCTTTAGGCTTTGGATTCATGGGTCTTTTGTGAAACCCTTTACAGTTAAAAGAAAAATTACCGCTTACCTTAGCCTATCACTTATGACAGACTAAAGAGGCGTTGGCTGTTTTAGGCTAGCCAAGAAGCTCCAGGGGAATCTGCTCTATATAGAATATATCAGGGATTAACGTTAGGGAGGGAGAGAATTATTTTAAGCTTAGTACTAATGTAGGCACAAGGAGCAAATGAGGTACAAACTGGAAATTATGACGTATACTTTAAAATATTGACGAAGGCATTTCTAACCAGTTAGGGGATGTAGAGTTCCTGGACACTGCCTTCCAAGGAAGTCGTGGGGCAATAAGCATCTTATCTGGCTGTTAAGACTAAGCTGATAAGTTATATGTGAGGGGAATTGTATATGATGTAGCGATAGTTTCTAACCTTGGAGGCACTTATTTTTTCTCGAATCTTGGTTGATCTATGCAGCATAAAAGTCTGCTCACATGGTCTGTGGACGGGGATATTCGGCAATGGCTAAAAGAATGGGATCTGATTACTGCGGAGAGAATTCTTCTCCATGAGGTGCTGCGCTGAAGTCTAGTATCTATGCTCCACCCTGCTCACGGGGTTTAGTCGATCGCCATATTTGGGGTCGGAAGAATTTTCCTCCAGGCGGATTGGCAGGGCCCCTGGAGGTTTTTCGCCTGTCCTCCTGGCAGCTTTGGGGGCGATGGTTCTCAACTTGCTGGTGGGATTCTCTGCAGCTTGAGGTCCTTCAAAAACCACCCCATTTTGAAAGGTAGCTCTGGTGGTACTCCACATTCCTTTTACTATGTCTGCAGATTTGGCTCCCAGGTGTGTTACAATGCTTATAGCCAACAGACAGACAATATAAAATTATTGAGGACTTCAATAACTCAGTCATGGGTTAGGGGTTGTTATAAAAGTGGATGGGTAGGGTTCTGTGGCCTGCTTTGTGCAGGAGGTCAGACTAGATGATCATATTGGTCCCTTCTGACCTACGAGTCTATGAGAAGGACCTAGAAATGGCATGTGTAAATTGCCTTAATTTGAAATATTATTCAGTTTATCTGCTAGTCATCTGAACGTTCAGAATGCTGTGTGCTGAACAAAATAGTGACATTTTATTACTTGCTGCATCATTCTATTATTTGTATTTGTCCAGCAAAACAGATGTGCCTAGTACTTTACAGACTGGGACCGTAATTCAGTTTTCTAGTGTTCTAATATTGGTGCATATTTATTCAGGAAATGAGAATTGTTTCAGTAGGATAAGTCCTTTACGACTTTTATGAATTTTGCAGGTACTTCAAGATTTACATCTTTTAAAGCACATTGGACAGTGGCATCAAAAACAAACTAGAATTGACTTCTGGAAAAAATGTCATGATAATTTTATGAAAAATTTCATCTCCAACAAAGCAGCATCTGACTTTTTCTTAGCTCAGGCAAACATAGTGTCTGAGTCTTCAGCTGATGAGAAGGTAAATAACATTATGGAGAAACATCTGCTGCTTACCTTGGCTGGCCATTGGCTGGCACAGAGTGACTCTGTGGCACTGGACAAATTAGAAGAAATAGAGAAACAGATCTGGCTTTGTTGCATTGCACAACAAACCTTAAATAGAGATGATGGATTGGTCAAGTCAAGATTTTCTCACCAGGTTTCAGTGAGTGGTGAACTTTCCTTTGATAACTTAGCTAAGGAGTTTTCCTTTTCAAAACTAACTGCTCTGAATACATCAAAATATTTACAACTTGATGGCCTTGCATTCCAAGATATGTCTGAAAACATGTTGGGTAAAGCTGAGGTAGAATCGCTTAGCTTTCTGATTGGTCGTCTTCTAGATGAAGGAAGCATACATGAAGCCAGCCGTGTTTGCCGGTATTTTCACTTTTATAGCAGAGATGTTTCATTGGTATTGCACTGCAGAGCATTGGCCTCTGGGGAAGCTGGTCTAAACAATTTACACCCAGACGTTCGCGCTATTCTTCTACTGGGAGATACAGCAGATGAGAGAGACACACCTCAGCCCAGAAGATTACAAAGCAGTAAGTAATCCTAGCAGTCATAGAATCATAGAATATCAGGGCTGGAAGAGACCTCAGGAGGTCATCTAGTCCAACCCCCTGCTCAAAGCAGTCAAGCCTGATCTTAAAAACCTCTGAGTCAGCTGCAGATATTTGACAAGTTGTCAGATTTCTATAGATTCCTCCTTGCGTAACAAAATTAATTTCCCCAGAAATTCTGGGGGATTTCTAACAGCCCATACTGAACATATATACTTCAGGCAAGATTATTCTATAAACAATCTCATGTCATCCCTTGAATATCCATTCTTAATAGATTTGCAGTTTTCTTTAGCCAAAGTGCTACAAAACAGCAGAATGCTAATCTACATTCCTGCTTTTGGAGTACAAATTTTAGATTAGCTTGAATGTAGTTTATAGTGCTGCAGAGTGGGGAAGATTTTTTTAATAATACATTTTTTGTTTGTACATTTTTTCCCAATATTTGCATGTTATAAGGGAACATCATTTTTTATTAATAGTGCAAAAAATTGTGATAACATCTTATGGGGGGTGTGTGTGTGTGTGCACGCAAACTTAGTAAAAATAATTCTATCAGCGAGAACCAGAATGTTTCTTGCTAGAACTAAATGTATTAATCCCATTTTGAGGCTGCAGAAAGATAGCTGAACACTGTCTGGGCTGCTTTATATACTTGTATTCAGATGGATTTAAGAATTTCACAACTGATATTGTATTTGATAATACTGTGTTGTGTGGTGGGTTTTTAATGATGCTCATCTCCTAAAACATCATTAGGGTCAGGGCTGGCTTTAGGCCAATTCCCCTAAATCAAGCCCCACGCCTAAGAGGGCCGCGCGCCCTAAAGAAGAGCGCCTAACTTTTTAATTTATACTCACCCGGCAGCGCTCTGGGTCTTGGGCAACATTTCGGTGGCAGGTCCTTCAGTGCTGGGGAAGACCTGGAGCGAGTGAAGGACCCATCTCCGAAGTGCCATCAAAGACCTGGATCGCCGCCAGGTATTCAAATCGAGCCCCACACTTCCTAAAGCCAGCCCTGATTAGGGTAACTCTCCCATTCTTCACAAATACTGTGAGTTCAGTTTTTAAAGATTGAAAAACTATAGCACATAATGTTTGCACTGATTCCTGGAGTTTTATTCTAGGTGTGGGCCTTTGTTTTTACAAGCCTGACCAGTGTGCTTTTTCCTTTGAGATGGCCGTTTTCAGTATTCACTTTGCTTCCAGCCTCAAGCATAGAAAATTGGTCACATGTCCTGGCTCCATCTCCAGATGATCTGGTTATTACCAGTCTGAGGACTCTAATAGATGAGTGTGCTCATGGGAGGAACTACTGCAGACAAGTCCTCTGTTTGTATGAGCTTTCCAAGGTATGTGTCTGGCAACATTTACCAGAACTATCATGTCGCTTGTCTCAGGCCAACCCACAGAGTTATGGAGACTAAAGCTATTGTGAGGTCACAAAATAATTTACTAAGTGCTCATTCTTGCACACTTTTGAGCGCTGAAATGAAAAATATGGGGGCTCTTTATCAAATGGTAACATGGCCCACTACTTGGACAAATCTTCGATACGATCAAGTATTGAAATGAACAAAACTCTTCTGATCTGTCATTTTACTTCACTAAGCCAAATTCCTACCTATGTCTCTTTAGTTGGCCTATTTTATAATGTGCTAAGAATAAACTGTTTTAGTCATTTTGGTACTTTGTCTAAAAATTATGTGTTGCCTTCAGAAGGCCTAACATCAATTTCAAACCTGAGTGGAGGGCTGCAGCAGAGATACAGCATAGAGGTATTCTGCAAACCCTCCGTTCTGTGGCAACTGTCTACTACAGGGATGTTTGCAGGTGGGCCCTGCAGATCCGCTGGGCTAACCCCAGGTGTGGCAAAAGTAGTGGGCTACATCCGCTGCTGCTCCTCTTCTTCATGGCCTTCCTGTGTGGCTGTAATCCAGCTGCCCAGGTTGGGCAGAGGATTCTGCTCCAGACGTCCTTTGTCCCTTCCCCAAGATTCGCCCCTTAGTTTTGGAACATAGCATTTGTGCTGCTGAATTAAACCAGCAGCGTATCTAGTCTAGTATCCTGTACACATCAGTGTCTACTTCTTGTTTCTGAGGGGCTAGCTGTCTTTTCATGTAGTATTCTTTTTAAGCTGGAATTTGCATCTTTTGCATTGAGGCTTTGGGATTATTTGGCAGTGAGAAGGTAAATCTGATCAGTGAACACTGTGGAATGATCTTTAGTAAAACAAGAAAATTCTAGCTTGTGAAAGTATTTTTCATCTGTTTTAATATAGTCCCCAATTAAGAAACAGAACAGCTGTTCAGCACACATTTAACTTACAGCAAAAAGTTAAACATGCATTAAAATGCTTTCTTGTATCAAACCCTTATTAGTTAACATACACAAATCAGTGCAATATTGATTTGTACAAAGATGGGTTAGACCAGGGGTGGCCAACCTGAGCCTGAGAAGGAGCCAGAATTTGCCAATGCGCATTGCCAAAGAGCCCCAGTAATACGTCAGCAGCTCCCCATCAGCTCCTCCATTCCTCCCCTCCCATCCCCCCACTCCAGTGTCTCCCGCCCACTGGCAGCCCCACTGATCAGCACCTCCCAATCAACTGTTTTGTGGCGTGCAGGAGGCTCTGTGGGTGAGGAGCGAGGGCACTGCAGGCTATGGGGAGGGGATGGGAAGGGGTGAAGTGGGGGCAGGGCCTATGGCAGAGCCAGGGGTTGAGCAGTGAGCACCCCCCTGGCACACTGGAAAGTTGGCACCTGTAGCTCCAGCCCCGGAGTCTGTGCCTGTACGAGGAGCTACATATAAACGTCTGAAGAGCCTCATGTGGCTCCAGAGCCACAGGTTGGCCGCCCCTGGGTTAGACCTACATCTGCTTTTTTACGCACAATTTGGAATAGTCTTGTTTGTTTTCAGTATGATAGAGCTTTGTTGGTGAATCCCTACTCTGTCGTGTATTTTTCTCTATGTAGCATTTTTAAAATGTGCTGTACGCTTCTTAGGAACTGAATTGCTCCTACGGTGAAATATCAGCCCATGATTCTGAAAAGGTGCTTCGAGCGATCCTTTCATCCCAGCAGCCTGACAGATGCAAGAAAGCCCAGGTGTTCATCACAACACAGGGTCTCCGGTCTGAAACTGTGGCAGAACTTGTGGCTGAAGAAATCATGCAGGAGTTACTGGTATCTTCTGAAAGGAAAGGTGATGATGGTGTTTTATTGTGTGTTTCACCTCTGCATGCATCTGATGTCCTTTTTAAAAACTTTTTGGTTTGTAAAGCTTGTGTGTGTGTGTTGAAAAACACTTGCTGACAGTGTATATGTGGTAACTATAGTATTCATTGTTTGTGCGATACTTTGAAACTGTAAAGCTCTATTCATGTATTAAGTGTTGTTAGCTGTTTACCTTGCTGTATCTGGTGCTTTGTTGCTTTAATGAAGGTTCTTACAAACAAGATTTTTAATACCAAAAAAATGTGCTATCTGTTTTTGTTTTTAAATAACAAGTCATGGCCTTAGTAACTCCAGCCATCCAACTTGTGAGCGAGACTCCTCCATTAATTTCCTACAAAGGCAAGAACGGGAGAGTGGCCTGGTATTTTAAAGATTTGTATTTTTTTTTTTATGGCAAAATAAATGATATTTTCCTCAAATAATGTGAATTGGTTTGAATTGTTTTCTATAAATGGTTAGGCTTTTTTCAGCTGTGACAAGGTCAGTGTATTTTTGGATAAGAAACAGCGGATCTCAGCTGTAACAAACAATATAGCCATGCAGTGGGTTTGTATTGGATTGATCTGGGAAAACAAAAATGTGTGACTTTTAGACATAAGTGATTGGACTAAAAGGGACCTCTTGGGATTATATCATTCCAGCCTCTGCATCAGGCAGGAAGAAGATGATACACTATGTTTTCCATAAACGTAGGCTAACCTTTCCTCTAAGAACAATTAGCGTTTGTGACATAACTGTCTGTGTCTCTCATTGTATGCACAGGGCAAAAGCAGATTGTGAACCCAGCTAATGAGACTCAAGCATTCCTAGAGTTGGCCAAATTGTGCAAGGATCATACACTGGTTGGCATGAAGTTATTGGATAAAATTTCATCTGTACCTCATGGGGAACTATCTTGCAGTAAGTAAATAGTAAATAATACTATATGTAACTAGCATTTTAATAACATTGACTATTTTGGGCTCTGTATCACATCTTGAAGTGTTTGGAGCACTTGTGAGGGGAATATTCATTACTGATTTTTTTTTTTTTTGTAAAAACCCTAAAAATCATTAAAGAGAAATTTCAAAATGTATTCACAAGAAATAGATCAAAGCATAAGTACCTGGGGCATCCATACAGGAATTCCCTATTCTCTCTAAGACTGAAGAGAAGCTCTTGTATTGATAGCTTGGAAATCTCAAGTCAATAAGTTGTTGTTTAAAGTTTTGTGGATGGATTTAGAAAAGTCTTCTGGCCAAATTCTTAGGAAGGTGATTTAACAGCATGGTATTTTACATATTTCTTTGTTAAATATTTATAGGTCGTCTTTGGCCAAAACTTCACTCCTGTTGTATAGCTGTCCATTCATGGACATGGTCTAATTACACTTACAAAATGTAACCAGGATACTATTGGCAGCCAGCCAGCAGTGGCTAAGTAAGGTCCTTTATAAATACTGAACATGTCACTCTGAGAAAAAGGATAAGGACAGGGTTTTAGTGAGAGTTCTCTGTCCCAAAGATTACCAGCATTAACACAGGTGCAACTGGAAAGTCTCCATTCAGATCATCTCTAGTATATTGGGATAATCTACAGCCCGAAAAGAGCTTTATTCAGAAACAAAACCTTGGTAAAAGTTAAGGGTCGAAAGTGTGTTACAATAGAATCCAGCTAATTACATCCCCATCCCGCCGCCAACCCCCCCCCCCCTCCTTTTTTTCTTAGATTTTTTAAAACAGAAAGCCAGGTTTTGAGAATGAAGAATTTAAAGATCCAGACTTTTCCACTTCAATATAATCTTTCATTCGTTGCTTTTATCCCACTGGACTTGCACTGTCACCCAGCCTTAACTTTGCCCCCTTATTTTGTTCTGTTATGGAGATATGATATATGATAACTCTTTCCTTCCCTGTGTGGGGTAGACCCCATCACACTTACCTTTTTAAATTGAGAACTGACCTGGCATGATGGTGACTGGTGTATACACTGTGCATTTGTTAAGCGGTCTCCTTTCCTTGTAAGGATTATATTCACGCTGCAGAGAATAATCCAAAGGATCAGATTCTAGCACCAACTGGAAAAGTGCACTGAATGTGTGCCGTTACAGAAGCTGTCATGGGCTAGATGCCTCCAATTCACTTCTAGTGCTTGTAACTTTAAAATGATAAATCATCTGCCAAGTTAGCACCGATTTCAACAGAGATGCAATGACTAACTTGCTCAGCTTGTTAACTGAACAACCACATTTTCTCATTCTCTAGCTACAGAGCTGCTGATTTTGGCCCATAATTGCTTTAGTCTGACATGTCACATGGAAGGAATTATTCAAGTCCTGCAAACTGCTCGACTTCTCACGGAGGAACACTTGGCCCCCAGTGAGGAGTACGGCCTTGTGGTATGTGTCCATCACCATATTGTGCTAACCACACTCTGTACACAGCTCTCCATGCAATGGTAGCAAACCAGATGAGCATGTGGACTAGATGGCTCATGGAATTGGAAGGCAAAGCTTTCACCTCTAGGTCACTAGTCTTTGCCCAGCCTACATCTATAGATACCAAAGGTTGTTACCTTTGTGATGTGTGTTTTGTGCTCCTGGCCAGGTTTCCACATCACAAAAGGATCACCATAGTAGTTGGTTAGAAAAATAGATGAGGCTGTGGCAGAATGGAGGGGTAGGGAGCATGCAATGTCTTGGTTTTGGAATTTCAAGGTTTTTCAGACACAGTTTTGTGAAATGCAATGATCCACATTACTAAGCTAACCTGCATCTTCTATTGCTGCTTAGTAAAGGCCCCAGCAGACTTGAGACGTGCCTGCTTAGTGACATGAGATGTCATTCCAAGTTGGAATTAGTGTAGGGAACTGGAAAGCTCACTGCATGGATTGCACTTGATGGAAAGCTTTACTTTTGGGGTCTGGTTATTTGGGCTGTTGATCATTTCCCTTTTAAAACAAAACAAAAAAAAATAAAAATAAAAATTTCAATTTTTAAGAAAGGGGAACAAACTAACCCTAATATACATGGCTGCCTCTTTGTGAGATAAGATTTTCCATCATCCACTGATCTTTCTGCCATTCTCTCTAAAGGTCCGACTCCTTACTGGTATTGGAAGATATAATGAAATGACGTACATATTTGATCTGCTGCATGAGAAACATTACTTTGAAGTGCTCATGAGAAAAAAGTTAGACCCGGTAGGTGCAAAAAACAAAACAAAAAAAACCCCACTAATGTGTGTGTGAGAGTGAGTGAGAGAGAGAGAAAACAGATACCTTCGCTGCCAGTACATTATCTGGGGAGTTTAATAATTTCTGAGTATTGGGACTGAATCTCACCCTACAAAGTGAATGTCTTTAGATGGTTGATGAATACAAATCACAATTTTAAATGAAATACTTTACCGTGTTTTCTTCTTTCTTGCATATAGTTATAAAGAGACTCATATGGTTACTTTAACAGTGTAGATTGTCTCATGATGTCCTGGACACAGTAAAAATCAGTGTAGGAGGGAAGGAAAACAGCTATTTTTTACAACTCCAGTAATAGAAATTCGGAGAACACTATATATTTTGTGCTGGGTTGGACTCTTTTTGTGTTTAACATGACAGATACTCTGTTACAGAGTACTGACTTACAATTAAACATACAAAAATGTAGAGGCTGCCAGATGTTAGCAATTCTGTTAAGTATATAATTAGGAGTCTGCTATTCTCAGTGATACTTTAATCATAGTCCCATTATGTGTTGAAATGTTTGAGGGGCAGCTTAAGGTGGCGTGGATTTGATTTTCCTTGGAAGTTCTCTAATAAAGTGCAAATCTCTGAATACCTGTTCTGATGCCCTTTCTCCTAACTAGAGTGGAACTCTGAAGACAGCTCTGCTAGATTACATAAAGCGCTGTCGGCCAGGGGACAGTGAAAAGCACAATATGATAGCCCTGTGCTTTAGCATGTGTCGAGAAATTGGAGAGAATCATGAGGCAGCTGCTTGTATACAGCTTAAGCTCATTGAATCTCAACCATGGGGTGAGTAGGAATTATGGAACCACGACTAAGTGTGTTTGACTATAGCTTCTCGTACAAGCGTATTGCATTGCTATGCATCATCAAAAAATGGCTTAATTTAAAATCTTTTGTAAATTAAGGGCATTTTTTCTGTTGGATGCATTGTTGTTTAAGTGAGATATGGCTGGTAAGCACAGTTCCAGTTGCCTTTCCTGCTGACCTGCACGTAAAAATGGAAAAATCCATGTCCATCAGCAGGATGCACTGAGTGGCCCAATTAGCCAGGCTCAGAGATATTATTTGGTTGCTTTTCCTTTCCAGAAAGTTGTGGCGTTCCTGGGTTTTGTGCCTGTGGAACACCCCATTAGCACCACTAACCAGGCATGTCCCAGTGTGTTAGGACATTATGCAGTTTTTAAAGTACTTTCTACCTTTGTGGGTATAATAATAGATACTTTAGCCAGCCTAAGCTTCCAGTGATTGCATGTAGCTCTGATGTCGTTATGAATGGAGCATGTAGGAGTATCACTGTGGAACAAGACCCAGTGATGTAAAGAGATCTAAAACACTTGAGTTCTGCTGAATGCTTTCTTTAACCTGGTTTGTTGAGGGCAGTCTACACACGACAAAAGCAAATGGATATTTTGTATTTGTTTTCAAATCACCTTTAAAACTCCTGATTAGATTCTTGTAATTGCTTGGAATTTTGTTCTGTACGCAGAAGAGCAGCATTTCTTATGCTTTGTGCAGAGTTAGGGCATGAGATTCTTTCTAAGGGCATGACTACACTTACATTTTTGCAGCGCTGGTAGTTACAGCTGTGGTCGTACAGCTGTGTAGGGCCAGCGCTGCAGTGTGTGGCCACTTCTGCCAGCGCTGTTGGAGTTGGCTGCATTGTGGGCAGCTATCCAGCATTCAGTGGCTGCAACGTTGCTTTTCAAAGTAGGGACCGTCGCGTGTGTATATGAGTATTGATAGGCCTCGGGACAGCATACAAGGCACGGTATAGACGTGGATTTTATGGATAATACTTCATAAGATAGACCTCCTGATTCACGTGCATCGGCTCTGCCCAAGCGCTCTTGTGCAATTACGTGGCCAATATCCACTACTCCCTCTACTTCAATAACTCCTTAAATGTAAAAAGGCTTCAGACTCAGATAAGCCGCTCCTCCGAGTGGATGCAGCTTTCCTCCGCCTCTTCCCTCCCCCCGGGTCCCCCGGTGCTGCTTTGTCTCCTCAAGCCAAAGCAGCTGTAGAGACATATCGCAAGCAACGGCTCGCTCGCTCGCGTGCAGCAAAGAGCAGCTGTGTTTGTTTTTTAGATAGAGTAGCTCCGGCGGAGTACCTTCCGGTTTGTGGTATACAGGCTTGTGGGATAACCTTCTCAGAATATACCTCCGTGTGAGGCCAATAACAGTGGCTGGTGAGTGTCCACACCTGATGAGCAGCGCTGGATTCGCTACACCCGTAGCAGACCAGGTGTACAGCCAGTGCTGCAGGAAGGGAGTTGCAGCGCTGGCTGAGCTCTGTAAGTGTGGACACCTGGTAAGTTGCAGCGCTGTAACCCCCTCACCAGCGCTGCAACTTGCAAGTGTAGCCAAGCCCTAAGATATTTTGGCATGTTGCTGCCTTCTGAAATGTTGGTAGACAGAAATTTTCAAATATGAGTTACAAAAGTGTTCGTTGCATATTGTCTGCTTCTGCAGTTGTAAAAGCCAGGAGTGCTTGCTTTAAAGTTCTTTTTCCATTTCAGAAGAGTCTCTCAGAGATGTGCCCAACTTAAAGAAACTGTTGATGAAAGCTCTGACACTCTTTATTGATGCAGCCGAAAGTTATTCTAAGGTAAATTGAGATGGAATTTGAACTTTGAAAAGTATTAATTATCACCATTGGCCAAGTAAGGCTGAGAGATGGATTAAGGCTGAATAGCAGGCAGAGCTTCCCTGGGAGTGATGCTCAGAAACCCATCCAGGTTGGAGAAGAAAAGGTGCTTTTGAAGCAGCCGCCGGTGATGTGCCCCACTGCAGTGCCAAGGGAAAAGAGATCCCTCTGACAGAGCCTAATACCTGAGCCTGCTTATCCACGTGACCACTGAATCAAAGAGTAATTTATTGCTCCCTGCTCAGCTTTTAGTATCTGGGATTCAATTTAGAAGCTTTCATCTCATGGGAAGGAGAGAATCAGTTGGCTTTGGTGCTGTGCTAACACTTTTAACTTGGGGTGAGGGAAAGTAGAAGAGTATTAAAGCTGTGATCAAAGACTGGCCTCCACATATTACAATAAAAGTGAGTTGCTGAGTGGGGCTTCATATATACGTGCATTGAAAGTGATTAATCAAAGAAACAGCAGTGATTTACAAGACAAAATACTAACATAGGTCTGAAGCCTCCAGAGCTGTGCTTGGGAACATGTACCACAGATTCCCTATAGAAACGCTACTCCAGAGCTTGGTTTTTCTTTTCTGTTTCGACTCTTTAATTAGGATTCCTGTGTCCGCCAGTCCTTGCGCTGCAACCGGTTGACAAAGCTGATAACTCTCCAGCTTCATTTTCTGAACACCAATCAGAGCATGATGTTGATTAACCTGAACAGACAGAACCTGATGGATTGCATCATGTCCTTGCCCAGATTCTACCAGGTACGGTGACTGAGTAAGGGATGCTTCCTCAGTTTCACTCACCACAGCACTATAAAGGCTCACAAAGTGAAAAGCTGCTCCCCAAGTTTAGAATAGAAAATATGTTTGAGAATAAAGACAGCTAGTGGCAGTGTCCATGTTACAGGCAGGTGGCAGCACCTGCAGCCCCAGCAGTGTGGGAAGCCAATGGGAAAAGGCATTTTCCTTCTCAGCTTCTGTAATTCACTCAAGGCAAGAAGGTCCTCAGACAGAAAGAAGGACTTTTTAAAGAGAACAAATAGCCTTTCAACACCAGAGATGGACCCTCCCTCCAACAGCAAGTTGAAGTGAGAATATTCTGGCCTCTTTGGCTTTCAGAGTTAAAGGAGATGAATTCTCCAGACAAAATATGTTCCCCAGTTGTGTGTCCTGTCCTTCCTTCCTTCCCCCTCTCACCATGTTCTTAAAGAAATGTTAGAGGACCCGCCACTCCGTGTTTATATGTTAGCTACAAAAGGATCTCTCAGAACTTGGTGACTGGGCAATAAAATGGCAGATGAAATTCAGTGTTGATAAATGCAAAAGTAATGTACATTGGAAAACATAATCCCACCTATAAGTATTAAATGATGAGGTCTAAATTGGCTGTTAGCACTCAAGAAAGAGATCTTGGAGTCATTGTGGATAATTCTCTGAAAACATCTACTCATTGTGCAGCAGCAGGCAAAAAAGCGAACAGAATGTTTGGAATCATTAAGAAAGGGATAGATAGTAAGACAGAAAATATCAATTGCCTCTGTATAAATCGATGATACACCCACATCTTGAATACTGCATGCAAATGTGGTCGCCCCATCTCAAAAAAGATATGTTGGAACTGGAGAAGGTTCAGAAAATGGCAACAAAAATGATTAGGGGTGTGGAACGGCTGCCATATGAGGAGAGATTAATAAAACTGGGACTTTTCAGCTTGGAAAAGAGACAACTAAGGGGGGATATGATAGAGGTCTATAAAATCATGACTGGTGTGGAGAAAGTGAATAAGGAAGTGTTATTTACTCGTTCTCATAACACAAAAACTAGGGGTCACCAAATAAAATTAATAGGCAACAGGTTTAAAGCAAACAAAAGGAAGTATTTTTTCACCGAACACACAGCCAATATATGGAACTCCTTGCCAGAGGATGTTGTGAAAGCCAAGTCTATAACAGGGTTCGAAAAAGAACTAGGTAAGTTCATGGAGGATAGATCCATCAATGGCTATTAGCCAGGATCGGCAGAGATGTCCTCTTAGCCTCTGTTTGCCAGAAGCTGGGAATGGGTGACAGGAGATAGATCACTTGATGGTTACCTGTTCTGTTCATTCCCTCTGGGACATCTGGCACTGGCCACTGTCGGAAGACAGGATACTGGGCTTAATGGACCTTTGGTCTGACCCAGTATGGCTTTCTTATTTTAATGTTTGAACGTGTTTATATGATGATCTTCTGGGTCTATTACAAATTCCTGCCTTCCCCTTTCTCTCCTCTCAGGGCCCCAAACTGCTCCAAATTCCCTTTAACTTCAGTAAGAACAGAATCTTCTAGCCTTGAATTTCCCCCCATTCTCAAGTTTCTTCTTCCCTGTCCATCATACCTACTCCACACTCCACAGCCCTCTGTTTATCTATAGTTTCACACTGACCCTTCCATTCCTCCTTAAAAGAATAGCCTTGAGACAAGAGTGTAAGAGCTGAGCCAGAGGGGCCATGGCAGTCTGCACCTGAAATGCTTGAGTACTGCCCAAGTGCAAACAAAAGCAGGCAAAACCACATGGCTGGAAAGCTTCATCTGTTAAACCAGCTTGTGGCCCATCCTAGTCAGTAATTCTGGCATGTTCTTTTTCTAGGCTGCTATCGTGGCTGAGGCTTATGACTTTGTTCCAGACTGGGCTGAAGTTCTGTATCAACAAGTGATTATAAAGGGTGACTTCAACTACCTGGAAGAATTTAAGCAACAAAGGTTACTCAAATCTAACGTGTTTGAGGAGATTGCGAAGAAGTAAGTATTTCTGCAGCCCTGCCTGGCTATGCCTTTTGGCTTTCTGGCAAGTGACTTCAAAGAGAGTATTTGATTTGTATTTGCTTATAGAGCACAAGTTGTCTGGCTCGGTGTCGGTACAGTACCCTGCTTGGGGAGATTAAAGTTCTGGAGGAATTCTTACCCCTTATCCCCAATCTTAAGTATGTTGTGTTGTGGAGACCACGTGGCTGGCCCTCTGGAGCACTGTAAAGTAACCTGCCTGCCTGCCTTTCTAAGAGCAGCAGTGCTAGGTTGGGCTCTGAGGTAACTGTTTGCTCTGCCTTCCTTGCCAAGTGTCATGGTGGAAGGAGATCTGGGAATGCAGAAGTGTAAAATGGTGACCCCAAAGGGAGTGGCATGGAGATCCCCTGAGTACTACGCTGTAGTTGAATTTTTTGTTGTTCTCTCACATGACCTTCTCTCAAGATAGTAGATACACTGTTTCAATAATTGTGCTATTTGCAGGCCAGTGTGAAAACAGGTTTATATTAATTCATCAATGCTTAAAGTCAATTCATAACAGAGATCACTTGTTTTTATACATACAAAACTAGAGTTTTTGTTGAGGTAAAAAATTATTTCCTGAATGAAACTAGTTAGAGTGTTGTTCTGACTTTAATTGATCTCGCAAACAACATGTAAGAAATTAGCAGCTAATTCTTCCGTTGCATAGTCATAAGGAGAAGTTACTGTAATGCCATCAAATTAAATATATTTCAGTCATCTCTCACGTACCCAGCTCAAATCTTGATCCTTGTACCTTCTCGTTGACTTCACGTACAAGTTGGCAGACTCCAGCCCAATCTATAGCTCCTATCTGTAAAATTATAACTATCCAGAGGTGGTGTGAGAGTTACTTTGTGTGCATGTCAGTCACTCTAATTGCTATGGAGGGGAAGGAGGATTGTGCGACTAGCACAGGCGGTCAGGACACTTGGATTCTATTGCCAGCTCTGTCATAGACAATGCTATAAAAGCACCTTGGCTGAGTAACTACCCTACGTTATTGCTGCCACCTCTCTTGGGTTCCCTAAGCCTTGTTCTGTTGGCCCTTTAGTGCATCATGTACAGAATTAAATTCACTGCTCCTGGTGGCAGGGTTCATGGTGCTATTTACTCCATTGGGAGGCACTTCGCATTCGACAGCACCTGGTGTGCTCTCAGCCATTTACTGTGGTGGAGATAACTTCCTGCAGAGCTCCGGACTCTTTAAAACCTAGTCCGATTTTTTCTTTAACGAATGTCTGGCTTTAAAATAATCTTTGCAGAAGAGTACGGAGAAGCAAAACAAATCCTTCCCAAGAACTGTCTGTTCCCCATCTCCACAAGTTCTCTGCCCCTCGCTCCACAGCCTGCATTTTTCTTTAGATATCAAACTTCCCATCTCATGTGATGATCTTCAGCTTTGTCAGTCTTATTTGTGAGCTTACCCTTTCTCCCCTTTTAATATAACATGAAATTCTGTCTCAGGGTCAAACAGCACCAGCCTACTGAGACGGCTCAGAAAAATCTGAAGACGTTACTGACCTACTGTGAAGACATCTACATGTACTACAAACTGGCTTATGATAACAAGTTCTATGATGTGGTAAATATGCTTTTGAAGGACGCGCAGACTGGCTGTTGTCTAAAGGATATGCTGGCAAATTAGATTCCTATGGCGTGTACTGTGATTTAAGAAAAACAGAAAAATCTTACTTTAATCCAGTATATGCTGCAAGGTGCCTTAAAAAATATTGGTTTCAGTATGTGAAATTTACCATAAAATCCCAGCACTGTTTTGAACGTCCCTGAAATGCAGAGACTATTAACCCAAAGTTGTTTTGAACAATAAACAATTCTTAATATTTAAATCAGAGTTTTGTAAAAGCCTGCTTGGTGGGCCTAGAAGATGGTGCTCTGGCTAGCTGGGATTTCAGCCAGACCTTAGTCTAAAATGTCTTTGGCTAATTTAGGGGCATGGATTACTGGCTTCAGCAGGAATTACATTCAAGCCTCCTTAAAAACAAAGAACTGACTAATTTTGCAGCAGTAAGATCCTCAGCATTGATGTGTGTTGTACTTACAGTAACTTAAACTGAACATCAGATCAAATATTTATCTGCTTAAAATAGGCTAATAGATGTTCTGCAGACCTTACAGGACCACTAGTGCTGGTAGAATACTTGAAACATTCATATTAAAAAGTCTCTTGCCTATTTTTCCAAAATCTTCAGCGGAACCAGTTTGCCTAGGATACTCCTCCAGTGCTTTATACAAATGAGATTATTTTTACCTGCCCCCTGTAAGATTTATAGGAATACCATAATAGTCAATGACAAGAATGAACTACCTCAGTATTCACAATCAGCTCCCTACTTAACAGGGTTAAGATGTTGGGATGTGCTTTTATTGTACACTCTTCTTTTACCAGTGAAATAAAGGAGAATTTGCTACATGAAAGTGTGCGTGTGGTGCACACACAGTACCAAATTGTCTAACATTCACCCTGTACAATTTGTTTTGTTTGCTTCTATATTTGTATTATAAAATCTTTAAAGCCTCTAGCATAAGTACTGATTGGCTGGGAATAAACCTCTTTACAGCTGTATGCATTTTGGAAACCATTGCTTAAATACTAGTTCCTAATCATGTCTTACATGCAAAAGTAAATCACCACTGCCTGCTTTGGGGTGGGGGCAAATCTGTTTCCAGTTTTCTGAATAGTTCCAGAGCTAGCTGGGAAGTAAAATATCTAGACATTTATTGTCCAGAAATCATTCCCTTAAGTGTTCTGACAAGTTCTGTCTGCAGCACTGTCAGGCCACCGCCTGGGAATGCCACTATCACTGTAGCAGGAATAGCAAATATAATTGGGCTTGGGTGTCTTTCAACAGGCTGGTTAAGACTGATCCTTCCATCAGGAAAAGCATCTCTGAGCCTTCTGACACCAGCGTGTAGAGGACTAAGTATCCCTATTGCAGCAGGCTGCTTTGCCTCAATATTCAGCCCCCAATTGCACTGCTCTGTCACAATGGAACTAGTGCAACTCAGTTGAAATGAGGGGCTGGAGTGTCACACTTTGTTTCCTCACCACTGGCTAAGAACATCTTCATCAGAAAGCTGCTCAATCTCACAGAAGTACTTTGAGCACAGAACTGCCTTACTTTTTCAGACAGGCTTCAGGTAGGGTTAAGTTAAATATTTTAATTGTACTGAACGCTATTTACCTTTGGCCATACCAGTGTATTTTAAAAGCAAAGGCCGATTTCTGGAGTTGAGTGTCTTGGTTAGAAGTTCTGTTTCCATCAAACTGTTTACACAAACAGGAAATATTGTCCAACTGTAGCAAAGAGCTTTTCCTTAAGCTGCCAAGAACATCGAGTAGCATAGTCACCTTCAGCAATGTTCCCATTCACCCACATACTGCAAGCTTCAGAGTTTTGTCTTAGGTGCTAGGATAATGCATTTTTGTATGATTAAGATTCTGGTAATTTGCTCCTTATTTGACTGTCCTACCAGATATACTGATTATTGGAGTTCCATATTTCTTGGTAGTTAATAATCAGCTGAAGATTCTTTACCCAGTCAGTCCATAATATAATTAGAGGCTCTTGCATCTAATTGAATAATATTATCTTGAAGGTGCTGTGTACTTTACAGCAAGCTGGAACTAAGTTTCACAGCTGCTTCCATTCTTAGATTAAAAAATGGAGGTTTAACACGTTATAAAAACTGAATTTAATATAGAAACATTGAAGTCGGGGGACTAGTTACATATGTATGTACATCTATAGCTGTTTGCAGAATTGAGACTTGTTTGACATGGTGCAGTTTTGTTTAGAATAAGCACAGTTGGCTCTTTCTACTAATTTCATCTTTAAGAAACACCCCCCCACTTATCTAAGTGGGATGAGTGACTGCACTTCATTTTGGGTTGTTAGTCTGCACTTGGTTCACATTTCCAAGTTTATTTTAATGATAAAGGCTACAAAAAACTTGAACATTGATTCTTAAAGCACTATTCTTCAATTCTACCCCCCAGGCAGCTGAATTTCAGTTCACACATTCAGTTGCTCAAAAAAAAAAAAAAAAGTCTTTCAGCAATGCAAGTAGTACTGGGGTTAGGGAGTACCACAGGTAGAATGAAGACACTACCAGCCAATCAGTCTCTCCCAGGTAAAATATTTGTTCATAGAAAAAGCAACATAGTGAGGATTTGTTATGCCTGTTAGCCAATCTGTGTTTTAAAGAAGGTCCTGTCAGATCAGGGCTACATCTTTAAAGTGATACCGTATAGTCACAAGGTAAACCACCACCCCATACATTAGAAATTGGCTGCCAAAAAGACCAAGACCATTAAGGTTAAGCAATAAAAAGGTAGCATCATGACCCATCTTAATTGGTATAACTGGAGACAACAGAGGTGGTGGAGCATCTACAGCTAGAGACTCCATGACTTGTAACACTGGGGGAAAAGTCAGCAAAATAAAGACTGATCACAAACCTAGACTTAAATGCTAGAGACTTCCACAGCATGTAAAAATACAGGAGATAAAAAGGAGGAAGGCTACAGAGCTAGCTACACCTCTGAGCCCTCACTTGTCTCTAGATGCATCCATGTCTGACTGAGCTCTAGCCCTGTAGCAGTGTACCTGGCAGGCTTTGCTTCTGATCCTCCAGCAGAGGTGCAAGAGAGTCTGTTTGCCAGGAACAGCTCTGGGTGCTGCAGCTCCCTCTCTCAGTAGTGTCTGTTGATCTTTTGGCTTCAAGCTTTGTAACTTTGGGTGGAGTCTGGAAGTAGTATCACCCCAGCTAATAGCTTGGGCATTATCCAGCAATGACCCCCACCATGTTTCACAGGAGATGGCTTATCTAGAGACATTGTGTTGTCTCCCATTGAGGATCTGCAAACATCCCTGCTATTAAACTTATACAAAAACAGTAAATATTTGAGTATAGCCAAACACTATCCCCATAACCAGGTTACACACAATATTCAGGCCCCCACATTCCAGTAAACAGTTTTAAAACTAGAATTCTGGCCCTTAACATAATTTCAGTTTTGTTTAAGGTGGGGCTCTCTAATGTAGAAACAGAATGACCAGAGACTACAGATTGAGCAGTTAAGAAAACTTTAGTCACTATTTTGTCAGCACCTCACACCCTCTTAGTTAAGGGGCAAGTTTCATGAACTCCCCCTATATGGAAATCTCCAGAGGTCCACCAAGCCCCATTCCTGACATTACGGTTAAAAACTAAACAAAGTTATTTTGTGCTGCATGAATCTGAATTTAGTGTTAGATGTCCTAATTATTTCTGTAACCTTAGCTTGCAGTTGTTTTTAACAACATGGGGTGTAATGGTATGTCTTGTTTTAAATTGGTGCCTTAGATTCAACTAAGGTGTGGGAAGAGATTTTGAATCACGGAGCGCAGTGCTGAACACACTGCAATCCCATGGCCCGAGTCTGTTTCATTATACTGCCAATTTCAAGGCTTACCCATTTGGAACAGAAAGTAAGCCACACCATGAAAGTGGACATGCATACTATACACTAGGAACAGGCTGCCCTGGAAGTCGCTCACTGAAGCAAACAGCCACTTCCGGAGTAGTAGAGATTCTTTAGGGGGCATGTGAAGATCAGGTAAAGGTAGCAAGTGAGTTATACTGAGGGGCAGGCATTTGGTAACCAGTCTTCAGCTTATGTTTTGTTCGTGTTGGGTCAGCTTTCTTAGACTGTTGCCTATCCGCTCATAGTCAAGAGAATCCTCTTGTCAGCTTAGCTATGTGGCCCAGAAACACTGTTTTAGAGCTTAGTTAACCACTAAAATAAGTACTCCCAATACGCAGGCTCTGAAGTCCTCACAATAGTGATTTTATTAAATTAGTTGCTTTATAAAACATTGCAGATGTCATAATTGTTAACATAACAATTTGCCCAACTGTAGTAACTGTTGCAGTTTGCTAAGCAGGTTTTTGTAAATGAAAGAAAACGGTTAAGTCCTGTGAAAGTTCTATCACAGCCGCTGAGAACAAAGGAAATTTGGTTCTCAGACACTTAAACCAGGCAGTTAACTGTTAGAATAATCAACCTGTACAGCTGCATTAGTAAATAAATGTCAACTAACTGCTTCTACTCAAGATACCACAAATCATTTTTCAAATGCAACAAGGAACTATTTTCTTGTTTTGACCAAAGTAAGTTTTATTTTAAAATGTCAAGCTTTGAAAGAATGGGTGTGTATCAAGTGATTAATTTTCAGGTGCAGTATCCTTACTTTGAAGGTAGCAGTCCCCTTCACAATCTCTTAAAAAAACCCAAGCTCTAACTTAGACAAAGCAATTTTAATACTAAGTGCACACCATGCCCTTGCTGCAAACTGCTTTTGTTCACAAGATAAATCATTCAAGGAGGTACAGTTAAGGCTGTATTACTGAACTGTGCTGGTAATAATACGTTTGCTTTGTTGAAATTCATGTCCAACTTCATGGTTTTGTTACTATGAAACCAGAGAGCAACAATTAAAAACATTATTAGAATTTTGTTTTTTCTGTGATTTATGTAGGAATTGAGTTTCATCATTTTAACCCCTTGATGGGACAGGTATCCCAATGCTTTAGCACCACCCTGTCAAAGGGTTAAATAACCAGCACAAAGATACTGCACTTTCAACTGGAGCATTTGGCAGAATTTAAAGGAAAAGAAGTTGTGCTACATGTTTAAGGATTTATGGGCAACAAAAAAAGACAACACAAGGAAAGATAAGTGTCACATGAAGTCTTCAAAATCTTGCACATATCCTCCATCATATCCTCCATAATCTGCCAGATCATCTTTCATAGTAGCCTTTAAACCACCTCCAGGCACAACCCCTTTTTTCTTCTTTTTGGCTTTACTTTGCTGAGGAAAGACCAAAAAAGATTTGGTTTATTTTAGAGTCAGTATTAAATGTAACATGCTAATTTCCTAGAAGTGCTGGTAAAACATAAGAATATTAACCCTAGGATCCTGGCAGTTTCCTATCTGGGTAATTAAATACAGCACACTTCAATTCCCCTGTACTTGTGATCTGTTAGCTGGCAAAAGTGTTCACTTCCTACCATGTAATGTGTGCGCGCTACTGCTATTGACCCCAGAGGCAACGGAATTTCGGTTCAACTCTTATTCATGCCAAAACAGTATGTCTAGCAGACTCACTTCACCATAATCAGAATAGCAGCACGTACACTATGGTACACTGAAACATCCTTCAAACTTGTTACACTATATGCAGCATAAGTTTATTTTCCCGAAGGAGAGGCACTGTCCCAGTGCAAAAATTATAGATATTCAGTTTTATACTGTTACTGATTTAGTTGGTCGGAATCTTTATTTTAGGGTTTTATATGGCTGCCCATCACCTTAGGATCAGAGCATGTAAAGTCAGTAGCAAAAGCCCTAGTGAATTTATGGAGTTTCTGGTGGTTCTGTTTTAAGGTAAAAACTTTGCTTGGGTAGGGTCTTTTCAGTTGGTTGGTTTAAAAATGAAACATGATTCAGCCAAGATCACTTAAAAGTGATATGTTTACTCCAATACTTTAAATCAATATTCCAAAGAGCTACAATATTGCGAGTTATTGAGTTGAGAGGCAAGCTATTTCTTGCATGCTAATATCAACCACTTTGGTACATTCTTTGTAAATGGATGTGGCAAAGATGTCTGGCACAGAAGGATTAATAAAAACATTAGCTATACCAGAGAGAAATAACTGACATCCAAATCTGAGATGTATAAAAAAAAAGGAAAGGAGAAAAAAAGGCAAGTTTAGCTTCCTAATGAAACTCAGCTAATAAAATCAGCAGTAAAGCACAACAGCATAACTGCACTTGCCCTTCTCTCAGCTTTGTACATAGAAGGGGATGTTCATATCTCTAAAAGTCTAGTTCTATTAGATATGCAGAATTAATTTGATATCACTTTACAGATGATATTTTATGGCCAAGTTTATATGGTTAATCTTCTCTTGAACTAAACCATTTATTGTTAATGCCACAAGAACAGTTTGGAGAACATACCTAGAAAGCATTTCCAATCACCCACCGATTTTGGGTAGAAAAGTAGCAGAGTTGTGCCTTTATGGAGCACTTATTCACACTGAAGGCCCAGAAGCAGGTTGCTTCCTTCAAGAAGTCCCTAGTACAAGTTTTGAAACCAGTCTCATTTCAATTATCTGCTGGGCAGTATGGCTTGGATTTGCCAGTGAATGTTCAGTTAGCGATTTTTTAAAATTCTGGTCTCACTGACATTAGCTATGCAATTCCCTCACAACTTCAGTGTTATAACTTTTGCACAAGAAACACATTTTACACAATTTGTATAATCACAAAGCACCAACTATACTACAATTTGATAGTGTTATTACTGACTTAATGTTTTCCACTTAAGCTGCGTGGCACACCGACATGCTATCTAGTTCTGTTATCTGCTGTTAAGTTGCTCTGATCCCATTGATCTTAGTTTTAAAGGTTGAGAATAAAGATTTAAATTACTTCCATAATCACATTTAACTAAGATTCTAGTTTTCTGGTTCGAACTAAAATATACACTTCTCCCACCTGTCCAGAACAACTGGACACTTCCACTTCTATTTCTACTCCAGCACAGACACAAAAAAATTGAATAGAATCAGTGCAAAGGTGAGAGGGGATGAAGCTAAAGATTACTGGCAAAACAGTGCTTACTTTACATGAGTACACTTGTTTTAAGTTTATGGGACATTCCCAAGTTTAGCCCTAGGACAATATCCCAAATAAGAATTTCAACTATCTTCTCATTAACAAATTAATTATGTTAAGTCAAAAGCACATTTGACTTCAAAGCCTAGAACCCCTTCAATTTATCGAAAGTGCACATCTTAGTGCATATTGGTAAGTAAGTAAGTTATGGAAAGACAGGATAAAAAAATGCAGATGTCTTACCTTCTCTTGTTTTTGTTTTTCACTGCATAGCACTGTCAAAGCATTTGTGATCTTTTTCAAATCATCAACTTCCACTACAAAGAGGAAGAAAATTAGACTTCTACCAATATTGTTTTCAGAAAGCCTTCAAATAATCACTGAATCCTCTAAAATCCAGTAAGTGGAGAATTATATCTGGTCGTTTACTCCTTTAACTGGAGTCAAAACAGTGGAATACATGCAGGGCAATGTTGATTCTCAGCACCACAGTCTAGGATTTCACATCCCCTTGATAACTTGTGTAATGGGCAGCGTAAGATGGCCAATGTAATCAATACATTTAGGAGGCCCACATTTGAATACTATTACATGAGCTTATGCGTCAAGGTTTCAGTCTGCCATCAGTAAGGGTCAGCAAATGATTCCCCCCCCCCCCCCCCCAATTTTTTTTTTTTTTTTTTTTTACACATCTTCTTCTGGATCGTCAGGGATGGCCATGGCTGGGACATTGGAGGGAGGAAGGTGTCTCTGAGAGGCCACTGAGAATTCTCAGGTGCATGGCTGGCTAGTTCTTACTCACATGCTCAGGGTCTAATTGATTGCCACACATTGGGTCTAGAAGGGATTTTCCTCCAGGTCAGACTTGCAGTGATTGGGGGTGGGGAATTCAGGTTCCTCTCCTGTGTGGGGGTGCTGGTCTCTTGCAAGGATTATCTGGGTATATCATTTTCCTGCCATTGTGGGGGCCTCAAACCCTGATGCACTTCGGTGCCTCCTATTATCTGTCTTTGGCACATAAATCTAGTCTCCTGTGGGCTGTAATACCTGGTCTAAATTTGATTGTTCAGTATAGCTTGCAGGTGCTGGGTGGTATTGGTGGCCCCTTCTGGCCTTAAACACCATGAGCAGCACATTATGCCACTAGATTTGTAATATGGTCAACTGTTTGTGTCTAAAGGTCAAATGGTTTGCCTAAAATAAGTTTGAAGGCTTTTAGAGAGAAGCATCCAGAAGGAAAGGGATGTTACATGCACTTAATGCTCAGTTTAACAATCCTTCAGGTTAGAGGATTTGGACTGCAATTTAACAGTTCAAAATCAGTTGCAGTAGGCCAACCATCCAATGTATTTATATGGCACAAGCCACAATATCAAATTGCCACTACACTGAAGACCAGGATGTACAAGCACAGGAAAAAGGGAAGTCTCAAAACAGAATTATGCACCAAAGTACCTCAGCCAGCTAAAGCAGTGAAAACAAGTCAACTGTAGTTTTATTTCAACAGACAGTATGTTTTGGAATTTAACTGCTTCAAATTTCCAGTGTTATATGAACTCAGTTTTGTATCTCATTCCTCTGCTGAGCAATTTAGAATTACATGGATCGGGGAGCCTTTTCCTCTTCTTGAATAGAGGTTCTGCAGGGCTGTGTAAGACTTTGCCTGTATGTTTAAGTGGGCTATTCTGAATTGACAGTACCAGTCAGAGAAGATCACAGAGGAAACACCACCTGCATTAAAAGATGAAGAGCATGCAGGTGCTGATTCTCAGTCAGGTAGTAATCAAAAATAGTCTCTGTGAGGAGTATCAGTGCATCATTTAATGTAGGACTGCATAAATCCCAATTCAGTTTTACTTGATTAATGTTTGCTACTTTAGCCCTCCACAGAATGTGCTAGGAAATCTCACACTTGAAGTAAAGACTTACATGAAATACATACGTCTCGAACTAATGCTTCCAAAAAACTGGCATAATGTAGAGATTTTTCATACTGTGTAATTTTTTCTTTTAATAATTTGCCAAACTCCGTAAAGTCATCTTTTGAAGATGGATTCATGGCATCTATTCCACAAGTAGTATTTACACCTGCAGTGAAAAACATAGTATCAGAAAATACTGGTGCATTTAACTGTAGTCTGTGTGGGAGGTCAGACTGACCCCACTACAGAAGCCCTCTAACCACAGAACAGGTAATTTATCTCTACACCCCTTCAGTTCCTCCCCTAAGCTGAAATGATCAACAAGGCAGCAAGCATCACTAATCTGCCAGCTCATTTCACATTAAGCATCTCTTACATGGCAGACCCCAAACAACTTCAGTTACTTTTTGCTGGCCTTGAACTAGTGATTTAAGTGAAAGGCTACATATCCCATGAGTTGTACTGAACCACCCACTCTGGAATAGTACTGGAGAGAGTATTTTCTTCCATAAAATCTAGGCCTCAAGCCTGCAGTGCTAGGTTTAGTTGTGATTTTTTAAATTGACTATTAAGACTGATTTTTTCTAGGGCTGTCAAGCAACTAAAAAGATTAATTGCACTGTTAATAACAGGATACCATTTATTTAAATATTTTTGGATGTTTTATACATTTTCCATTTTATTGATTTCAATTGCAACACAATATTAAGTGTACAGTGCTCACTTGGTATTTATTTTTATTACCAATATTTGCACTGTATAAAACAAATAGTTTTCAGTTCACCTAATACAATTACTGTAGTGCAATCTCTATCATGAAAGTTGAACTTACAAACAGAATTATGTATAAAAAACCCTGCATTCAAAAATAAAACAATGTAAAACTTTAGAGCCTACAAGTCCGCTGAATCCTACTTGTTCAGCCAATCACTCAAACAAGTCTGTTTACATTTGCAGGAGATAACTTATTTAGTGTCACCTGAAAGTGAGAACAGGCATTTGCATGGCACTGTTGTAGCCAACTGAAGATTCATTCCTCCGTTGATGCTTCAACCACCAATTCAAAGGACCTGTCCATGCTGACGACAGGTTCTGCTAGATAATGATCCACAGCAGTGCAGGCCGAAGCATGTTCATTATCATCATCTGAGTCAAATGCCACCAGCAGAAGGTTGATTTTCTTTTTTGGTGGTTTGGGTTCTGTTGTTTCCACATCAGACTTATTCTTTTAAGACTTCTGAAAGCATGCTCCACATCTCCTCCCTCTCAGATTTTGGAAGGGACTTCAGATTCTTAAATCTTGGGTCGAGTGCTGTAGCTATCTTTAGAAATTTCACATTGGTACCTTCTTTGCGTTTTTTCAAATTTGCAGTGAAAGTGTTCTTAAAACAAACAACATGTGCTGGGTCATCATCCGAGACTGCCATAATATTAAATATATAGCAGAATGCAGGTACAACAGAGCAGGAGATATACAATTCTCCCCCAAAGAGTTCAGTCACAAATTTAATTTACCTATTATTTTATTAACTGTCACCAGTATGGAAGCATGTCCTCTGGAACGATGGCCAAAACATGAAGAGGCATATGAATCTTTAGCTTATCTGATACGTAAATATCTTGCGACACCAGATACACCAATGCCATGCAAATTCCTGTTCTCACTTTCAGATGACACTGTAAATAAGAAGTGGGCAGCATTATCGCCCGTAAACGTAAACAAACTTGTTTGAGTTAGCGATTGCCTGAACAAGTAGAACTGAGTGGACTTGTAGGCTCTAAAGTTTTACATGGCTTTGTTTTTGCAAGTTGCACTTTAATGATAAAAAGATTGCACTACAGTGTTTGTATGAGGTGAACTGAAATTTTATTTCTTGTGTATCATTTTAACAGGGCAAATTTGTAATAAAGTGAGCACTGTACACTTTGTATTCTGTGTTGTAATTGAAATAGATGTATTTGAAAATGTAGAAAAACATCCAAAATTATTTAATACATTTCAATTGGTATTCTGTTTAACAGTATGATTAATTGTGATTAATTTTTAATTGCAATTAATTTTTTTGAGTTAATTGCAATCAAACAGCAGCCATAGATTTTTCCAAACCAAAGCAGACTGGAATATTTCTGAAGAAAATCACTGAAAAAAATACAAGTGAAAGCACTCCCAGAAAACATGAATGCTGTATTAAACCCACTGAATAATTCAATTGTTAAGTAGGGTAAAAAAAATCCAATTTTGTATTTATATTGGATTTTTATTATGCTATACCTGTTCAAATAAAATCTGATTTTACAAACTATGTTAAAGTCTAAATTTATAATGTCAAAAATTTAAATAAAAAAATAAATATGCTGATATGAACCTTTATCAAACAGGGTAAATTAAAGGCTGCATTTTTATATAAAAGACAGATCAGTGGGAAAACATCTAATTTTTGAGGTCAAGCTTTATAAATATGGCACCGGAGGTCATGAACTATACTAAGGGCTTCTTTTGCTTAATAAGTAAGTTTTATATCCTGTTGTGGGGTTAATTAAATTCTAGTCACAATCCTAATGCAGCTTGATACAAATCATGAGCAAAAAGTTAATTATCTGGCAAATAAGTAATACATCATTCACCACTAACATACTAAAAATGTACAAATTAAGAAGAATTTGAATATTAAGCTACATAATTGCTTAGACAAATGTACAGTGTACTCTCCTAGGTAGCAAAAAGATGTACCAAAAAATTAGTGTAAAAGCTCCATTTAGTTACAAATCAACGTTTTAATGGCACGGTAACCAATGAGAATGCACCTTTCTTTAGAAAACAAGTACAAATGAAAAAAAGGTGATTAAGATAGAAGATTTGAGTCACCAAGTGGAAATCCTCAATTTAAATCACCTTGATTTAAATCAGTCCATCCTGTTTGTAAGGAAGTTTATCAGTACCTTGTGCTTTCCTGACAGAATTGACAAGACAATAGTGAGCCCCCCAACCTAGTTAAATTTACTATTCTTTTAACTGCCCTTAGAAGCCAAATAATCTTTCACCAACTTCATTGCATTTTCAACACTTACCTCAATGGCTCTCAACCTCTCTATAGCACTGCACCCCTTTCAGGAATCTCATTTCTCTTGCATACCCCCAAGTTTCACCTCCCTTAAGAACTACTTGCTTACAGAATTAGACATAAAAACACAAAAGCATCACAGCACACTACTACTGAAAAATTACTCTCTCATTTTTACCATATAATTATAATACACATCATCAATTGCAATATAAATATTGTACTTAAATTTCATTGTATAAGCTATAGAGCAGTATAAAGTCATTTGTATGAAATTTTAGTTTCTTCTTTGAGTGCTTGTTCATGTCAATTTCAGTCAGGTGCGTGCCATGTGCACAACAGCTGGAAGATTTTTCCCCCCCAGCAGTATCCATAGGGTCAGCCTGGGCACCCCCTGGAGCAATGCTTTCATAATGCTCAATATAGGGCCCTGCAGCCCCAAACACTCGCTCCCCCTCTCCCCCACCAGTTTCTTCTTGCGAGTACTCCAGAGGGATAGAAGGGAGGGCATTGGAATGGACATGAACACCACATCTGAAGAACAAGTGTTACAAGGTAACTGTTTTTTGTACTGACTTCACCAGTGCTTTTTATGTAGACTGTTGTAAAAATAAGCAAATATCTCAAAGCGTTGTTGTACCCCTGGAAGACCTCTACATACCCTCAGGGGTACACATACCTCTGGTTGAGAACCACTGACCTGCCTTATCACATAGTTTGACCAAACTAAATATGCTTAATCAATGGTGAACCACCCCCATCAGAAAGCCTCACCCAACCTCACAAGTAATCTGGCTGCACTATGGAGAGCATCCCACCCAGTTAGAGGCTACCAGTTTCTTCCACCCTACTTCTCTTCATACAAAAAAGATAGCTATTGGCTGGGAAGTTGAATCAGGCAAAGCATTCCCACCTAACTTCCTACAAGCAGACACTACAATCACTTGTAGGCAGAAAATGCAATTTATTTTCTAAAGATGATGTGTGGTGCTTGAAATTAGAATCATTACGATGTATACTTCCAGATATAAAGAGACATGTTGTTTAAACACAAACTTTTGGTTGATATCAGCATAACTCATGTCCACTGTGACATTTGTAACATCTGACTTCAAACTAACACAAGTAATTCTGATAGTTAAACAACATACATCACAGGATATTTTCCCAAACATACTATGTCTTAAAAGGTTCTCAACACCAAAAGGCATCAATTCTTACCTAGCGGCAGAGAATCTTGTGGCACCTTATAGACTAACAGACGTTTTGGGGCATGAGCTTTCGTGGGTGAATACCCACTTCGTTAGATGCACGTCTGACGAAGCGGGTATTCACCCACGAAAGCTCATGCTCCAAAACATCTGTCAGTCTATAAGGTGCCACAGGATTCTCTGCTGCTTTTACAGATCCAGACTAACACGGCTACCCCTCTGATACTTAATTCTTACCTACAACTTTCACAATCTTTTAAAAAATATCTATGTATTGAAAACTCCAAAGTGCTGGTTAAGAAGAGAGGAACAGTTATAAAATAGCTTTAGGTGGATGCAAAGTTTCATCCTGATATTTTTATAACAGTAAGAGTAATATCACAGCAGGCCTACTTTTTTGGATCAATATACTGCTATACTTGAAAGCTAGATTTAGAATTGATTGCAGTTAACTCTCTAGATGACTTATGTCATACTGTAACACCACCAACTACTTGCCTGGAGTAGGTGTATCCACACTTACCAAATGTTTCTTTTGCTAACTCAAGATCTGACTCCTCTTGTAATTTCTTTAGCCGTAGTTTGTCTGCGAACTGTTCTTCTGGTGTAAGTTCTTTAGCTTCCTCTGGTGCCTCTAACTAAAAAAAGTATATAAAGTAGATTGATTGACCTGTGGCAAGTCTTTCATTTTGGTCATTATTGCTAACCATGCATAAGCAATCTACTTAACTAAAAGTCTTCAAATAATGTCAGCTTACATTGGTGGCAATTGAATTATATTTCTTCCCATGAATGGAGCAGTTGCAGGTGTAGTCATTTCATCAAGCTAATTGAACAACATGTTTCTGTTTGAAGTAGTTCTTTGTGAAGCACAGGCATTCTGTTCTTAACATCAAGCCTAACACTTGTGTTTAAACATTCTCAGTTGAAATACCGATATCCACAAGCATGCTACAGGCAGAAAAATACCTAAACCCTGAACACAAGTAATTTCACATATTGCTGAATATTATAAACTCAATGTACACACTTAGAAAAAGGATGGGAATATGATAAGTACTATTTCAAACTCTTAGATATTCAAGTTCTTATGCAGACTGCATCAGGACTATTCTTCCCTAGAAGAAGAGGGTGATAAAACTCACTATAGGGGCACACCATTAAGTATCAGTCCTTTAATTCTCAGACTACTATAAAAACAAGTGACTAAACAATAAACTGATCTCCCTCTTGTCATAAAATCCTGACAGTGAAGTCTTACTCTTTTTTTAATCTCCTCTTGCTTTTTCTTCAGCTGCTTTTCTCTCTCTTTTATTTTTTCTGCTATCTTCTTCTTTTCTGAAACTTTTGATTCTGTAAAACAGTGAACAAGGCCTTTTTAAAGAAATCTAGTGCATAAAGAATATTATCACAATGTGGGGAAAAGAGCACCTACAGAAACCAGAGGTGCCCAATGTAAAAAGCATGCACTGTCACCCACACATGCACAACCTCTCATCTATTATGTCCCATAAATACAGTTCATAAACTTGGAACACAGAATCCCATGTTTTTCTTTGAGAAGCACACTTCACTGTATATAGAACAAATAGTCCTCACCTGCTTTTATCTCTGTCTCTTTTTCTCCTTCCTCCTCCTCCTCATCATCCCAGTTATCCTACCAAACAGGAAGGAATATGAGTTATCAGTATGTGTCTTACTTCTGAACCACTAAAGGTATCTGTGCAGAAAGAACTGTCTACACTGAACTTTCATCATTAAAACTTTTGTTGCTTGGGGTGTGGAAAAAACAACCACCCTAAATGACAAAAACTTTAACAGTAAAAAGTGCTGGTGTGGACAGCGCTTTCTCAGCAGCAGTGGTTTTATTTTGGAGTGGTTTTATTTTGTTGTCGGTGACAAAGCGTGGCCACGCTATGCACCTTAAAATGGTGTGGCTGCAGCAGCAAAGCCACACCCTTGTAAGATGTACATTAAGGCCATGTCTACACTATGCACCACAGTAACAGGCAAACTCATGTTCAGCACAGTTACGGAAGCAAGACAACAAAACTACCATAACCCATTTGCTGGGCAAAAATGGTTACAGACGCTCCCCAACTTACACAAGCGTTCTGTTCTGGAACGTCTTGCATAAGTCGAATTTTACGTAAGTCGGGACCGTACACCCAACAATTACGCAAAAACAGCTTATGGAACTTTTTATGTTAAGTGCACAAGTCAGGTTTGCGTAACCTGGGGAGGGTCTGTATAAAAAAATTAATTTATGAGTAGATACCTGACAGAATAATTTGATTCTTCTCTATAGCACATCTGTCACCAGAAACAAAACAGGCTTAGCAGAATATAGAGGACACAGATTTTGTGCAATAAATTAAGCATTACAGAATCAGAGCGGAGAGCTCTGATGGGATGTTGCCCTGGTAGCAGTAGCAGTGTTATCTGGTGATTAAATCTGAACATAAGCCATTTAGTACCCATCAGGATTTAAAAATGTCAAAAGCTGCCATTACAGGCATACCAATTAATGCACCGGGGGATGACAAACTATCAATACATGTGACTCTCTGATTCATAGAGTTGAGACAGAAGGAACAATTATGATCAACTAATCTGTCAGTGTCAGGGTTAACTGCACCTTTGATCCCCTTCCTCGAGGGCACCCACTTAAGATTTTAGGCTTCCCAGCCATCACCGCTCTCATTGCAGAGACCTGCGTCTCTCTCCTTTCAGACTAGGGGTTTAGGTTCCCTCTGCACCTCACTGTGATTTACCAGCAGGTCTGCCCAGGGTCCAGCACCTGTGGTTAACTCTTTCTCCAAGGGCTGTAACAGTGTAAACCAGGTACCAACTAGCCTTCACAAAGCAAACTGCATTTATTCTTGAGGTAAAAGCATTACAGGGAAAAAAGAAAATCTACATGCATGCTAAAAGCCTACCAGAGGTCACTTCCAACCCCATCATGGGACTCTGCTGTGCCAGTCTCTCAAACATCACAACTGGGTTTGCATCCTTGGTTACGTGTTCATGCAAGTTTTTGGGATCAGGAACCAGATCCCAACTGGACAGTTCAACTATTTCTTTATATAGTTTGGGCCTTGGATCTCCAGTCTCAGGGAATTACTAGTCAATTGCCCTGTCCTCAAGAGTGGCTTCAAAGGACTAGGGTTTTACATAACCCAAGTTGCATAATTTGCATTAACCACTCCCTGGAAAACCACTTAACACTTATTGTTCCTAAAGTCCTTGTCCATCTAGTACATTCAATAGTCCTTTGAACTCCTTACACTTCCGGTAACATGTCACACTGACTTCCTGTATACAGTAACTCCTCACAGTCGTCTGGGTTAATATTGTTGTTACTGATCAGTTAGGGAACATGCTCATTCAAAGCTGTGCAATGCTCCCATCTAACATTGTTTGGCAGCTGCCTGCTTTGTCCACTGCTTGCAAAAAGAGCAGCCCGTTGGAGCTAGCTGGTGGGGGCCTTGAAGCAGGGTGGACCAGCAACCTCTCTAGCAGCAAGCTTCCCTAAGTTCCCTGTGTGATAGCTGCCCAGCAGGCTATCAATTGCCAGCAGTTCAGCTGTCCCTCCCACCACTACCATGTGCTGCTCCTGCCCTTGGCCTTGGAGCTGCTCCTGGGAGCCTCCTGCTTCCTGTGCGGATGGGGGAAGGAGGCTAATATCAGGGTATCCCCCTCCCCCCTGCTCCTCGCTTACCCCATCTCCAGAGAGCCGGGGGAGGGAGGACACACAACAGGATTCAGGACAGAAGGAGCATGCTGGCAGCACTGCTCTCTCAACTTCCTGGTTGACTTAAAAAGGCAACGTACTTAGAGTGCAGTCAGCGTACTTAAAGGGGCAATGCACATCTCTTTCTCTCACACACAGGGGAAATTGGATTTGCTTAACATCGTTTCACTTAAAGTTGCATTTTTCAGGAACATAACTACAACGTTAAGCAATAAGTTACTGTACCACAAAGACAGAGTTTTGCCCAGTAACTCCAACATCCAACCCATAGCTTCTGGTTGAGCTGTTACAGCCCATCTTTTCGAACATCGCTCAATTCTGATTTAAGGACTTCAATCCATCATGTCCTAAGGTAAATGTTGTTCCAATGGTATATTACCCTCACTTAAAATTTGCACTTTTCCTAGTCTGAATTTGTTCAACTTCAACCACTGGATTTTGTTATGCTTTTCTCCATGTGATTAAAGAGCTGTACATTATCAAATCTCTTTTCTATAATTAAGTCACCTCTGAGCCTTCCCCTGGATAAACTCAATAGATTGATATTAACTCTCTCACCAAAAAGCTTGTTTTCCCAATCTCAAATGATTCATGTACTTTTTCTGAACCCTTTCCAATGTTTAAAAGGATGGAAAAATCTCCATTAATGGTCTCACTAAAGCTGTACACAGTGGTACACACACCTCCCTATCTCTAGTCAGTATTCACCTGCTTATACATCAAACGATCACATTAGTTCTTAGCCAGGGCACTACATCAGCTCACGTTCGGTTGACTGCAACATTTCTTTCACAGTCACTGCTTTCCAAAATATGATTCCCCATTCTATAACTGTGACCAAGATTCTATTCCTAGGCATATGACTCGTGTATCAAAATGCACATTGTTCAAGTAAACCCCGGTTACCAAAAGAGAGATTGCTCTATAGAACTAACCTGTCATTATTCAATACTTCACCAATTTGTGTCCACTACAAACTTTGCCAGCAGTGGTTTCTTCCAGATCATAAGATATTGAATAGATTGAGCCAGGAACAGATCCCCGCAGGACTCTGCTCAGAACATTCCCACTGCATGGGGATCCCAATTTATAATGTTCAGATCAGTTTAAATGCATTTAATCTGTGCTGCTTTGATTTTGTAAAGGATAATGTCATAGTCAGAATGTCAGCCTCCTTAGGGAATTCTAAGGACGTTAACAATTACATCACCATCTACAGTTAACCTCGACAAATAATATCAAGTTTGACAAGACCTGTTTTCCTCCAAATCATGTTAATAGTCAGTGTGCTACCATACTTTACTCCTGTAGGCTATGTCTGAGGGCAAGCCTCCCGGTCCCAGGGGGCTATGACAGATGATTTTATAGACCTAACTGGTGTGGAGAAAGTATTATTTACTCCTCATAACACAAAAACTAGGGGTCACCAAGTGAAATTAATAGGCAGCAGGTTTAAAAACAAACAAAATGAAGTATTACCTCATCCACCTTGTCCCTGGAATTGATAGAATACTATAAGCCAAGGTAATCAAAATCATAGGACTGGACGGGACACTGAAAGGTCATCTAGTCCAGTCCCCTGCACTCATGGCAAGACTATGTATTATCCAGATCATACCAGACAGGTATTTGTCCATCCTGCTCTTAAAACCTCCAAATGATGGAGATTCCACAACCTCCCTAGGCAATTTATTCCAGTGCTTAACCACTCTGACAGGAAGTTTTTCCTAATGTCCAACCTAAACTGCCCTTGCTGCAATTTAAGCCCAGTGCTTCTTGTCCTATTCGCAAAGGTTAACAAAATTTTTCTATAGATCAGTTAGCTTGACATTGATCCCAGGCAAAATGATGAAAAGGTTGATGCAGGATGCAGCCAGTAAGGCAATGTCTACGATACAGCTTCGAGCAAGCCTCCAGCCCAAGTAGACAGATTCGCGCTAGCTCAGCTCGAGTATAACAGCATGGATGTTGTGGCTCGGATGGCAGCTTGGGCTCTCCGGCCCATCTGACTCCCCAAGTCCGAGTGGTTAGCTCAAGTCTCAGCTGGAGCAGCAACGTCCATACTGCTATTTTCAGTGTGCTAGCTTTGTGCTGAGCTAGTGCAAGTCTGACTACATCAGAACAGCCAGACTGGGTCAGACCAATGGTTCCTCTAGCCCAGTGTCCTGTCTTCTGACAGTGGCCAATGTCAGGTGCCCCAGAGGGAATGAATAGAACAGGTAACCATCAAGTGATCCAGCCCCGTCACCCATTCCCAGCTTCTGGCAAACAGAGGCTAGGGACACCATCCCTGCTCATCCTGGCTAATAGCCATTGATGGACCTATTCTCCAGGAATTTAGTTCTTTTTTGAACTGTGTTATAGTCTTGGCCTTCACAACATCCTCTGGCAAAGAGTTCCACAGATTGACTGGGCATTGTGTGAAGAAATATTTTTTATTCGACCAACTTCTGTTGGCATGAGAGAAGCTTTCAAGCTTACACAAACTTGAAGAAGAGTTCTGTTTAAGCTCAAAAACTTGTTTCTCACCAACAGAAGCTGATCCATTACAAGATATTACCTCATCCACCTCTCTAATATTCTGGGACCAACACGATTACAACCCTGCATTAGTCAACTACACTCACTTCATAAATAGCTATTTTCGTAACTGTTGCAGAGGACAGTTTACAGATTGCTTCCTCATCTGATCCCATCCTTCACAGATATACCCTTTTTAAGAGAGGGTGGTTGGAGTGAAATCCCCATGCAGAAGCAGGGTGCTGTGACCATGAGATTTTGCAAACTCATTTGCAGACAATAGGAGGTCTGGTTGAAGCTCCTTGGTATCTTCCTAAGGAACCCTCTCTGAGGGGAGTTGTGGGCAATTGTTCCTCTGCCCCAAGGACACTCGCATGGTATACCACAGAAGCCTATATTGTCACCTCCCACTCAATGTGCATATGATGCTCCTGAGAGGTTTAGTGAGGACATATGGGCTGCAGTGCATTTAGCAGGCTGACGACCCCCAGCACTCTCTCTCTATCACATCTGGCCCAGCTAGAACAAATCACATGGTGCCTAGATGAGAGCAAGCTGAGATTTAATCCAGACAAGACAGACTCTTGGCAGGCTGGGATAAGCAGCTGGAAGAATTTGCAACAGCTCCCCTTACAGAAGGGGCACAATCATTGTTAAGACAGGTAAACAACTTGGGGGTGTCTGACTCTGGGCCCATGAGGTGCTGCAGCCAAGAGTGCTTTTGTCCCATCTGTGCCTGTCCAGAAGAGAGTCACCTTTCCTCTCCAATGCAGAGCATGCCACAATTATCCATGTCTTGTCATCTCAAGATTATATTGTTGCGATACACACTACCCGGAGCTTCCCCTTGACCTCTTTGGAAGGCGAAGCTAGCACAGAACACTGCAACTCACTTGTTAAGTGTAGTTGAACACTGGGAGCATACTAGACCAATGCTCCATCATCTGTACTGGGTTCCAGTGAACATCTGGGGGGAAAAATCAACATGTTAATTTTAAAATGGAAAGCCCTAAATTGTTTGGGACCTGACTGCATGAGTGAGCCTCTCTCTCCCAGTGACATAATGCCACAGTTGAGATTAGTAGAGGCACTCGAGCTGCAGTTTTTTCTAGATGAATGAGGGGGATCTGCTAGCAGGGCATTTTCTGAGAGGGATCCTGTTTCAGGATCCAATGCCCCACCTTGGTCTTCCAAACCTATCTTACCCCCTTCCCCTGCCTCCCGCACTTCTCTAAACTGCTGGGGTGAGGGGTGGCTGGATTGAAGTATATATATTTATGGGCAGTCCTTTGTGAATTTTTATTTATGGGATAGGTGTCCAGGGCTCAGAATGTAATTGTTGGTGCACATCCTAGATATCTAAATACATTTCATTAGGAGAAAATGAGTTTCACCTTTTCATTGTTACGCCAACTGAGAAGTCCAGTGGCAACACATCCTTAGTTAATTTCTTCATGCCAATGTTGACACTATTACAATGTAGTTTAAATCACTGACACTCTTTCAAACGTAATCAAATAGGTTTATAAATTATTAAATGAGCAATAATCCAGCAACAACATATGGTTAGGAAAAATGTCCCCCTTTCCACATGAATGATCCCCACGCCAAGCAGAAGTAATCAGTTGCTTGCTCTACATTTATATGTGCTATCATTTGTAGCTTTAGTGCATGACAATTCAAGTTCCAAAAACAAAGCATTCTTGGAAAGTGACAGGATACTCCAGGGTCTGAGTCCCTGATGACGTTCTGTTTAACACAGAAGATAAGAAATATTGATCAAGGAACTCTCTAAACTGTTTCCCTGAACATGTATGCTAGTTCTGGCTCCTTTAGCTACAGGACTGCCCAAGAGTAAATAAACCTGCTGCCAAGAAATTTGTGTTTTCCTGGTAATTTCTGTATTTCAGATAACATTTCAGAATAATTTCCTTTTACTTTAAAATGATATCTTAGTTTTAACTTCTGCAGCATCTAAAGTTCCGCCAACTCACTACTTACAATAAGTCTTTTAACCAAAGTACTTTCAGAAAAAAAAAAAACAAGATCCCAACTCCTAAATCAGCAATAAGAAACCCTAAAGAATAATGAAACACCCTAAAGAGAAAAACTGTTAGTTGAAAAACACTAAGGGTCTATATATTTAGGTCACCTCGCTTTTGCTTACTGGTGCTGTAGTTTCTCTTTTTAGTTGCCAATTTTGGAAGGAAAAAATATCTAGCACCCAGGCAAACATCTAGCTTGCTGTAGATTCTTCCTAACTTCTGCATCTACTACATGAACACAGATCAGAGTACAATCAAAAAAGATTAATTGTAGTATTCCTTTTCTCAACTCCCTCCAAATACACCTAAACTTTTTAATTTTAAAGCCATAGGCCTTCAGAGGAGTACTAGTGGAGGAAATAAAATGTCTTATGTTAAAATTGCCATGTAAATTTCATGTTTGTGGAGGGACTATGATTTTGTCCAGTTATTGTTTACTGTTCTTCAAGAAGTAGACAGCTGGAAAGCCCAATTAAGTAGTTATTAGAAAGATGTTCTTATTAGAAAGATGTTCAGTTACAGGTAATAAACTCTTGAGTTTCAGGGAAAATGTGAAAAGTAAAGCCTCTTTTGCCAAAAAAGGTTTGGGACTGTGAAGCACTGCTCTCTTTTTGAAGATTGATGTAAATACTGTGCACTGTATCTTTAACCATTTTGCCTGGCAGAGTCATGTGGGTGGAAGAACGAGCACATTTAAAAGCTACAGAGCACCCAGCATCAATTTGTTCTATCACATTTATTAAGCTTCACCTTGCACAATAGATGACGTTAAGCTAGCATGAACACCATCCAATCTTAAACTTTCAGAAAGCCTTTGACAACCTCCCTCACCAAAGGCTCTTAAGAAAAGTAAGCAGTCATGGGATAAGAAGGAAGTCACAGATGGGTAACTGGTTAAAAGATAGGAAACAAAGGGTAGGAATAAATGGTCAGTTTTCACAGTTGGAAAGAGGTAAATAGCAGAGTCCTCCAAGAATCTGTAGTAGGACTAGTGCTCTTCAACATATTCATAAATGATCTGGAAAAAGGGGTAAACAGTGAAGTGGCAAAGTTTGCAGCTGATACAAAATTACTCAAGACAGTTAAGTCTAAAGTTGACTGAGAAGAGTTACAAAAGGATCTTAGGAAACTGAATTACTGGGCAAGAAAATGGCAGACAAAACTCAATGTTGATTAATGCAAGTAATACACATTGGAAAAAACAATCCCAACTGTACATACAAAATTATGGCATCTAAATTAGCTGTTACTACTCAAGGAAGAGATCTTGGCGTCACTGTGCATAGTTCTCTGAAAACATCCACTCAAAATGCAGCAAGTCAAAAAAGATAAGTGTTGGGAACCATTAAGGATAGCTAAGAAGATGGAAAATATCATATTGCCTCTATGTAAATCCCTGGTACGCCCACAAATTGAATACTGAGTGCCGATCTAGTCGCCCCATCTCAAAAAAAAAAAAAAAATCTATTGGAATTGGAAAAGGTACAGAGAAGGGCAACAAAAATGAATAGTGGTATGGAACAGCTTCCATATAAGGAGAGATTAATAAGACTGGGATTTTTCAGCTTGGAAAAGAGATAACTAAGAGGGGATATGATACAGGTCTATAAAATCATAACTGTGTGAAGTAAATAAGGAAGTGTTATTTACTCCTTCTCATAACTAGGGCTCACCAAATGTAATTAATAGGCAGTAGATTTAAAAACAAACAAAAGGAAGTATTTCTTCACACACAACACAGTCAACCTGGGGAACTCTTTGCCAGAGGATGATGTAAAGGCCAAGACTATAACAGGGTTCATAAAAGTACTAGATACGTTCATGGAGAATAGGTCCATCACTGGCTATTAGCCAGGATGGATAGGGATGCAAAACCATGCTCTGAAGCATCCCTAGCCTCTGTTTGCCAGAGGCTGGGAATGGGCGACAGGATGGATCACTCGATGATTACCTGTTCTGTTCATTCCTCTGAAGAACCTGGCATTGGCCACTGTGAGAAGACAGGATACTGGGCTAGATGAACCATTGGTCTGACCCAGTATGGCTGTTCTCATGTTCTCAAAATAAGTCTTCATAACACAAGTAAATATTTGATCTATTTACATTTATGCTACATAGAAGAGCACCACCCCAAGCTCCCGTCACCACTGGCACTCAGAAACACAGTGCATGCACAAACGGTCAGTTATTACAGATAGCACTACCTTGGCGCAACATGAACCACCACTGCCAGAGTCTTCAATAAGCAAGAATCAATTACTTTAATCTGAACTTCTTTCCTCTTCCTGCCCATGTCTGAACAAATAACATATTAACCTTTTTCAGTTATCTAGCGATCTGTAGTAAGATTGTCTATAGCACTCTCTGTGTCTTGATTTGAAACAAAAGCATGATTCAATGTTTAACTGTGGATACTAAGTTTACCAATTTTTTTTTTTTTTTTTTTTTAATACTTCTGCAGATCCCAAGATCCTTTTGAAGAGTCCTACATTCCAGATGTAGTATGTACCATCCCATCATGCTGAAGTCTACTAGATATAGTCCTACAGAAGTCATTGCCAGTTGCTGATATCTGCATTCATGATCTGGCCAAGCTCTAAGAAAAATATCTGGAATTGCTGGGGTATCCATCACTCAACTGATCTTTTTTGTTAAGGGACATATATGGGAACTACATTGGATGGGATTTAGACATTTTAAATGTGTTGATTTAACAGAGTAGGTTTACAGTTGGACATTTAGTTCAAACTCTAATGCAAAAGACTAACACTGAAATACAGTGAAACCAGCTCCATGATTCGCTAGTAGATAAACCCAACTAACACTCTGAACACAACCTAATTCTAAAGGAACAATGAGGGGCTGCCTAGTTTCACAGGACTGAGAGAAAGTCAGAAGAGACAACACTAGGATGGAGGAAAGTTTCTGGCCTGTAGGAGATACTGCCAAAATAGGACTATCTGGAACAAGTTCAAGTGTTCAAGCCTCTGTCATTCCTCTATACCCACCTCTTCCCCAGATGCTCCCTCAGGCTAAGAACCTGCAAGGGGGCAGGGAATAGAGATACTTCACAGGAGAGGTCAATAGCTGAATACCATCTGGCAAATTTCAGAGCAGTTCTGTACTGAGAGGCCTACCATTAGCTTAGAGATGGCAGGTGGGCAAAAAACACGATTCTCCATTCACTGGGATGACACTTTTTGAGAGTTAATTGACGGAGGTTTTGCTCTGGAGCTGGGAGAGAGGACTGGTTGCCAGGAAGGACGTTACAGAAGGGAAACCATGTTTATTCAACTCAGAAACCTAAGAACAAGTACAGGTCTTAGCTGAGGGTTAAGCAGCCCATTTACAGAAATGTATTTGAAAGTTTTATTTGATCTTCCAGCTTTTGATCACCCAGTGCTCCAATTCAGGCAGGGTTCAGTGCATATGCAACTGCATAACACTGACTACAGAGCTTCACCTAATAATTCCTACATCAAGCTCAGTTGCTGACTGAGCTAGAGCATGTTTTCAGAAGAACATACTATCTTAAAGACTCCAAGCGACCAAGAAACTGCCACATCGCCATCCACCAGTCCACCTATCACTCAAGTTCCTAGCATCAGGGTAACTTTGCCAGAATCAGTCTGCCACATCTCACCATACAAAGAAGGGTGAATCTAATCCATCCCCACAAACTCACCTGACAAGTTTTACTCATCTGGTAGGAGACTCCCTGAATCTCCATTTTAATTATCCCGCTTTTAAGTCTCCCCTCCCCTCCCAGAAAAGGTTTCGCTGACGGTGGCGGCGAGACACTGGCAGGCCCTTTACCCAAGCGGCCCACGTTTTGACAGCCCCTCGCGCCACGCAGCGCCCTCCCGCCCGTGCCGAGCGAGCGCCGCTCGCGTTTATCGGCGGTGTCCCTGGTCTGGCCCGGCCCGGCCCGGCTGGGGGGCGGGGGCAGAAACGTCAGGCCCCACGCAACGCCGTCACTGCGGCCACGGCCGGGCCGGCAGCGCGACCCGCCACCCGCCCCGCCATGGCCAGGGCGGGCTCTGAACCGCCCCCCAGCCGGCTCCCAGCCAGGGAGCTCCCGCACAGCCCGAGGCTCCTCCCCGCGACCCCCACCTTCACTTCGTCCCTTCATCCTCCCGGCCACGTGTCCCCGCCGGCCCCGCATCGGCACGAAGCCCTCGCGACGGATCCGCACCTCGAAAACTGTCGCATTCTGAGTGGGGGAACGAAGCGGTTACCCGGCGGCGGCGGGGGACTGGGCGGAACCGAAGCCGCTGCCCCGCATCCTACCCCAACGAATCTGCCGCCGCCCTGCCGCCATCTGCCCCCGCGTCCGCAGAGGCTCAGCCAAGCGAGGCGTGAGTCAGCCGAGAGCGATCCGACGCGGGCACGCCCCGGATAGGCGCGGCTACGACGCGGCCCCGCCCTGCTCCCCCAGAGCGGGCAGGGGAGGCGCTTTACGGCCCCGCCACGGCCCCATTGGAATCGCCGGCGCGCGGGCCGCGATTCGCTGGGCTGGGCTGGGCGCGGCGCGGCGCCTCCGGTCAGGGAGCCTCGGGGGGCGGTCAGCCCAGGCTGGGCTCACTCAGTGATCTCTCCCCTGTCGCCCATGCCCAGCTCCTGGCAAACGGAGCCTACAGGCACCATCCCTGCCCAGCCTGGCTAACAGCCATTATGCGCCCCCTTGGAGTCTTGGCATCACAGCATCTCCCGGCGAGGAGTTCCACCGGTTAACCATGATGCGATGAAATACTTCTTTTTGCTTTAAACCTGCTGCCTGTTAATTTCATTTGGTGACCCTTGGTTCATGTGTTATGAGGAGCAAATCATACTTCATTATCTACTTTCTCCACCCCATCATAATTTTATAGACATCAATCATAGCTCTCCTTAGCCAGCTCTTTTCCAAGCTCAGATGTCACAGTTTTATTAATCTTTCATATGGCAGCCGTGCCACACCCCCTAATCATCTTTGTTGCCCTTGTCTGAAGCTTTTCCAGTTCCAATTTGGGGGCAGGAAACTGGGGAGGCTGTTGAGCTTCGTGCAGCTGGGGGAAGTCTCTGGGTGTGGGCCTGACACACTCCCAGCTGCTCCTTGCAGGGGAAGAGGTAATTCCATCCTCCCCAGCCCAGTTGGGATGAGCATCTGATCCCAGCTCAGGGAAGGAGCCACTGGCTGGGGTGTCTGCAGCCCTGCAGTGATTTACTTCTCCACTGGCTGCTCTGGGTACCTGAAATGATCAACCTGCACAGCTAGGGAGTGGTGCATAACTGTTCTTGCAGCTTCCCTTTGATTCCCTGTCAAGAGTCATTTTTCTGCAGAGAAGCAGAGAAATCTGCAGGGGACATGAATTCTGCACACATGCTGTGACACATAATTCCCCCAGGAGTATCCTTTTCATTTATCAGCACTGAATTTCATCTGCCATTTTCTTGCCCAGTCACCTAGTTTTGTGAGCTCTTTTTGTAGTCTTCACAGTCTGCCTGGAACTTAACTGTCTTGAGTAGTTTTATATCATCTGAAAATGTTGCCACCTCAGTGTTTACCCCTTTTTCCAGATCATTTATGAATATGTTGAATAGGACTGGCTGGGGGCTGCACTGGGCCAAGGGAGGGGCTCCTCTCCCCAGCATTTCTAATGGGCCTGTGCCGGACCAAGGGAAGGGCTCCTTTCCCCCAGCAAGTCCGGGGCAGATCAATGCTAGGGTCAGAGGGGAGAAGCACCTCTCCCCTGGCCGTGGCAGGTCTACACTAGGGCTGGCGGGGAGGGGCACCTCTCCTCACCACAGCACCTCCATGCTGGGGCCTGTGGGAAGGGATATCTCTCCTCGCCCCAGTACAGAGCCCCTGTGTGGGGACTTAATAGGCAGCTGTGTGGCCACAAATCTTGGAGGGAACTTAGGTCTCTAGGAGAAGTGAGGTGGTCTCTGGAGGAGGCGGGAGGTCTCTGCGTGCTATGGAGGGGATCCTGTCTGAGTTTGGGTCCCTCGGTTGACCTGTGCTTTGAAAGAGCTAGGAGAGAGCTCCCCACCTAGTGGGAGGAAGGGGGCAGCACGGTTCTCTGTAGGTCTCTTCTGGCCTTAGCTAGACGAGGATAAAAAGCATTATAAGAGCACCATTCACTAAAATGTTCTGACTAGCATGGCTGAAAAGTCTATAGACAAAGCACACAGCCTTTCATATATGCTGAGCTGGTGGGGAGCGTAGGGCTACAACATGGCTTCATGCATGTTCTCCTGCATTATCTACACCAGAGGTCGGCAACCTTTCAGAAGCGGTGTGCTAAGTCTTCATTTATTCACTCTAATTTAAGGTTTCGCATTCCAGTAATACATTTTAACATTTTTAGAAGGTCTCTTTCTGTAAGTCTATAATATATAACTGAACTATTGTTGTATGTAAAGTAAATAAAGTTTTTAAAAATGTTTAAGAAGCTTCATTTAAAATTAAATTAAAATGCAGAGGGCCCAGACTGGTGGCCAGGACCAGGGCACCGAGAGTGCCACTCAAAATCAGCTCATGTGCCGCCTTCGGCATGCGCGCCATAGGTTGCCTACCCCTGATCTACACTGTAGTCAGGTGGTGGGATTGCAGCACTTGTAGATGTACCAGAGCTAGCTTTGATTTAGTACAGTCCTACCCCAGCCCTTGAGTACATGCTTGGGCAGCTAGCGCAAGCCACCACTTATACTGCCTTAGATGCGCTGTTATTTTTAGTGCATAAGCTCAGCAGAATTAGTGCATGTCATGCCTCCCGGAGCTGGAAGTCACACCTTCCAGGCGCTGTGTAGACATACCCTTTGGATGAATCTATGCTATAAAAAGAAATGTTTTGTCTTTTTTATTACAGAGTAAAATCCTAGGTCTGGTCTGCACACGCTTCTTGGGCTGGTAATACTATTTCACATTGAGGTTTTGGTTTTTTTTTCCAAAACATTTATACTAGTATAACTCCTGATAAATACAGTTATAACAGTTAAAAAGGTGCCTTATACAGGTATAACTTATTCTCCTTCCCTATAACTGCATTGTCCATTCTAGGATTTTACGGTGTGTTAATTAGTTAACATGTAATAACACAGTAAAAAAAAATCTAGTGAAGACAAGGACTCTGTATATTTAGACTGTAACCTTTTAGTAACATACATACAGTAATAGCAAAAGGTATGTAAGTTGCATGCACTGTTTTATATAATTTATATATAATGGAAAGTCTAAAAAGGCAGGAAATAGACAAAGCAATGAAAACAATGCAATATGATAAAAGCTAGAACAAATTATGAAAAAAAATCTTAAACCCATTAAAAGAGTATACAAGTTAATATATTAAAATACATACTGGAGAAATTCATCCCTATTGAGAACAGCTGCAACTTATATAAACTTCTCTAGGAGTTGCACCCACTTACACCGGATTTCTCTCTTCTTTTTCTAAAAAAGAAACATTTAAATGCAATCCACAGTTTTGAAAATGTTTTCCTCTATTAAATATGTTTATAAACTACTCAAGCAGAGTAAAATGCGAACAATAAACAGCATGAATGATGACAATAAATTAAGACTGCTAAAGTTCTTTTAGACTTACCATCCTGTGGTGTGATCCAGTCAGTTCTAAAACAGCGAACCAGGGCAGAGCAGTGTCTCGCTTAGTACTGGGACGGGGGAGATCCAAGGAACACACAGGTGAGGTGGAAAGTGGAGTTGGTGGTCTAGTAAAGGGTACCTTCCTAGGGCATTGGTTCAGTACTGACTCAGTGGGAAGAGTGCCACCTACTGTGCTTCTGTGGGTACTGTCATTTGCATGAAGGTCTTGACTAGTGCTTAAAGATCTCATTTGCAGTGTTGTAGCTGTGTTGGCCCCAGGATATTAGAAAGACAAGAGGGGTGAGATAATATCTTTTACTGGACCAGCTTCTGTTGGTGAAAGACAGAAGCTTTTGAACTGCTCTGTGCATCTCAAAAACTTGTCTCTTTCACCAGCAGAAGTTGGTCCAATAAAAGTAAGGAATTTTTAATGCAATTTTAATCTTGAGAGTGTCATTTTTGACTTTCTAAAGGTGAGTGGCTCATATATGTCTTCTTAGAAGCACTGCAGTGCTGTTTTTAAGCTCTTAGTTGTTGACCTCTAATTTCAAGTGTGCTGAGAGACATGCTTTTGATACCAAATTGAACAAATTATTAAACTAGAGATAAATTTGAAGTAAACCATCTAGTGTGAGAATCATTGTTTGACGCTAACCATTTTAATTAGCCATTTTTTTCCCCCCAAGTCCTCCTAGAAACAGTGTACAGAGTGTGTAATTGAAGTTGAAGCAGAAAAGAATCCTGTGGCACCTTATAGACTAACAGACGTATAGGAGTATGAGCTTTTGTGGGTGAATACCCACTTCGTCGGATGCATGACAGGACTCTTTTCTGCTTTTACAGATCCAGACTAAGCTGGCTACCCCTCTGATAATTGCAGATGGTAATTTATACTGCTTGATTTGTCATTTGACAGTCTTTAGCAGAAGACTGATGGCACTGTAATCACCATATATGGACTTGGCAAGTGCAGAGTAAAAAGAACAAACAAACAAAAACCAAAGCTAGCCAAGAAAGAACAATTTATGCCTTTCTTTAAAAACAAATCCAACTTTTATAAACATAAATTACATGCTATGTTTCAACTCAAGAAAAAATTAGCTAGCCAGCCCTGCTGACTACCCCTGCTGAGTAACCACAGAATGGCAAAGGCTTTCCATAGCAGACAGCTCCATGAAGTGCCAAGGGACAATGCTGCTTGAAGATACTGTGTTGCAGGGAGGAAAGGAAAAGACGGTTACTCACCTTTGTAACTGTTGTTCTTCGAGATATGTTGCTCATATCCATTCCAATTAGGTGTGCGCGCGCCACGTGCACGTTCACCGGAAGATTTTTACCCTAGCAACCCCCGGTGGGTCGGTTGGGTCTCCCCCTGGAGTGGCGCCGGATATAAACCCCTGCCGACCCGACCGCTTCTCAGTTCCTTCCTGCCGGTTACTCCGATAGTGGGGAAGGAGGGCGGGCTTGGAATAGATATGAGCAACACATCTCGAAGAACAACAGTTACAAAGGTGAGTAACCGTCTTTTCTTCTTCGAGTGCTTGCTCATATCCATTCCAGTTAGGTGATTCCCAAGCCTTACCTAGGCGGTGGGGTCGGAGTGAGATGTCTCAGAGTGTAACACTGCGGAGTCAAAGGCTGCGTCATCTCTGGACTGCTGAACCAGGTCATAGTGAGAGGCGAAGGTATGCACCGAGGACCAGGTAGCTGTGCGACATATCTCATGGATGGGCACGTGAGCCAGGAAAGCAGCAGATGAGGCTTGAGCCATCGTAGAGTGTGCAGTGAGGTGCCTCGATGGAACGTGAGCCAAGTCGTAACAGGTGCGGATGTACGATGTTACCCAGGATGAAATCCTCTGCGAGGAATCAGGAAGGCCCTTCATACGCTCTGCCACCACGACGAAGAGTTGGGGGGTTCTGCAGAAGGGCTTTGTCTGCTCGATATAAAAAACGAGTGCTCTACGGACGTCTGGGGAGTGCAGTTGTTGCTCCCTGCGCGATGAATGTGGCTTCGGGAAGAAGACCAGAAGGAAGATCTCCTGGATAACATGGAAAGCCGATACCACTCTGGGGAGAAAGGCTGGATGTGGTCACAACTGCACCTTGTCCTTGTGGAAGACAGTATATGGAGGGTCCGCCATGAGAGCCTGGAGCTCAGAAACTCGTCTTGCCGATGTGATGGCTACAAGGAAAGCGGTTTTCAGGACAGGTAGAGAAGGGAGCAAGTTGCTAATGGCTTGAATGGGGCCGACATAAGTCTGGTAAGAACCAGATTGAGGTCCCAGGATGGGGTGGGGCGGCGTACCTGGGGGTATAGGCGCTCCAAGCCCTTGAAGAATCGAGATACCATAGGATGTGAAAACACAGAGCGGCCATTCTCCCCTGGGTGGAAGGTAGAGATGGCCGCCAAGTGCACCCTCAAAGATGATACCGCTAGGCCCTGCTGTTTAAGGGACCAGAGGTAGTCCAAGATGGTGGGCATGGGGACCTCGGTGGGAAGAGGTCCAGGTGCAGAGGGAGTGGGATAGGGTCGGCTATTGACAGGTCTAGCAACATGGTGTACCAGTGCTGCCTGGGCCACGCTGGAGCGACCATGATCAAGCGGGCTCTGTCTCTGCGTACTTTCAGCAGGACCTTGTGGACGAGCGAGAACGGTGGAAAGGCGTATAGCAGGTGAGTCGTCCACGGTATGAGGAAAGCGTCCACTATCAAACCCTATGAGAGGCCTTGAAAGGAACAGAACATCTGGCATTTCCTGTTCTCGCGGGACGCGAAGAGGTCTACACGGGGAAATCCCCACTTCTGGAAGACCGAAAGAATAATGTCCAGGCGAAGCGACCACCCGTGAGAAAGGAAGGATCTGCTGAGGCGATCCGCCAGAGTGTTCCGAACCCCTGGGAGAAAGGACACTATGAGGTCTATAGAGTGGGCTATACAAAAGTCCCAGAGTCGTAAGGCCTCCTGGCAAAGGGTCGAGGACCTTGTCCGGCCCTGTTTGTTTATATAGTACATGGCTGTCATGTTGTCGGTGAATATTGACACACAACGGCCTTGCAAGTGCTATTGGAACGCCTGGCAAGCAAGGCGGACTGCTCTCAGCTCCCGGGCATTGATGTGCAAGGCCAGTTCCTGAGATGACCAAAGGCCTTGAGTGCGTAGATGCCCAACATGAGCACCCCAGCCGAGAGATGATGCGTCCATCGTCAGGGATGCAGAAGGCTTGGGCAGATGGAACAGCAGCCCTGCACACACCAGGGAGTGGGTCAGCCACCATTCGAAGGAGCCTAGGATGCTCAGGGGAATGGTGACGATCATGTCTGTGGCATCCCTGCCTGGTCGCTACACTGAACTGAGCCACGATTGGAGGGGACGGAGACGCAGTCTGGCATATTTTGTCACAAACGTGCAGGCCGCCATGTGACCCAGGAGACCAAGGCAAGTCCGAGCCGAAGTCAATGGAACAGCTTGCAGGCTCTGGATGATGGCCACCATTGTGTGGAACCAGGGCAGCGGTAAGCAGGCCCTGGCGAGGTTGGAGTCCAGGGTGGCACCAATGAAGTCTATCCTCTGAATGGGAATCAGAGTGGATTTTTCTGCATTGATCATTAGGCCTAGATGTAGAAAAAGGTCCTTGACAATGCCGACGTGATGGATTACTTGTGCCTCGGAGGTCCCTCAGATGAGCCAGTCGTCTAGATACGGAAAAACATGTACCTGACGATGGCAGAGGTGGGCAGCGACTACAGCCATGCATTTTGTAAATACTCTTGGGGCTGTAAAGAGGCCGAACGGTAGGACTGCAAACTGAAAATGTTGGCGGTTGACTACGAACCGGAGGACCCTCCTGTGGGGTGGGTAGATGGCTATGTGAAAATATGCATCTTTCATGTTATGGGTGGCATACCAGTCTCCAGGATCCAAGGATGGGATGATGGTCCGCAGGGATACCATACGGAACTTCATCATGTATCTGTTGAGTTCCCGCAGGTCCAGGATAGGTCTGAGACCCCCTTTTGCCTTGGGGATTAGGAAGTAGTGCGAGTAAAACCCCGTACCCCATTCATGTTCCGGTACCTCCTCTATGACTCCTTTGGCAAGGAGCGTCTGCACCTCCTGGAGGAGGAGTTGCTCGTCAGAGGGGTCCCTGAAGAGGGACAAGGAATGGGGGTTGAAGGGGGGGCATGAAATAAATTGGAGGTGGTACCCAAATTCCAGCATGTGTAAGACCCAGCGATCTGACGTTAGCCGGGACCACGCAGGGAGGAAAAGGGAGAGGCGGTTGGAGAAAGGAGGGAACGGATCGTTTGACAATACTGATATGATGCCCTCGGGCGCACCTTCAAAAGGAGTGTTTTGGCCCTGTGGAAGGTTTGGAGGGACCTTGGTTCTGGCCACCTTGGTTGCCTGACTGCCTCCGGCGACCGGTTCTACCCCGCCTGCCTTCTAGCAAAGTCCTGTCTCTGTCTGGGCTGAGGGTAAGAGCGGTGTGGCTCGGAGCGGAATGGCCTGCGCTGTCACTGGCGTATGCATGCCCAGCGAGTGCATAATGACCCTGTTGTCTTTTAGGCTTTGCAGCCTAGGGTCTGTCTTATCTGAGAATAGGCCTTGCCCTTCAAAGGGGAGGTCCTGGATTGTATGTTGGAGCTCCGGGGGAAGGCCTGAGACTTGCAGCCATGAGATACGCCTCATAATCACCCCGGAGGCTAGGGTCCTGGCTGCAGAGTCCGCTGCATCCAAGGAAGCCTGGAGGGAAGTTCTAGCCACCCTTTTTCCCTCGTCCAGGATGGCCGCAAATTCCTGTCGGGAGTCCTGCGGGAGCAACTCCTTGAATTTGTCTGCTGCCGCCCAGGTATTGTAATTATAGCGGCTAAGGAGGGCTTGTTGATTAGCCACGCGGAGTTGGAGCGCCCCTGCAGAATAGACTTTGCGCCCCAGTAAGTCCATGCGCCTCGCATCTTTTTATTTCAGGGTTGGGTCCTGCTGGCCATGGCGTTCCCTCTCGTTGACCGACTGGACAACTAGGGAGCAAGGAGGGGGATGGACGTATAAATATTCGTAGCCCTTGGAGGACACCATATATTTACATTCCACTCCCCGGGCAGCAGGTGGGACAGAGGCCGGAGACTGCCAGATTGTGTTGGCATTTGCCTGAATCGTCTGTATAAAGGGGAGGGCCACTCTCGTGGGGGCATCCGATGTTAAGATGTCCACCACTGGATCCTCTACCTCCGGGACCTCCTCGACTTGCAAGTTCATGTTCTGTGCAACACGCCTGAGGAGATCCTGGTGGGCCCTCAGTTCGATTGGTAGAGGAGCTACTGACGACATTCCAGCTACCGCCTCGTCAGGAGAGGAGGATGAGAAGAGACCCGGGACAAGCGGGTCAGTCGAAGGCTCCTCTTGATGGACAGCCTCTGTCTCCCTTGGGATCTGGGAGTCCAGTGGCTGGACCGACACTTCCTCCGAAACAGGAGGAGGAGGGCGGCTAATAGTGGCTTCCAGCACCCGGTGTTCTGATGTGGCAGAGCGCGATGGGCCTGGATGTGTGCCTTGGGCCTGATGATATGCCCAGGGTGTCTAGAATGCCCATTGTTGAGGTCCATGATCCTAAGCCTGGGGCTCGTGGAATATCGCGGTGGGCACATCGGTGTCTCTGTCTTGGGCATACGCACTGTCCGCCTGAGACGACACGGACGGGTGCTGGGACGGCCAGGGAGGAGCTGAGAGACCGTGGTAAGAGTCCCTCTGTCTCACCGTCGGTGATCTCCTCGGCATCGGGGATCGGTACCTGGAGTCATACCGGTGCTGAGAACGAGACTGGGACCTGCGACGGGCGCGGTGCCGGGAGGTCGACCTGGATCTCGAAGGTCTACGACGTGAACAGCTGCAAGAGTCGCAGTGCTGGGAGCAGTGCCAGGAGCTGGAGCGGTACCGAGAGTACCGTGGAGGCCAAGACGTCGATCTGTTCCGCAAGTACGACTGGTACCGGACAGGCGAGCGGTGCCGGGACTGCGAGCGACGTCGGGACCGTGATCGTCTATAAGATCGTGAATTGCGCCAGGATCTGGATCGTGATCGGTGCCGGTCAGTCAGGCCGACTGAAGGAAGTCTCATTATAGTCGGCTTGCCTCTGGAGTGTAGTACCCACACCGGCGGTGCCGGGGGTTGAGGCAGGACAGACTCCGTCATGGCGATAAGATCCCTGGCTGCGGAGAACGTCTCCAGTGTAGAGGGTACTGTAAGCTCAACCACAGGCCTGGGCGGGGAGCTCTCAGAGATTGGACTCGACGGCCCTCGCGGGACCGGAGTCGACAGTACCGCAGCAGTCGGTGCCGCGGCAGGTCCAGGTGCCAGGCGGTCCGACCGAGGCTGCGTCTGCGGCACCAAGGGCACAGAGGCAGTGGAGGACTTCGACCTCTTCTGCTTTGGGGCGAGAGATCGGTGCCAAGCAGGTCCCTGCGCCGGAGATGGCTGGTGCCGCAGAGTCTTAGCGGTGCCGGGACGGTCTGGTGCCGGAGGAGCGCTGCTAGTAGAGTGCTCAGCGCTTGGTGCCGAAGACGGAGGGTTCAAAGCTGCCTCCATGAGGAGATTCTTTAGGGGAAAGTCTCTCTCTTTCTTTGTCCTCGGTTTAAATGCCTTGCAAATACGGCACTTATCTGTAATGTGCCATTCCCCAAGGCACTTTAGACATGAGTCATGGGGATCGCTTGTGGGCATCGGCTTATGACAGGCCGAGCACGGTTTAAACCCCGGTGAACCGGGCATGGGCCCCGGGTGCAGGGAAAGGGTTAATGCCCAAACCCTGCTGAACTATATACACTAACTATCTAAGAACTATCAAACTAACTATAACTATAGATAAAACTAACTATATACAACAAGATAGTGAAGAAACAAGGAGTAGCTAGGGAAGTGGAGGACAGCTAAGCCGCGCTCCACTGTTCCTACAACTGACACGGGCGGTAAGAAGGAACTGAGGAGTGGTCGGGTTGGCAGGCATATATATCCGGCGCCATGGTGGCGCCACTCCAGGGGGCGACCCAGCTGACCCACCGGGGATTGCTAGGGTAAAAATCTTCCAACGAACCTGCACGCAGCGCGCGCACACCTAACTGGAATGGATATGAACAAGCACTCGAAGAAGTAGTATCCCTTTCCTTGCTTTCTGGTGTGGCAAGGCACCTCCTTCGTCTCACCAGATCTAGCACTTCCCCTCTGGTGATGGCGGGCCTGGGGTAAATCAGCCCCATTCTGGGCAATGTGCCTTCCCCCTTCTGTGCCCCTTTGGCTGTGTTCTCAGGGTGGGCCCCAGGGTCAGCCTAAGGGGTGATCCTTACTCAAAGAAAAAAGGAAACAATCTTGTAAACCCCAAAACAAAAAGGGGATACCTTTCCCTGCCTCCTCACTGAGTCAGAGTGTCATCCTGTTGCTTGCCTTGAGGTGTCAGTGCTTCCCCTAGCAGGCAGTTGGGTTTGGCCATTCCCTTATGGCAGTGTTTCCCAAACTTGGGATGCCGCTTGTGTAGAGTAAGCTCCTGGCGGGCCGGGCCGGTTTGTTTACCTGCCACGTCCGCAGGTCCTGCCGATCGCGGCTCCAGGCCAATGGGAGCTGCTGGAAGCGGTGGCCAGTACGTCCCTCGGCCCACACTACTTTCAGCACCTCTCATTGTAGAAAACAAAAGAAATATTATTTTTCAATTCAATTAATAAAAGTGCTGTAGTGCAATCTCTTTATAATGAAAGTATCAGAGGGGTAGCCGTGTTAGTCTGGATCTGTAAAAGCAGCAGAGAATCCTGTGACACCTTATAGACTAATAGACGTATTGGAGCATGAGCTTTCGTGGGTGAATCCGACTAAGTAGGTATTGACCCACGAAAGCTCATGCTCCAATACGTCTGTTAGTCTATATGGTGCCACAGAATTCTCTGCTGCTTTTATAATGAAAGTTGAACTTACAAATGTAGAATTTATTTAAAAAAAAAACTGCATTCAAAAATAAAACAATGTAAAACTTTAGAACCTACAATTCCACTCAGTCCTACTTCAGCCAATCGTTCAAACAAGTTGGCAGGAGATAATGCTGCCCACATCTTGTTTACAATGTCACCTGAAAGTGAGAACAGGTGTTCGCATGGCACTGGTGTAGCTGGCGTTGCAAGATATGCGTGTGCCATATGCACGAAAGATTCATGTCCCTTCATGCTTCAACCACCATTTCAGAATACATGCTGATGACAGATTCTGCTCGATAATGATCCAAAGCAGAGTGGACTGATGCATGTTCACTTTCATCATATTAGTCAGATGCCACCAGCAGAAGGTTGATTTTCTTTTTTGGTGATTCGGGTTTTCAGTATTGTGTGTTCCCCTTCTGCTTCTCCTTGGCTCCGAGAATGTTCTCAAAGGTTTTGTTAGTAGTTGCTGCTTATCTACGTCATCAGGCTATCATGGTATTCCCATACTTCAACTATTGGCTACTCGGGGTTGATCCTACTAAGAAGTGTTTTCTGCCCCAAGGAAAGTGTTTGCTCTCTTTTTGGACCTGTGCCTTCAGCTGAACATGGAAAAATCAACACTAAATACCATTCAGGATAATACAATTCATAGGGGTGCCCTTGGATTCCCTAAAAATCCATGGCATCTCTTCCCTTGGAGAGATTCTGGACTTTATCAAGCCTTGTCAAAATGACTTAGGACAGCCCCCAGATCTTCAACTTCTCGATCACATGGCGGTTTGCACCTTCATGACACAGCATGTGACGTTACACCTCTGCTTTTTCCAGGGGTGGCTCAGAACAGTTTATTCGCCAAACAGACAGAATCTAGGCAAGGAGGTATTGGTCCCCCAGCAGGTAAAATATTCCCTAGATTGGTGGAAGATTCATCACAGTGTAGGGACAAGGGTCCCCTTCCTCTAACTGGTGCCGACAGTAACCATAACCACGGATACATCTCTGTTTGGATGAGGGCGGGAGAAAGCGGTGCATCTTGGCTCTCTAACAATCCAGGGCAGATGGTCATCCTGAGACCACCCTCCATATCAACTGTCTGGAGATCAGAGCTGTCAGAAATTCCTGTCTTCATTTCCTTCCTCTCATCAGACACAGATCCATCAAAGTCATGACAGACAACATGGCTTGCACGTTTTATATCAAGAGGCAAGATCACCATCCCTCTCTGCAAAGGAAATAATATGAGTGGAGTTGGTTCATAAAGTATCACATAATAATCTTAGCAACATAGCTGCCCAGCGTACAGAATGTCACAGCTGACATGCTCAGCAGGTGCTTCTTCCAAGACTACAGATGGGAGCTGGATCCCAGGTTCTGACTGGAATCTTTTGGGCTTAGGAGTTTCCACAAGTAGACCTTTTTGCCACAAACTACAAACCAAAAATGCCACCTATTTTGTCCAGGGAGGTGGGTTGGATCACAATTCTCTGGCGGAGGCCTTGGTCCTGCCATGGACAAAGAGACTGTTTATACTTTCCCTCCAATGCCTCTCATCCTCCAGGCAATAAGATCAAACAGGACAAGGCCAGAGCCATTCTGATAGCCTTGACATGGTCAAAGCAACCAGGGTTCCCTTACCTGTTTCATCTTGCTCTCGATCTGATAAATCTCTCAACTGCTAATTTCCTTTCCCAGGACTCTGGTCCTCTGATGCATGCCAACTTGGGGATTCTTTGTCTGAAGGGTCGTTCCTTGATGGATCATGGGGCTAGAGTCATCCTGATCTGTGAGATATAACACATACTATTAAATAGTAGAAAAGTTTCCACCAGAACTACTTACCTTCAAAACTAGACAAGATTTGGCCACTGATGTGAACTCCACAATGCTGCTCCCAAATCTGCCCCGCTTCCGCTCATCCTCAAGCACCTGCTATATCTTAAGAAATCAGGATGTCCCATAATTCCCTCAAGGTTCATCTGATGGCCCTCAAGTAGCCATGTTAGTCTGGATCTGTGAAAGCAGCAAAGAATCCTGTGGCACTTTATAGACTAACAGACGTTTTGGACCACGAGCTTTCGTGGGTGAATACCCACTTCGTTGGATGCATCCGATGAAGTGGGTATTAACCCACGAAAGCTCGTGCTCCAAAACGTCTGTTAGTCTATAAGGTGCCACAGGATTCTTTGCTGCTTTCACTGATGGCCCTAACATCCTTTCATACTACTATTGAGGGTTTTTCTCTGTTTGCTCACCTCACAACCGCAAGATATATAAAAGGTCTGGGGAATGTCTTCCCATAGATAAAGGTTCCTACTCCTGCCTGGGACCTGAACTTGTTTCTCGAAAGCCTCAGAAAATCTCATTGAACTGATGTTCACCTGCTCCTTATTGGATTTATCTAGTAAAACAGTCTTCCTAGTGACTATTACCTCACACTGCAGAGTCAGAGAGATTGGGGCCTTAACGGCGGACCTCCTCCCCCGCTTCACAATATTCTACAAGGATCAGGTTTCTACCTAAAGTAACTTCTGAATTTCATCTGAATCAGATCATACGTCTACCAGTTTTCTTTCCCAAACTACATACTTCCAACTCTAGATGTCAGGAGGGCATTATCCTTCTGTCTTGATAGAACTCAACCACTGGACTTTTTGTTTTGATTGAGACAGGTCTGCCATTTCTACCCAGAGACTTTCTAAATGGATTTCCCAAGTGTACTGTAGTATGCTACTATAGTATTGACAGTCCATCTCTACCGGTGCACTTGACTAGATCACAGCCTACCTCTATGACTCTCCTTAAAAATGTTCCTATTTCAGAGATCTGCAGAGCAGCTACATGGTCTTTGGTGCATGCCTTCTCTCTAGACACAATGTCCTGGTTGATGCCTCCATATCTGACACTACATTCAGCAAGGCAGTTCTTGCCTCTGTGATGGACTCCATTCCAAATGCCCCCACTCGTCCTTCTGGGAATAGTCCTTGGAAGTCACCAAGAATGGATCACCTATAGGGACCCTACTCAAAGATGAAAGAGAGATTACTCACCCTGTGCAGTAACTGTAGTTCTTCAAGATGTATCCCCGATGGGTGCTCAACTATCACCCTCCTTCCCCCCTGCTTTGGAGTTTCTTCTGAGACTCAGTGGTGCAGAAGGAACTGAGGGAGTGGTTTGCCTGTGCAATCTGACATAGCCTCGGTGCAGGGCATGAGGATACCAATGGCATGTGCATGGGCCAAACAGACATTGCTAATGAAAATCTCCAATCAAGAGTGGAGCACCTATAGAGGAACACATCTCACAGAACTTCAGTTACTGCACGGGGTAAGAAACCTCTATTTATTCACTGTGACCCCACATCCTTTTCAGAATCACAAGTTATACATCTAAGAACAAAAAATGTAAGTCACATTTACAAAACACAATCCTACAACCTATCAGGGTGACCAACATTGTTTGTTCCTGGTTGTTCCTGTTTTCATTTTCCTACATGAATGTATCTTTTTACCTGTATCTGTCTTGTCAAGTGTACACTCCTCAGAGCAAGGACTGTGATACTAGATCTTTTAGAGCACTGAATACATTATTACCATTTAAATATTTTCTGCAGTTATACGAAGTGGTTGAATCTATTTAAATATAGATGTGAGCACTTTTGGAAAACATCATGTTTGAATTAATTTTCCTTGCTATGATTTTTAAAAGGATCCTGTCTTTTTGACTACCTGTAAAGATGATGGATGTGCTCTTTCACTATCTCTTTCTCTGTGGCATCACTTGAAGTGAGAGACTAAAAAAGGTCTTGGAAAATTAAAATAATGTGAAATTTCTTCTTCCTTCAAAGACAAATTTGAAGATGAATTATTAGTCTGGCTTTTAACAACTGGAAGATGCTCTGAAGATCTATTTGAATCAGCTGGAGAAAAAAAAACCTCAAAATACATGGTTTCCTCTTCTGTTGCCCATTTACCTGGCATAGGAGCAGAAGTAATAGAAACAAAGACATAACTAAATGTTAACACCATCAAGTTCAAATACATTTTCATAAGCTCCATGGTAGGAGTCATCTTTATGAGACCACCATGAAATATTCGGGGGAGAAGGGAGCATTGTTAATTATAAAAATACTATGCACTTCTATAGCTCATTTCACCCCACAACCTCAAATTGCTTTAAAACGTCCAAGTATTATTCCCCTTTTACAGATGGGCAAGCTACGGTATAGACAAAATAATTTGCCCAATATCACTTGCTGCATCAGTGGCAGAATTATGAGTTTCTGACTTCAGTTCCCTCCTATCTCCTAGACCACACACTCTCATTTAATATAAATGCTTTACCTATCTAAAGGTTCCTGCTTAGAAGATAAGAAAGAGCTTTATGTGAATAATTCTGACCTATGATAGTTTTACAAAAGATATGCATTGGACTGTGTACAATATATAACATCAGAATCAATCAAGACTAACCAAAATGAACCAGCTATAACAATTTTATCAGATAAAGTACATGTATTTGTTTTTTTTCCTTGTTTGATTTCCATTACTGACAAAAAAAAAAATCCTCCAATTTTAGAGCCTAAAAGTTACATAAAATTCATATTCTGAAGAAAACTGTTTCTGCAGGGAGTGTAGGCAGGGAGAAGGGTATTTGCTGATAAATGCCAGCTGAAAGAATTAATATAGGCTAACAATCCCAATATAGTAGCTAAAACAAATATTTAACACAAATCTTGTGATTCTTAGTACTAGCAGTATTGTCAGAAGCAGCACAAATTGGTAGCGCAGTTCTCTCTATAAAAATACTTACTCAGGATTCAGCACTCCTCAGCACCAGAACTGACACAAGGATCAACCAAAACAAAACAAATTGTTTCACGTGTTACCGTCAAGATTAACAAGCTAAAAATCAATGTGCCTCAACAGTGGACCAAATCAATAAATCTTCACCTTCATCAATCTGTCCTTGCTTGCTCCCCCACAAGAAAAAAAGATTGCAGCCTGTGCTGAAAAATATGAACAGCATAATGATATTTAATTTATAATATACAAAATGATACACCTATGCTATTTCCTATCAGATACACACTGGTTCATTTAAAGTTGTTTTTTTTTAAATATTCAGTATTAGGAACAATGGTGTAAATCTGGAGTGACACGTTGTTAGCCTAAGCAGTCCTTGAGTGCATCCCTTTAGTTTCTCCCAGTCTGTGATGTTGAAACCTAACCTCAGGTGAATGACTTCAGTGTGCTTATTATTCCTTCTTTCAGAAGAAATACCTTTCCTTACATATTCATGTAGATTGTAAGTCCTCATCCTTCTTCTAGCCTGGAAAGCACCATTCACACCTATGATCCTATACAAACTTGTATAGTCAGGGACAGATTAATGGTAAAGGGATGCTAATCCATTAGAATCACTTCCCCCGTTTAAAAAAGAAAAAAACAACTTTGAGGCACCTCTCCCTCCCCTAGACAAATAGTTGTCTTTCTCCCAAAAGAGGAGAAAGCCTACCTCAGAAGGCAGCTGGCCAACATCAGTCAGCTATGCATGGCGGTCTGGTACCCTACCTCTGTGGCTCTCGACCTTGCCAGACTACTGTACCCCTTTCAGGAGGCTGATTAGTTCTGTGTACCCCCAAGTTTCACCTCACTTAAAAGCTACTTGCTTACAAAATCAGATATAAAATACAAAAGCATCACAGCACTAACTGAAAAATTGCTTCTTTTCTCATTTTTGCCATAGAATTATAAAACTGATCAATTGGGAATATAAATACTGTATTTACATTTAAGTGTATAGTATATAGAGCAGTATAAACAAATCATTGTCTGTATGAAATTTTAGTTTGTAGTGACTTCACTAGTGGCTTTTATGTAGCCTGTTGTAAAACGAGGCAAATATCTAGATGAGTTGATGTATCCCCTGGAAGACCTCTGTGTACCCCCAGGGGAATGTGTACCCCTGGTTGAGAACCACTGCCCTACCTCATTGGTCCATCTGAGTCCTTTTTGAGCAAGGCCTAGATCCAAAGCTCTTGCATTAATCTACCTCTGTGTCAGTCTTTAAGTTATTTAATTGCTTTTATATAACCAGTATGATTGTAGACTAGTTGGATGGCATGCTTCCCCCTGCCACATATATATACATAATTTCCACACTAGAAAAATGCTGCAGCTTTTAAAGTCTTACTATCAATGGAATAAAAAAACATTGTGATTGCTTTCTCTCTGTACCTGCTGAGAATGTAGAAACACAACTTGTCAGTCTGAATTCGTACAGGAAAACAAGTAGACAGACTTGGTCACTTTTTGTTTTTTAATTGGTAGCAGGTTTAATGTCTACATACATGCTATGGGTAGTGTTATCCTGTTAAGCATCTTTTATCTCGATCTAGTATTTTATATTTCAATAATTTTGAAGTTTATTAGTTTAACAAAGGCTTCTATAATAGGGTTTATCAGTCCAGCCACACAGCTGCCATCAAGGAGTACTTGGCGCTGCTGTGGGATGTAAGAGGGTGCAAAGTCACCTATTCCATTCTCCCAATTCCATTCTGTGCTAGTTGTCCCCAATCATAGGGAAAGGATAGTATCTTAGTCACAGATCACAGGGACTCACTATGGCTCTGCAACTCAAGAATCCTATGAAAGGGAGACCCTCTATTGATTGGATAGACAGGATTTAAGAGTGATCTGCACCAATGGAGTGGTGCAAAATAGATTGTGTGCTACCCCAGATTGGGGCCACTTAAGGGGTTAGAAAAATTATGCTTAAATGACAATGGCTCATTAATTCTGGCTCATAGGTGCTGACTTTAGTAACAACAATAAGTTTATACTACTCCCATTTGCCTCCAGAACCCAAAAAGTGATGGGAAAGTGAAATTAATTATTTTCTGTCGGTTTCAATGTCAGAAATAAAGAAAGAGCATATTCCTGTCCATTCTCATAAAGGATTATCAGATGATGACTTAGCAATTTGAAGTTAAATTGCCAAATGACTTGTAATACTTAGAATCAATTGTAATATGATGACAGAATGGAGCTAGATGTTTAGACAAAGAAGAATAAAGTAACGTGATTAGCAATTTGAATACTCCAAGGAAGCTAGGACCAGAAGAGAAAGCAAAGGAAAATGGATGCACACGTGACTGTTTACTTTCTTGTACAATGTTTGTCAAATGTCAAAAACAAACTCTATGGATGAAAGTGTGATTCAATAAAGCACTGAAACACGTAATTAACTTTAATTAAGTGTTTAAATGCTTGAATCAGAGTCTTAGCGAAGCTGACACAGTGTCTTTAGTTTACACTTGGTTGACAAAGACCTGCCAACAGAAGGATGCCTTTGATCAATATTTGATCAGGCCTCAAAGAATTCAGACTTTTAAAAGTTTCTGAGAAATAATGAAAGATATTTTCCTATGTAGATGGAAGGTGAAACAACTGAATGTCAACTAACAAACAAAACCGTAAAATGGAGGCAGTTACCCTTCTATACAAACAGTACATTAAAAAAAAAAATAGAGCCTCCACGTGTATTGCACATTGCAAAATCCTAAGAAACTGTAATAATCTTTCATCCGAACACAGTTCTGCTGTCAGAAGCAAAAATGATCAAAGCTAGACTAGAACATGTGCAAACCACATAAAAGGACCATACAAACAGCAGGCTGTAGTGAAAGAGAGCAAACAAAATCAGCAAGAATTTACAGCAGAAAGAGGATGTTATGGTATGCGTCTGATAAATTCTCTAAAAATAAGAAAATTAGAGTAAGTGATACAGTTACAAGATTAATTGCATAATAGTGAAGTAACTCAAAAAGAGCCCAAGCCTGAATACTTTGTACACCCGACCACCCCCAGTTATCAGCAATAATTTTGGGTTGTAATTAGCTGTATATGATATTCTAAGATCAGAGCAGTACTTAAGCCTTGTCATTCCACCCCGTCATAGAATCCAATAAAATGAAAATCAGGAAAAAAAAATCTGATTACACCTAAGTGAAGTAGATGGAAAGATTATGTAGATCAGAAGTGTTTGACATTTTTAGAAGCTTAATTTTTTTAAAAAGCCATTCTCTCAGCAAAGCACTGTTATAATTGTGAAAATCAGATTTGCAGCATGTTAACATTCAAGTATTTAATATGTATTATGGAGCAGTCTATATAAATTAGTTTTGCTGTGAATCCAGATAGTACCAAATCACCAATTTTCCCTACATTTCCTAGAAACCAGATTGCAATATCTCACATTCTAATTTTCCTCAGTGATCTAAAATCATGACATAGATACATGTATAAAATGAAATGTGTACTTTGCCTTAACCAAAAATACCAATTTTGTAATAGTTTTACTCAAAATGGTGTAAATTAGAACACAAATGCTTAGGAAAATGATTCTAATCAGTGGTAACCGTGTACCATTTTATTGAGTCACAGAGAATGTCCATGATTAACTTATTCAAGGTAGTTCCATTATGCTAGATTTATTTAGCAATGAATAAAAAAAAATCCTAATACGATATAACATATTCTTTATGGTAATTTGAAGAAGTTCCACTCTGAAGAGGAGTTCATTGTTAAATTAACTTAAAAAATTCTTAGATTTGCGTTTGAGAGGGAGATTAAAAAATAATAATTTAAAAATTGTGGGAGAATCTTGCAGCAACTCAAACACAAAGTGACCATTTTCAAATCTGTAACCGTATCCATTATATTAGCATAAAAACAGGAGGGGTGGGGAAGTTCTGGGGTTCACACGTCTGCGCAAAATCATATATATAAAGGTAATGTTATGTACATTTTATTTCAATAAAGACATAAGACAAACAGCGTAAAGATGCCCAGATGCCCTAAAGATAAATACATTTAAAAGATTCTCATTAAAATGAATCTGTAGTATTTCTTTCCTGCAAGCAAAATACCTTTCTTTAAATACAAAAAAAAAAAAATCAGTATTCTGAATTGCAAATGCTTTTTCACTTTTTTTGCAGAAAATCTGCCATGATGACTTTTTCTTTTTTAATGAATAAGGATTTTCCACAAAACAGGCTTGCTCTACATGCTAATTTTTTTTAACAGTTCATTGACACAATGTGCTAGCTACATACACAACAGATAATATAGTAAGAAAACACTCAACCTGATGAAAAGTTAAAATCTTCATTAATACACTGGAAAAAGTTGACATAACTCATGCCTTTTAAAATCAAAAATACAAAATTAAATGTTTTCCTAAAAAGATTTTCCTTATTTTAAGGACTCATTTGAAAATGAAGCTGCATGTAATTTGTACAATAGAATTGTACAAGTAAACAGGTAATATACATAAAAAATTAATTGACATACTTCTCAATTATCAGTTGTCCACCTTTAATTTCCAATACTGTACTTTCTTAACAAGCATACAAAATATCAAACTTCTCTTTAGAAAAAGTGCCATTCTGTGACATCCTTTACACAAAAACAGTCCAAGCCTGTGGCATGTTAATGCAGTCGAGAGGCAAAGCATCCTAACTTTTACAAATTATACCTTCCATAAAAAGCCTCCTGAAAAGGAGATTACACACCATTATAAAAATATCAACCTCTTGTGATAGCTGCATTAGAGAACCAAGGCTTGAAGACTATTTCCATATAGCATAGAAAACCACTATGATAGCATATTAACTGCACTGGTGGCATGGGAGTGTACTGTATCACAGGATTATGCATAGTTACTATTAGGTACCTTCATTGTTACACAAAGTTTAAAACTGATTGTAACAAACAGCATAACAGGAGGTACCACCAGCCCATGCAAAACATCTTAAAATACTGAGCCACTGTGCAGAATACTTCATTCTTGGAGGAATCTGAAGGCAGCAGTAATTGATTTGCATCAAACCCAACAGGTGACCAAATAATTCTCCTTAAAGATTTGTATGCACAGTATAATCTGAGGTATTCCTTGTCCATCAATTGAGCGTGCCACTGCAAGATATTGTCTGTCCAGAGTACATGCCATCACAATGGTTTAAATATTCTGAATATTAGTAATTCTTATATTCTTATCTAGCCAGTCTCTTGATTTTTGAAAAGATTTCAACTACAGTAGAATATTACAGAAACAAAATATAAATGCAGGTATTTCTAAATGAAACTTACATGGACTAAAACTAAAGAATATTTTTAAACAAATATACAGTATGCAGGCAGACAAAGCAGGAAAACGGCCATTCAATTGTATAATAAAAAACTAATAAAATTTGGCTATTTCCAGAAAAACTATGAAGCGCCTCAACTAAAAGGAATGCATAATGAAATTCTAAGCTAATACAGGTCAAAAATGTAAAAAGGTTATAAACCTTAACAGGAAAAATAAAACAACTTTTACTGGCCATTCCTGTTGAAATGAGAATCTTAAAGTAACAGAAAAGTGGCTACAAACCCACTTAGAGCACCAAACAGAGAGAAAATAAGAGTCCATTTTCAATCTCTGTTATATCATAAAATCCTGTGTTTCTACAGGTCAAACTGCTGGTGGCAGAAACAGAATTCTTTATAAACTGCAGATGTCCTGTACATAAAAAAATTTCATTGGAGTTGCACTAGTTCTAAAGACTTTTCTGTTCTCGCCTACCTACTGTATTGTACTGTATGTATTCAATCTGAGATATAGAAAGTCTCTTTCTGTAACCCTTGATTACTGTTGGGCACCAAAGATAAGAAAAGCAAGACGGGGTACAAAAATGCAAAATTTCAACAGTAATGGCAATGTTTTTGTTTTAGTCCAAAAGGGTCCTGCATTTTCTCCCCCTTCAGTAATTTGATAAAAGGCTTGGTGTTTAATCTGGGGGTAGCAAGTCATGCAAGCGAAATCTGTCTCTGATGTGAGGTCGGACATCTTCATTCTGCAGAAAAAAATAAAATTACAGTTTTTGAAATAATAAATGTATCTATACTTCAGATTTTAAAAGTTATGTTTTTAATTTATGTTAGTATACATAATAATACAACACCATTTACAGTGATTTGTATTTTCAAAGAGCTTTACAACATTAACTAATTAACATTCACAAAAACCCAGTGAGATAAGTAGTATCTAAGTTTTACAAATGTGCAGGAAGGCAAGTCACTTAACTGAAGTGGGTAGTGTCAGAGCTGGTACTAATCTTCTAGCCAGATACTCGACCCAACACATTCTGCTTTTTACTAATAAAATAATAAGTACTCTCTCTATATATTTTGGATTATTGTCCAGACAAGACAGAGTTTTGGAAAGTTCCTAAGTAACATTTTCAGAAGTTTCCAGGTGATGTAGGCTCCTAAACCACTTAGTCAATTTTGAAACTACCTAGAGTGTATATGAAAAAAGAAGAATATATTACTCACCAGCTCTACAAGTTTCTCCAGAAAAGGAATTAATTTTAGGAGTTCATTGTCATTTTTATCCATGAACCAGCTCTCTATAGGAATTCCATTTGAAAGCTAAAGTAAAATCACAGGTATGTTAATTTTTATGCTGAATATCTCTGGAAAAGACCACTGATGATATAGTGCATTTTATGTAAAACATATTTTGTGCCAACAGAACTTACCAATACATATTTTTTTCTCTAGAAGTTGTTTTAAAATCCACTTGTAAAAAATTTCCTTCCTTTGCACAAAACTGTTACAAAGGAACACTAGTGATACTCTAGTATCACTGACGTTTTTAGCACTAAAACCTCTGTTGGACTGAAGTACATAGAAATGTTTAGAAAGTGTTCAAGTATAGGCAGATACTGCAGACTTTTGTAAAACCAATGCTGACCCCAGTGTACATATGCAACTGAAGTTGAGTTTAACAGCTACTTGCTGAAATTAATGAGACATAAAACTGACAAAATTTGTATTCTGGTAGTTGTTTAGAACATAAAATTCCTTCAAAACTGACATACAGAGTAAATACATTTTTAATTCCACCATTTTGAACCATTTGGGTATTTCTGAGGAAACCCACTGCCCATGTTGATTGTCAACGTACAATTTATAAGGATATTACCATGCAAAAGGCAGAGAGGCTCCTGGAAATAACTGCATCCAAACACCAGTACATATTTGTAACTGTTGACTAAGCAACCAGGTACCCAGAGGCTGTTCTCCCCTTTGCTCAGTGAAAACTAGGCTATAACCCCAGAGCTCTCAAAGCTAATAATAATATATGGAGATATACCTATCTCACTGAACTGGAAGGGACCCTGAAAGGTCATTGAGTCCAGCCCCCTGCCTTTACTAGCAGGACCAAGTACTGATTTTTGCCCCAGATCCCTAAGTGGCCCCCTCAAGGACTGAACTCACAACCCTTGGTTTAGCAGGCCAATGCCCAAACCACTGAGCTATCCCTCCCCCCATGCATGGGATTTCCCCAAGAAATACTAACAGATAAAGGGACTAACTTCTGCCTTTGTGAAGCTCAAGTCCCTGAAAACTTCTGTGTACCACCCACAGCTAGATAGCCTACATGAGCAATTTAATAAAACTCCAAAGGGAACGTTGAAACGCTTTATTAGTTATGACCCCAAGCACTAGGACTGGCTAGTCCAACCATTCCTTTTTACCATAAGGGAGGTCCTGCAGGCCTTTATGGGGTTCTCTTCCTTCAAGTTATTTTATGGCCACCAGCTGCAGGGAATTTTGGACTTGCTCTGGTTATGTCTAGACTACCCGCCATATCAGCGGGTTAAAATCGATTGCTCGGGGATCGATATATCGCGTCTCATCTAGACGCGATATATCGATCCCTGAATGCGCTTATATCGATTCCGGAACTCCACCAACCCCAACGGAGTTCCGGAATTGACAGGGGGAGCTGCGGACATCGATCCCGCGCGGTGAGGATGGGTGAGTAATCCGATCTTAGATATTCGACTTCAGCTACGTTATTCACGTAGCTGAAGTTGCGTATCTAAGATCGATTTCCCCCCGTAGTGTAGACCAGCCCTCTGAGAGGGCTGGGAGGAACAAGATGTAGGTGCTTTAAGTATGATTCAGTACATCATACAACTAAGGGAATGACTCAGAGATGAGGGGTGTTCACCAGAGGACATTTAAGAAGGTTGAATAAGTGCAGGTGCAAAATTATAATGGAGGGGCATGACTATGGGTCTTTTACCCGCGTGACCAGGTCCTTTTACTGCTTCCTTTGGCCAAGTCAGTTAATGTCCAGTGGCAGGGTCCATATGAAATTATTAAACAGGCAGGGCCAGTGGACGATGAGATAAAAATAATGGGCAGAAGGAAGGAAACCAAAATTTACCATGTGAATCTTCTTAAACCTTAGAAGACACAAGGAAAACCTGCTGATAACTCCCTTCCGTAGGGAGCCTGAACTAGGACTCCAAACACCCAGTGGCCAAAACCCGACACCAACTCTTGCAGGTTAGGGACTTACTGCTGTAAAAAGAACAGGAGTACTTGTGGCACCTTAGAGACTAACAAATTTATTTGAGCATAAGCTTTCGTGGGCTACAGCATACATGCATCCGATGAAGTGGGCTGTAGCCCACAAAAGCTTACGCTCAAATAAATTTGTTAGTCTCTAAGGTGCCACAAGTACTCCTGTTCTTTTTGCGGATACAGACTAACACGGCTGCTACTCTGAAACCTGTAAAGAGGAGGTAACTCTTCCAATTAACCAATGACTTTGCTAGTGTATTTCACTTCTGCCCAGGGAGAACGCAGTTAATACAAAACTACCTAGAGACCATCTCAGGCTAATGTGTCAGGGAGAACCCCAAGTCCTTACCATGGAGGCTGTAGGATACAGTCTGAGAAGTCATGATGCAGGTAGGGATAACCAGGGGGTCGAAAGTGAATGGAGGAACCCCATAGTTGGGGTTCCCAAACTGGACAGTTCGGTTTTGCATCAATTTCAGGAAAGGGTAACTCCATCTCAAAATTTGATGCCTATCTGATATTATGGGTAGACAATTTATTAGAGTGGCTGGGACCAGGGACTAATAAACTGATGAAGGATTACTGACAGATCTCTTTATTTCCATCTTCACATCAGAAAACTTCTTTCTTAACCCTGTTAGGCATTTCAGAAGTCCATGGAGCCACAACAGATGTTTTCCAGATGTTTATGAATAAAATTATCAGCCCTCATCATCAGTATGCTATGGCAGCGGTTCTCAACTGGAGGTCTGCAAGCCCTTTCAGCGGGGCTGCAGGGCTCCGCAGCTGAAACCCATCAGCCCCAACTTTTCCCAGGCATTCATACTACATGCAGGCACCTCAGACGTTGACTTTGGCACCGCGCTCTTGCAGAACTTGATGGGGGGAAAACACCTGATCCTATATCTGAGCAAGAAGCTATTCCATCAAGAAAAGTCCCACTCACTTACTGAAAAGGAGGCACTAGCGATTAAGTGGGCTGTGAATTCCCTCAGATTTAAAAGTTTATTAGAGAATATTTAAATAAAGGTGATACAAAGAGTTTGATGCTTCAGTTATTGGTCATCGGGGGCAACATACAGAGTATAGGAGGACGCTGGTATTTGGTTATGGGTTAGCATATAGTATATACAGTCTGCAATGTCCCCAATGCGGTGCGTACGGTGGGTGGGATCGAGATACAGTAAGGAAGCAGTGAAGGTACATCGCTCATACAATGGGTTACACGCAGTCATGAGTATGAGTAAGCGGGCCGGGTCATGGGGACAAGATGACCCTCACATGGTGGAATCCAGTTCGATGGGTTCAAGGCTCAGGGGATATAGTTCAGTAGGGGGGCTTTAAAGGTCTCCTCCCCCCGTGGGTGCACGAAGCCACACCGGCTCTCTCCTGGTATTGGCGGTGGCTGGTGATGTGCTCAGTGTAAATGTCCCTAGACCACCGAATAGTGTCCGAGACCATTAAACGTCTCATGAGCTGCGCATAGCGACGGCCCACCCCACAGGCCCTAAGCACATGTTCATTACAGGGGTCCCAGGCACCTAGCGCCCTGACGATCAGGGCGTCGGTGTAAACCTTATAGCCCTTTGCCCGCAGGGTGTCAGTCAAGGGGGCGTATTTTTAGAGTTTACGGGCTCGGGCTTCGCGAAATGCCGGGGTCCTGTTCTCGAACGGGACAGTCACGTCAACGAGGACGATCTTTTTCCTCTCCTCGTCCATGACGACAATGTCCGGGCGCAGCAGGCTGTTGGTGTCGGAGATGGTGCGGTTGACTGCAATCTCACCCAGGTGTGGGGCGATGGCCTTCACCAGTCGGTCTTGGACAGCGTTATGGTGCAGCTGCCAGGCTCTGGCGTGGGGCTTGCAGCTGCACAGGACGTGGGGCAAGGTCTCCATGGTGTACCCGCACTTCCTGCAGCGCTTGTCACAGCTCCCATGGTGGACTGCACCATTGAGCGGGACGCAGTTCAGTCGGGTGCGGTGTACGAACCGCCAGTCGGCGAAGCGGGTGAAGCTGCCCGCGGGGAGAAAGTAGTTGCTGGAGTCCCACTTGCTGGTCACCTCGAAGGCCTTGCCCTGGTCGGGTTTTTTCCTCAGGATGTCCACATAGAGCGCGTGGACGGCGGCCTTCAGTGACCTCTCCAGCACGCCTCTGGCTCCGGGGCTGATGATGGTGTTGCCCTCCGTCTCAATCCGCGGCACCAGGACTCCCAGCTCCTGCCGTTCCTTGCTCCATACCCAGCGGCAGCCCAGTCGCTTTCCTAGCCGGCGCGTGGCGTTGCGAGCGCGGGACCACAGCGAGGAGATGTCACCCCCGTCTTGGGCGAATTCGCCATCCAGGGAGCCGCTCAGAAAAGTAACTACATCCTGGCCAGAGGGAGGCCTGCCGATTCGCTTCTCGATGACAGTGTGCAGGCAGTCGCCGCAACGCTCTTTACTGTGGCATCCGGGCACGTCAGGAGGTGGAAGGCGTGCGTGATGACCGCGATGTCACAGAGGTCTCCCATGTGGTGGATGCTGGCGCCACCGTGCCTGTGGGCAATGTATATGAGCTCGTTGCTGGCTCTCTGGGGCAGGGACAGCCACTTACTTGCTGGGCAGCCCCTTCTCCTTGATCACAGATCATGCTTCCATATGCTGGCTCCATGACATGAATGAGTGAAACCTGCACATAAGGTGGTGGCACCTAAGCTTACAGCCCTATAGTTTCAGGGCTTGCTCGACCAAAAAAGAAAAGCTCATCGCATGTGGCAAAATGACATCACACTAGCAGAAGACAATGTCATACAAGCAACTCAAGGCTGAAGCCCAAAGGAAAATCTGTGACATCAGAAATAAGTGGTGTCGAGAAAAGGCCAAGGAGATTGAGCTTTATGCTGATAAATATGACATGAAGAGGTTTTTTTTCAGAAGGGCCATTTACAGTCCATGCTCCCATGGACCCACACCACTCTGAGCCCAAGACGGGCCAACATATTGTAAGGATAGCAAAGCCAGATGGAAGGAGCATTTTGAGTTACTCCTGAACTGTGACTCAACTGTCCCTGATGCTACTATCAAATCTATACCTCAACATAAAAAAGAATCTCTTGCTGACACCCCCGTGCACCCCCCGAAGAAGTAACACAAGACATTATGCAAACTAACAACAACAAGGCAGCAGTGCCTGATGGCATACCTGAGAAATGCTAACATTATTACAATCTTAAGAAAGGAGATAAGTCAAAGTGTGGAAACTATAGAGGCACTGCTTTGCTATTTACAGCAGGGAAAATCCTTGCCCGTATCCTCTTAAATTGATTATTTCCCCTTGCTGAGAAAATATTGCTGGAATCTCAGTGCGGTTTTAGATCATCCCATGGGATAACCAACATGATCTTCATTGCCCGCCAAATCCAGGAAAAGTCTCAGGAGCAAAATCAGGAACAGTACTGTACTCACTGACATCAGAAAAAGTCCTTTCCTTCAACTGACTTCAGTGGGTTCTGGATTAGGATCTTGGTTCAGAAGCCCACTTTACAATGTGAAATTGAATTGTGCTGACTAACATCAGCTGTGAGCAGTGGATTTCCCTGAACTAGTGCTGAATTTATAGATAATGAAACTGTATCACTAGTAGGCAGACTACTGTTCTCAACACCAGTTCTATTCTCTAATGTAGAGGGACTCTGGAGATTAATCTCTCCACCTCCCTCATGTCTGTACAATTATGGAGACTGGATTATATAGAGAACATATTTTTGGACTAAATCTGGATCATGGAATGTATATTGAACACCTCTAGGATACAGAAGTATGATAGTTGTATACACTTCCAACCAGCAATTTGTTTGCTCAGAATTTTTCTACTAGTTCTGAAAGGATATATTTTGTGAACACTGCCCAAGTCAGAGGAATCCTAAAAGACTGGATTTTTCTGAATTTCTAGAAGAGGTAATTGATTGAGTAAAAGTGTTAAAGCCCTTCTTATTATTAAAAATAATCAAAATACAAAGGAAATGTGAGTATGGTGAAGTATTCTGAAGAACGTTTGCCACACAGAAATTCTTTTCACTTATATTATTTTACTTTTTAAAATTATACTATTTCTGAAATGGTCAAGTAACATCTAAAATACTAAAATATTCCTATTAAAAAAGAACCCTACATATTTTGAGGTGAATTTATTACAAATGAGTTAGGTACTTTTTTTTTTCTTCACACCTAGCATTTTCTTAATTTACCTAGTTAAATTAAAAGTTTATGTTTTCATTTTCAGAGAAGGTTTTTACAAATTCTACAAAGTGTGACTATCACAAAAATGCTTACCTGATAGGCAAAGGCTTGTGGTGAATTGTCAATTATGATCGTTTTTGAAAGATCTCTACCAAGGATATTTAAATCCTTTATATAATTTCCTTGTACACAAACACAATGCTCACGGAAAAGTCGATGCCTATGGGTTAAAGGAAAATTAATTAATTTAGTAACTTAGAAAATATGTTGCATAGAGAAAAAGAAATTTAAATGCTGCCAAGTGTTATGGAAATAAAAATCTTATTTTTTTCTTTCCTGATGTGCTTAGCTCTTCTTAAGAAGTTGCCCTTTTAGAAACTCTCTCTCTCTTTTGGGCTATTCTTTCATCATCAAAATTCTTAGCAAATAGGTAGACCTTATGTTCAAGTATTGCCATGCCTTAACATGGAACTTGTCTGTTCCTCTAAAAATATAATGTTTAAAACTAAAGAGATGGATTAATACAATTCTGTACTTTTTTTTATAATTTATTTACCCACGACAGTTAAGATACACTATCTGGCTGTCAGTGACGTCCTGCTTTTTAACCAGTTTTCCAGATGAGTTGATAGAGGCATACAAGGACCTCAAGTGACTTCCCACGGTCACCTAGTATGTCAGGGGTTAGCCCCTTAATGGAACCCTGGCTTCCAGTCTTTGCTCTAACCAGTAGAGAACAGAGCCTCCCTATCCCTGTACCTGCCAGAATAGAAAATATTAGAAGGACTGTTTTCTGTAGAATATTACCTGTGTTGGCAATTAACCTATTTCAGTTACAATAGCTTAAGAAAAGCCTCAAGGCCAAACGTTCCATCAACTGCTTTTTTTTCCTCAATTATCCTGCTCCTATTTAATTCAACAGAAAGAGGCCGTATAATAACTAGAAATGTTCGGATAGTGTACAAGGATTCAGGTTGTTTAAAGTAGTATTAAAAATACAACTGAAGCTTCATCACCTTATCAACTATACAATAAACTGACTTTCAAATATAGGTTACATTAAAATTGTATTACAATCTAAATGCATCTTTCTAAGCTTTACATTTTCTTATGACAATCTCTCTAAGGCTGTTCAGCAATTTAGGAAATCTGATTAAAGGAAAGTAAAAAAAAAAAAGCTGTATCTGAAATGTTTAATTTCACAAAGGGGTGGAGCTTCCACTGTTACTATAAATAAGCTGGTGGCTCAGTGACAAACAATTTGATATGTAGATGCTAAGTCACGTGTGGAGTGCCTGACAAGTTTACCTTTAGGCTAAAGTCAAAACTAATCAAACCTTGATGTTAGCTTTTCAGGGCACATAAATCACAAGTGTGCATCCAGTTCAAATTCTTAGACTATTGTTCAGATGCACCACATCATTTCATTATATCTATCCTGTCCCAATAAGTTTAAAATTGCATTCTGAGTCATACAAATTAGAGCTGTAAAAGCCTTTTTCAGAGAGACTTGTGAAGTATTATATAAGTTACTCCCATTAAGAATGAGATAGCCATGTAACCTCCCACACAGTAACGGGATAGATTCCTTCAGTACTTATCATTCCTTTTTATATTATTCATATTTGATTATATTTAAAGACTTTCATCAAAAACAAATTTATAATGCTGACTAAATGAGACAAAATGCATCTAAAAACATTTGTTTAGGTTTCCTAAAAAGAATCTAAAAGAGTATTATTACTGCATGTTAAGGAAGACACTGGCAAGATGAATATAATAGTGGTGAATCTGTGAATAAACAACCTTTTTAAAGGTATATGAAATATGTCCAGATTCCACACACCAATACTTAAGATCTATTTAACTGAAACAAATATTTTAGATTCTATAAATAGATAAAAAGTACTTCTGTGTTTATAGTCCTTAAATATAAACTCACAGATTTCACAGCCAGAATGGCCCATTGTGATCACTTAGTCTGACTTTCTGTACAACACTGGCTGTACAACTTCCCTAACATAATTCCTAGAGCTAGGCTAGCATATGGCTAGGGTTGTCAGGATTAGATTTTTATCAGTAAATATCTGTAAATGTTGATTTCACCATACACACACAAACCAACAACAAAAATTTGCATTGATAATAATCAAAATGTAGATAGGCAAAGTAAGGAAAAAGCTGCTTGAGAACGTATTAGAGTTTGATTTGAGGATATTTATTTTGTATATTTTGACATGGGACGTTGACAATTTGTGTTTTAACAGTTACAAAGCTTTAACTTTTTGAATCTTAATATTTATCATTAAATTACTGTATGAGAATCCTATTATCTGACCTTCCCATAATCTCCTGCAATCGTGAAAACTTAAATCAATAAAAATTAAAGAAAAAAAATGCCTAAAAATAAACATCAAATTCTGCCAGGCCTAAATATAGCATGTAAGTGTCCCAATTATCAACAAGGGCTCTGCTGTGCTGTACATACAAGTAATAGAAAGACAGTCCCTGACCCAGAATGCTTAGTATTTACATAAAAATATCAATTACGTGAAATGCTACTAGAATACTGAAGTTTTAGAAAGTATAAAATATTTGGATTAAAATAAGTTGACAATATATCTTTAAAACCTTAAAGTAATTATGATTGGTGTCCCATACTTTAAAAACAACAGGAGAAATCCTGATCTCACTGAAGTCAATGGGAGCTTTTCCATATACTTCAATGGGGCTGGGATTTCTCTCTGTTTTCTGAGCTAACATGATGCAAACAAGAAGTTTACAAATGAGCTCTTAGGCATAGTATCTTGCATTTCCTAACCTGAGAAGGCTGAAATTATTTATTCTCCTTAATAAAAATATCACATTTTGAATGGATCCCTGAGGATTTCCCCTTTTTTTCTGCTTTAACTTTCCCATCCAAAAAGTCTATCATCCTTCCAGATGAGGATCACTATACAAATACCTCCACCACCATTTCCTTTAAAATCTTGAGGAATTGATCTTGAGCAATGCAAGACACTCCCCTACACCATAGCCCAAGGAAATGAATAAGGCTAAATAACTGTTACCAGAATCATCAACAAATCATTTCATGCTTGAATGAAAGATGCAAATATTTTGATCCTGCAGATTACAGATTAAAAATTAATTTTATGAATTGTCCTCTAAAAAGTAGTTCATTTTAAAAAGTCATCAAATAATGAATTATTTTCTGTCAAAAACTATTTGTTTTCTTGATATACACTTAAAAATCAGTCAAATATTGATGATGTAACAGAGAAACAGGTGCTAGAAGAATTACATTTGTAATGAGTAACTCTCAAATATGTTATGATGGATCAAGGGATACATACGCTTTTAAGTATCAGAATGGAATACAAATATGGTTAGGGCTTATGTCTCTAGTATCCCTTGTACAATAATTCAAGTACCTTTCCACCTCTCATTTCCCCCTTTCATGCATACACGCTTGGTCAATTCAGTGAGGCACACTACAACAAAGAAGTTAATGTGTAATGATTTATTTCTTAATTATAATTTTGTGAAAAATAAATTGGTTAGCCTAACATTAGATATTTACATGAGTTTTTAATCAAGTTTACCTGACCAGTTGCTTTTTAGGGTCTAGTATGTTCAGTAACTTGTCTGCATACACCTTCTTAGAAGCAGTAAAAAGAATGATCTATAAATTAGAGGAGGAAGAAGTTGCATCATTATTGCATTATTCAGCATCATATAAATGAGTATATATAATATAAAAAGAAATTTCAGGGAGATATCCAAGTATTATTACCTCATAAATCTGAGACATACGTTCCAGGAATTCTCTGAAGAACGGCCTTAACCTCACATAAACCTATAGAAATAAGAGATGGGTTTAAATAAATAATACAGAAAGATTCAAAGTGGCTTTACTGTAGGGACAGCTGAAGCTACAGATAGTCTGTACAGATTATTAACTAAAAATGGTCATTAGGAACACACTGAACAGAAATAACAGATTTCTCATATAGTAATATTTGAGCATTCAAAAATATGTCAACCAACTTACAATACCACTCAACTCTTCTATGAATGAAAAGGTAAAATGGTAAAGTAATCTTTAACTGATTTACTGGAGAACTTGATGAAGTCAGAAATCATTTTAAAAATAGAGGAACCAGGCAATTTCTTAACTAAAAATTGTATTTTGCAACTCTAATCCCTCAATCTGCTTCAGGTTCTGTCAGTCAGCAGCCACACTGAACTTCAGAAGAAAATCTTAGCCACAAAAGAAATTGCACTGTCAAATGGCAAACCATCAGTGTTACCCAGCATAATCTTAGCTGCTCCATCTTGAACATGGCAGAAAATCTAAAATTGAATTAAGACGACAGATTCTTAGGATTTTAAACAGTCTTATACCACTGGCCTTGTGACACTGGATTTTACAATTGGCAAATGGAAATTTCTACTACTGCTGAGTAGGGATGAGATACTGGACACCAGGATCAGGGAGGCTACCAAAGGGCTAGGAGGAGGATCTTGTCCTCTGTTTACCATTTTTACAAACTTGTTTGCATATAGAGTTGCACCAGTTTAAGTAAAGGTGTTATTTTAAACCAATTAGTTAAACTGGTGCCAAAGACTAGGCAGGCACATTTATTTTGTTTTAAAACAGCTTTATTTTTGTTTACCCTTAAGTCAATTAGGAACAAATTTAAGCTACATTGAAATAAGTCACTCTTGTACCAAAATAAGAGTGTCCACACAGGGTTTGCACTGATTTCACTAAACTGGTGTAAATTTTATGTGTAGGCAAGGCCTGAGTTCTCAGAAGGAATAAAAAGGAAACTCCACAGATTAATAGGAAGTTCCATATGATCAACAGTCATATTGCAATGGATCTTGGTCTTTTGATGGAAGCACACATTTCTTGACTACTGAAGACCAGATCTTACTTGAACAGAAAGCTTTCTACAGTGTTTGTAGCCACAACCAACTTCTTATCAGATCTAGGATTTTTCCTCAGCTTTCCAAATCGGTCTTTTGTCCTATTCAAAGGATCCTCTTTGTAGGTTCTGTATTGGACTCAACAGCAGGGAAAGCCTTTCTGCCAGAAGACAGATTTCTCAAAATGGAGCAATGCCTATGAAGATCCAAAGTTGCCCCACACTGAAGATAAAGTTCTTCCTGGATCTCAAAGGGGTTTGTAGCAGCCACGATCTACTTGACTTCATTTGCCCTTCTGACAATGATACCTTTGCAACACTGGACATCCCTGTCTACGGTCCAGATTTGGATGGTCTTCAGTTGTGTCTCACCATGTCCCAGAAAATTACAGCCTCTCTACACTGGTGGTCAAACAGGACCTACATGCTCAAAGGTGTGCAGTTCACTCCTCCAGGTCCATGCTAGACAGTGACTTCAGATACATCAACAAAGGATTAGGGAGCACACTTGAACAACTTAATGGTTTAAGGACACTGGTCTTCTCAAAAAAGAACACTGCACAGCCATGTACTGGAATTAAGAGCTAGTCACCTGGCCCACAGATCGTTCCTTCTTCACTTGCTAGGGAAGATTGTGCAGGTAGTAACAGACAATAAATTGGCAATGTATTATATAAACAAACAAGAGGTTGCTCCCTCTGCCTCTTTGTATGCAGAGGCAATAAAGAAATGAGATTGGTGGATCCGCCACAACATTTACCCTGTAGCAATATATTTGGCAAGAGAAAACAACATGGTTGCAGATCGCTTCCATGAGTGGTCCCTGAAGGACCAGTTGGTTCAGACCTTTTCCAGATGGGCTCAACCAATCACGGACCTGTTCATGACAAATTCTTCACATGCTTGCATATGTCCATTCCATTGAAGGTGTGTGCCAAGTACAGTCGATGGAAATTTTTCCCTTAGCGGTATCCATCGGGTTGGCCCTGGCACCTTCTGGTGCTGCACGTCCATGATGATGATGATGATGATGTTCGTCCATCGTTGTCGATGAAGGCCTCAACAACTCATTCGTTCAATGACTGGACTCTGTGCGTTCGAAGATGACTGATCAGTCCGATTTGGGCGTGGAACGTCCTGTCACACGTCGGGCAGACACGTGATGGCACTGTCGATGATGTGCGGGCAGCTCTGGACTTGTGCAGCTCATGCTTTCTTTCAGCCTCAGCAGTACGCCTCGCCTCAGAGGTATTACTGCCTGTGTGAATGAGGCTGTGTCATGCTGGATGGTTCAGTGCGAGGGTTTCCCATGTGGCAGTGTTGATCTCGAGAGACTTCAGAGAGGTCTTCAGCATGTCCTTGAACCGCTTCTTTTGTCCTCCATGGGAGCGCTTTCCCTGGGTGAGTTCTCTGTAGAAGAGTTGTTTAGGAATGCGCTCGTCTGACATTCTCACAACATGTCCGGCCCATGTGGTCTGGGCTCTCATCAGCAGTGTGTGAACTGATGGGAGACTGGCTCTGATAAGGACTTCAGCATCGGGCACTTTGTCCTGCCATCTGATTTTTAGAAGCTTTCACCAACAGGAAATGTGGAAGTGATTGAGCCTTCGTCCATGACTCCGATAAACAGTCCACGTCTCGCAGGCGTACAGTAGAGTTGGAAGCACCACTGCTCGGCAGACCTTCAGCTTCATTGGTAGGCTGATCCCTCGACATTCCCAGACGTTGGAGCGCAATCAGCCAAATGCAGAACTGGCTTTAGCAATTCGGCAATTTACTTCATCATCGATTGACACTGCTCGGGAAAGGGTACTGCCCAGGTACATGAAGTGGTCCACTGCCTGAAGTCTCTGTCCATTTACAGTGATGAACAGTTCTGGGGTGTATGCGGTTGTCAGGGAGGGGTAGTATCTCTGATAGGGGAGCAGTCGTACTCCTAGGAGTAGCTCATCCACTTTGGTCCCCACTTGACACCCAGCTCTCACCTGTGGCTCCAAGTAGCTGTCAGCATGCGACAGTGGCCACACCCCAGAAACCATGTCTCGACTGACGGGCTAAACCAGGTGAGGGTAACCGATGAGTCTGAGACCCTCGGTGAGTTAAGCCCTGTCTACCCATTGCATGCAAAGGCTGGATCCGGCTGACTGAGGAAACCTGGTTCAACGGTCAGGAAGGCGGTGACAGCAAGCGTTGTGGAATGCTCAAGAGCACGACAAGACACGTAGGCGTCCCGGTCATCCACTGTGCCCTGCCCTATCTCCAGGCGTCTCGACTCTTGTCCTGCCACTGGAAACAGATAGGAACTGGGAAGAGAGAGTGAGGTTGACGTCACGCAACTCTCCCTCACTTTAATCCAATTCATGCGACATCATATCATATCACATCATATCCAGTCCTGTGGCGATGGGCGAGCGACGAAGCAGCAGGTGTGGATACATTGGGAGCTGTAGCCGCGGACCTGCACACAGGTGGCTCAGGTATAATGGTCGTTCCTCACTGACCGAAGCAGCAGTGGAGCTCGGCGTCTTCTTGAGCGACTGAGCAGCCTTATTCAGGATTGCACTGATCACCTCCGTAGAATGAGGAGGGGGCTAGAAAAGGTGCCCTAAACATTACCTGCTTCACCTTACCCTGGCCAGCATACCGCGGCTGGCGGGGATCCCATAAAAGTGGTCGAACAAAACAAAACTTAGAGTGACATCGATCACCATTGGCACATGGAATGTGCGCACACTAGCCACAGGGCTAGCATAAAGGGCCTCGCTGACCTGCATGGGAGCACTCCTTAAGTCCTGGCCTTGAAGGTGACTTTTCTGTTCTTTTGGAGTCTCTCACCAGGGAGTGGAGTCTCTTCCTCTTGGAATGGTTCACTTCTGAAGTTGACCCATGGTCCTCACTCAACAAGGCTGAAGGCACTGGCACAGTCAGAGAGACAGTGGCCAAAGGACGCAGGACTCTCCAAGACAGCAGAGACAACAGAATGACTGTCACTGACGGGAAAAGACCTGTGGCAGGTCTAGCAGGTTTTAAAGCCTGGGATCTTTGGAATAACCCAAGCAGGAAAAGGATAGAAAAGATGCAACAGCTGAAAGTGAAGGTTCTGGTGACAAAGGAAAGGGATTAGATGTGGAAATCTCTCCATCAAAAAAGCATAAGTGTATGCTAAAACATTAAAATTGAAAAAAACAGATTAAAATAAAATATTAAGCAAGAGCAAGGAAGCTGTAAATCTAGCAGCAGACATGGCTAAGATACATCTTGAGCAAAGGACTATGGAGAAGGAATTGGAGTAGTGGTGGGTTTGCACCTCCTTACAAACCTTGATACTGGAGCATGCCAATGTATGGTGTGCAGTTGTGTACTCAGACACTGCTTTCTAAAATCTCCAGTTGAGTGCATACAGGCACTCACACATACTGTGGTGGAGAACACACAGGGACACATACTTGAAGAACAACCTTAATTCACGTATGGTAGGAGTCCATTACAGACCACCTAACCAAAAAGAAGAGGTGGATGAGTTTTTTTTTTAAAAATAGCTAACAAAATCATCCAAAGCACAGGATGGGGAACAGTGTCAGAGAGACTGTGTGACTTGCCCATTGTTACAAAGGCAATCTGGGGAGGGAATTGAACCCAGGTCTAGACTGAAGTTAGCACCTTAACCACTGGGCCATCGTTGCTGACTACAAACCAAGTGCCTTTGACATCAACAGTAGGGTGAAACAGGGGTGTGTCCTAACCTCTGTGTTTTTTAACTTCTACTTTGCATTCCTGCTCTCTCATGCATTTAAGGACAGCAACGATGGCACTGATCTTCAAACCACACTAGACGGAGGCTTGTTCAACATAGCAAGAATTAGAGTGAAAGCCAATGGGAAAGAGCTGGTTCTGAGAGATTTCCTGATTGCGAATGATGCAGCTTTGGTTACCCACAGTGAATTTTCCCTGCAAAATCTCTTGGGTAGATTTTGAGTGTCATGCAAGAGCTTTGGATTGATAATTAGTTTCAAGAAGACTGATCACGTACCAAAGGGTGGAAGAACCAATGCCTGACATCACTCTGGAGGATAAATCTCTGCATTGTTGACAGTTTTGCTACTTGGGTTCTATGATCAGCAGGAATCTTTCCCTTCAGACTGAACTAACACTCCAAAAAGCAGCTAAGAATTTTGGGCTATTACAGAAATGTGCATGGAATAACAGCAAACTATCAATAAAGGTGAAGATGTAAATCTATGAGACTTATGTGCTGTCATCCCTGCTTTATGTTCAGAAACATGGACTACATACACTAGGCACATTAGCAGACTGAACAGCTTCCACATGAGATGGCTGGGCAAGATCCTGAGAATAAGGAGTGAGAAGACAAAATACCAAACACAGAGGTGTTGGAGCACACAGGATTGACACACTTAGAAACTACTATCAAGAAGAGGAAGTTGCAATGGTTCAGTCATATCAGGAGAATGGAAGACCGTATCCCCAAGAACATTTTGTACAGCGACATTCGAGATAGCTCTAGAAAATGGGGTCACCCTTTATGGCAGTACCACGAAATGTGCAAAAATGATATGACGTCATTTAACATCAATGTAGAAAGCTGGGTGGAGTGCACAGAATCCCATCCAATCTGGATGGTCGTAACACCAGATCATGACAGGTTCTTATGCACAAGGTGATCCAACTGGAAATCCTCTGCGAGGACACCGGAAGGCACTTCATCCTATCCGCTATAGTGATGAAGAGCTGCGCTGATTTACGGAAAGGTTTGGTACGTTCTAAATAAAAAGTCAAGGCCCTTTGGACGTCCAGCGCATAAAGATGCCTCTCTTCACTGGTCTTATGTGGTTTGGGACAGAACATCGGGTGGAAGACGTCCTGCTGCATATGGAAGGTAGACACCACTTTAGGCAGGAAGGCCGGGTGGGGCCACAGCTGAACCTGGTCTTTGTAGAAAACTGTGTATGGCGGTTCTGAGGTCAAGGCTCTAATCTCAGAGACTCTCACTGATGTAACCACCCCCAGGAACGCAACCTTCCATGACAGGTGGGAAAAGAAGCAGGAGCCCAGCAGCTCAAAGAGTAGGGCCAGTGAGTCTAGAGAGGACCAAGTTAAGATCCCACTGTGGGACAGGAGTCCATACCTGCGGGAAGAGTCTCTCAAGCTCTCCCAAGAATCTGTCCGTCATGTCATGGGAAAACAAATGTCTGTCCTTGGATCGGTGAAAAGCAGGTGAAAAGTGGAGGTGGCTGCAAGATGCACTCTAAGGGAGTGTGTGCCAGGCCCTGGTTCCTCAAATGAAACAGGTAGTCTAGGACAGTCTGTATAGAAGAGTGCGAGGGAGAGATGCCACACTCGGATGCTCAGCGAGAAAACCTTGTCCACTTGGCCAGGAAAATCAGTCTAGTTAGGGCTTCCTACTTCCCAGGAGACCCTGTTGGACCTCCTCCAAACAGGTCTGCTCCTCCAGGTTCAGCCATGCAGCATCCATGCTGAGAGGCGGAGGGACGTGAGGTTGGGGTGTAAGAGCTGACTGTGGTCCTGTGAAGCAGGTTAGGTCGGTTGGGCAGGGGCCAGGGAGGGACCGCTGACAGGTTCATGAGCATGCCGAACCAGTGCTGGTGAGGCCACGCCGGGGAGATCATGATCCTCTCTTGATCTTTGCCAGGACCTTGCTGATGAGAGGAATCGGAGGGAATGTGTACATCAGGCTCCCCGACCACGACAGGAGAAAGGCATTGGAGAGGGAGTCCTTGCCAAGAACAAAACCAATGACATTTTCTATTTTGCCTGGTGGTGAACAGGTCAACTTGGGGAGTTCCTCACCTCTGGAAGACCATGTAGGCTACTTCTCGGTGGAGTGACCATTTGTGGCGAAAGAAGGCCCTGCTGAGGTGCTCCGCTGCCTGTTGATTTAGAATACTGAGGCTGTGTTGTCCATCAGGACTCTCACCATCTTGCCCGACAGGTGAGGTAGGAAGACATTGCATGCACTAGGCCCTTTTGAAGATAGGGGGCAAGGAGGAGGGAGTCTGCCGAGGTCAGTAGTAATCTTTGATACCCCCTTGAGAAGGGGTAAAGCCACCATGGCAGGGACCAAGGAGCAGAGGACATCGAACATGGAGTCAGAAGGCTCTTCCAACTCCTTGGCCTGGAGCCCCAGGTTAGATGTGACCCTCTTCAATAGTTCCTGGTGCGCCTTAGCGTCATCCTGAGGAACTGGGTGAGGACAATGCTGGTACTGCAGGAGCATCCATGTCCATTGGTGGTCCAGCAGGCTGCTCCCCTGGGTCCTCCTGGACCTGTGGGGTCCTCCTCCCCAAAGTCCCAGGCATTGGAGGAGGTCAGGATGTTGAGGCTGCTGGCCTGTCCAAGGCTCCCGACACTGAGTGGGCAGCCTGGGAAGTCTGGGTTCCATGGATACCATGATGCCAGCCACTGTGCTTGGGGCCATGGGACAGGTTTCAGTGCTGATGATGTAGGTGGCACCGCAGGTTGCCCCACAGTTAGGGAGCCCTGCTCACAGTGCCAGAGCTGTAGCCAGAGCAGTCACTATCCAGCAGCAGCTCTTATCAGACCTGGAGGCAGACCTGTCTGAGCGAGACGACTGTCTAGGTCAGGGTCTTGGGGACTCTCAGTGTTTGGCGGATTGGTGTTGGAAACCTGGCGATCTACAGCTTATGCCATCTGACTGGGATGTTGAGAGGCACTGGGAGCTATCACATGCTGGTTGCCAGAAGGAACTCCCGAAATGTGGCGATCCCAGTCTCAGAGACCAACAACAGTAGTCCGGTGACTTCTATCCCTTAATTGGTCACAGGAGCACCAAGCTCTCTGCAACATGAGGGGTCAGTCTCACTGCTCCTGTCAGGGGAGAGGGAGGAGGAGGAGGAGGGACGGGGCATGCCTCAGTGGGTCTGCACCAGGCTACAATCGAAGTACGCCTCAAATCCTGCTGTCAGTGCCCAAAGTCCAGGGACCAAAAAGGGTTCTGCTAAACCTGCCTATCTGAGGTGTGATGGCTTCAGGATGACAAGTGGTGGCAGGACGTCCCACACAATGGGGAATGGTGCCGCTGAGGCAGGGACATACACAGTCCCAAAGCTGCTTACCCCGAGACCTGGGTACTGCTGGAGCCGGTATGGATGGCACCGGAAGCGTCAGGATCTCCTGAGCTGCCTGAAGAGCCTCGGGCATCAACGGCACCTGGAGTTGATGGAGGCCTGCACCATTATCTGGAGTCGCAAGCAAAGCATAGGATGGGCTACACTGCTCAACCTGAGCTGGGGCCTGACTTCCTGAAGGGGGCGTTGAGCTGCCCGGCGCAGGTCTTGGCTAACCCCCAGCCCTCTCTTTTTCCTTGCTGGAAGTCGGGGATCTTCCCCTCCCTGTCTTCTTTGGCTTCTTGGACAGAGCCGCAGAGGGGGACTGGTGCCAGCTCATGGATGGCAACGGCAGAGCACTGTGCACCGATGCTGCAGTGCCTGGTGCCGAGTTGGACTGTTGCTCCAGTGCTAGAGTGAGTGCTGACTCCATCAGGAGTTCCTTCAAGAGACTGTCCCGCTCCTTTTTCGTACTGGGTTTGAAGGACTTACAAAGATGACACTTGTCACCTATGTGCCCCTTGCCCAAGTATGTTAAGCAGCTACTGTGTGGATCACTGACGGGCATAGGCTGTTTGCAACAATTGCAGGGCTTAAAGCCTGGGTACCAGGGTATGCCCCGTCCCCCAGCTGAGTCCCATTTGGGACTAACAAAGCGTTTGAGAACTACTACTAAGGGTAACTAATTCAACTACTAACTATATACAACTATATTACAGGTTTTCAAAGTTCACAAGAACAGAGAACGAAACAATGCTAGCCAAAGCAGCAGATGTTCCAGTACCATCACTGGCAGCAAGAAGGAACTGAGGGTGGAGGGAGCCGGCGGTGCACCTTACACCACGCCATGCGGACATCACTCCAGAGGGTGCCAGAGCCAGTCCCCTATGGATACTGCTGAGGGGAAAACTTCCGGCACCAGTGCATGTGGTGAGCTCACACACCTAATGGAATGGATGTGAGCAAGCACTCAAAGAAGAACACATGGATCTGTGAAATTTGTTAACAAGTTGGGTCACTCCTGTATTGGGCTCGTCAACTCATCAGACACCTGACTAGACATTTGACACCTACACCATGATCCAGTAGATCAACAGTTGCTTATAGGATTATGGCACTCTAGTATTTGTGGTCCCAGGTTAGATTAAACTGATTTTTAAATGTACATTAGATTTTAAACCCCGCCCCCCTCCCCTGTCATGATACTGGATCCTCCTCCCTCCCCATTTTTGTCAGAGATGTTTTTAGTAAAAGTCAGGAACAGGTCACGATTTCCATGACTTTTTGTTTATAGTCCATGATCTGTCCACGACTTTTACTAAAAATATCCATGACAAAATCGCAGCCTTACTGATATGTATACTCAACCTTACCTCCATATTAACATACCTTTCTCTAAGAATTTCCCTGCTTGTTTTTAATTTAAAATTTCATAACCCAAAAAGAATATTGTCACGTGTTGTTTCCAATTGTTTGAAGACACGAAGTATCAACCTTATTTTTTTTACTTTAAATTGTATGGTCAGTTCATTGGTGTGCTGAGGCTCCTTTATGCCACTTTGCAGCCAGAGCATGCCAGCCAGTTAAACTGCATTTACAGCTGCTTTGTTTCACCAGAGCATAGCAAAGCAACTAGAGGGTACATCTCAGTTTCCCCATCCTACAGATCTGCCCTTTCTTCTGTCACTTCCTACATATCCCTGCGCACACACCCCAAATGCCCCCTCCCTACTTTCTTCTATATTCTCCTTCATACAACCCAAGTTTCCCTCTCTCCCCGCACCCTAAATTCCCTTGAACACGTGTACCCTTCCCACCTGCATCCCTTCATCATCTGCATACTCACCCACCAGTTTCTGCCCACCCTCCATCACTGCCTACATTCTCCTGCCCGTGCATGCACACATACAGTCCTGCCCTGCCCCATCCCATCCCACCTCGAATTCCGGCACTTGCTGCTGAATCTGGTGCACCAGGTAGTTTTTTTTAAAGAAATAGCTATGATTAACAGTCATTTTTGCCATTACTTTCCATAATTGAGGCAGAGAGATTTGCTTAGTTGCCCCAGGCCACACTGAGTCAGTGGCAGAATGAAGATGAAAACTTATAAGCATACGAGACGGTCTCTTATTTGCACAGTAAAGTATTGTCTCAATGTAGAGAGGTACTAGGAGAGCCTCATGTTTTCAATGTGGTAAGGTGTAGAGAGTAAGTTACAATCATAACAGGTAACAATCATAGGGCTTGATTGTGTCTAATCTGGTGTACAGGAGCAGGGAAAGAGATAACGACACAAGGAGCCTTACCTCTGGGTGCCCTTGTAAAGGGACCAGGAACGATCCCGAGGGGAAATGCAGGTTCTGCTCCTGGCTAGCCCACTAGGGGCACTAGATGCCTAAATGTTGTGGCTCCACTCCCACTGAGTGAAGAGGCAAGTACACCTGTTGAAAGGGTGGTGGAACTGTCCCTGCAGTGTGCAAACCTGGAACCTCTGAGAGGGAACGCCAGCTGACTAAACCAGGATTCCTTATGGGGTTCCTGCTGCACTGCACCCCTTCAGCCTGAACCATGTCTCAAAAGTCACAATAAGGACCAGAGCTTTTTTGAAAATGTATACTAAATTTTTTCAAGCCAGCTGTCAGACTTTACACTATTAGCCAATGTTTGTTGAGAAAACCAAAATTATTTGTAATTATAAGTGTTTGAAAATGTCATCAAGTGGCTAATCTGGAAAAAGCATATAGCATTTATTTTATTTGATATACAGCATGAAACAAATTCTTCTAAAGGAAAAATAAATGAAATGAAGAGCTATGGAACTCAAGAAACTGGGCTTTTTAATGTGACTCTCAGAATGAGTATTCTATATTTTTAAGACAAAAATGATAAATTACAAGTTTCAAAACTAGTAAGAATGAAAAAAGTAAACAGATATTTTAAAACAGCTTAATAATGATATCTGGTAATTTGCAAGAGCAAACAGAAAAATTAAACATGATCTGGTTAAGCTAGCTAGTTAAGCTAAGTTAAATAAGTTATTTTGTTTTTTAATGAAAACCTTACATTCTCTTAACAAGGAAATAGAGGCATTAATGACCTTAGACGAAAATTTGAGCCATGTAGTTTTTTCCTATATACAGTCCATGTAACTGTGTATATCCGACCTCCATCCATGAAAACATGTACAACTCCTGCCCCCACAATGTTTCCATATTGTTATGTTTTTTTTAAACAACAATGCCAGCAGCTCAACAACAACAAAATGTTTGTGCAGAAGAGGGGTAGAAACTGGTAAGGACATAAATTTTAGTTAAATTTCTAAGGAATTATTACAAAGAAGAGGAGGAGGAGAAAATATTCTGTAATACAGTAAACACTTTCACACAGCTTTAAATAAAAGTCCCATAATTAGCTAGACAATCATTAAGACTTTATCACACCAGATGAACTAACTACTTATTTTTCCCTTCCTTCTTTCATGTCCCACAGAAATATCTGTCTGGTTACGCAGATATCAGATGATGATGACTACTAGTGGCTGAACTCCAGATATGTATTTCCTATTAAATTAGATGTCATCACTGTGCAGGTGCTTTAGGGGTCGTCTTCCTCTGTCCTTGAAAGAAATGCTGAGTAGTTACAGGCCAATGAAGTTCAGCAGATCTGGATTTGCAACTAGACTCATCTTACCCAACTGTAAGAGACCCAAGATGAAGATCATCATATAAATGAACAGAAACAGCAGGTTCTTAGTTGATTGTGCCTCTCCAGGTGAGAAGAAAAACATAGGTCTAAAAGTCCAATTAGACTGAGGTTAAGAGATCCCAATCTGATCGTAGCTTTCTTTGTGGGTGTCTACCACAGACTGAAGCCTGAACAATTGATCCAAAGGCTGCTGGTTTTGTTGTTCTCTTAGAGAAACTACTGGGATAGCATTTCACCAGAAAGGGAATGAAAATTCTCAGATACCCCTGCCACATCCCATCAGAGTAATAAGTTGAACAATCCAGTTATGTTTGGCTGCAGTGGAGTAGAGAACGTGAAATGTCTTTTGATCAGCTTCTATTGGGCTACAGAGCTGAAACAGGAAGATCAGTGAGACTGTTGAGCCCAAGAACTAAGTGAACAGAAATCTCTTGACTGGATAAGGCCTATTTGTAAAGGGAAGATATTCTCTGGATGGAGGAGGGAGCAAGACGACCTAGTGGCTAGGACTGATAGCTCTGCAACATAAGCTAAATACAGTGCAAACCTCTTAACCAAGTAACAAAAAGGAGTGCCTGACACAAACTGCTAATACATTATAAAATAAATCCGTATACTAGTACTAAAGAATTAAACATTTACTCTTGTTCTCCAGAGACAGAAGTATTGTGGCATTCAATATATACTACACTTATAATGACTTAATTACTGCAGCATTGTTGGCCAGTTTTGGAATATACTTCAAAGTAAGCTGCTTGCTCATCCACCCTCCCACCACTGCAAAAGTATCGGTTCGTGGCCTTCAGTTAGGTAGAGAAATCATAATGGTATGAAGTCCAGATCTCCATTTGCATAATTATTAGTGAAACTGGGTGTGAGAGAATGGAGAAATCCTGTAGGAAAAGAAGTATTGAGCTAAGTTTTACTCTCTCTTAAAAAAAGATTTAAGCATGTTTTTGATCATTAGTTTCACAGTATTTCTTAAAGAGTCTAACTGAAGGTATTAAATGTTCAGAGACTAATAGACAACATCTTCACAAACTGATTTTACATGTCAGGTACTGTTTTCAATGAGCTACACTGTATTGTACTTTATAAATATAACAGTATTTTCTTACCTAATAATCTGTCTTCAACTTTTGCTCAGACATTTACTTCCTCCTTGCCAGCAGGAGGAGACAACACCAGTGAAAGCTTAAATGACACTCTATGGGCGAGTTTGGAGAACTGAAATTCAGATGGGCCTATTGCATAGGAGATGATCAAACTGATAATTGAAAGAATAACTTTTCAAAAGCAGATGAAATAGCGAGCTATTGTCTACAATACAAAGCTAAGAATGTATGCAATATTAACCAGTTTCTGTTCAGCAATTATCTGAAAAGGAGACTTCTCTTTTTACCCATAGCCTTAGTTAATTAAATGTTTTATGGTTATAACTAAATTCTTGACTGTTTAGTCTCCTGCTTATTGCCCCTCATTTAGCAAGCGGTGAATGTTTTCTGGGTTGCCATGTCTGGTGTACAAGCACCTCAATAAAATAAATAGATGGTCAGGAATCCTAAAACAACATACTTGATGTAGACACAGGCTGTCCTTATCAAGTCTACCTTGTGAAGGTACTGCTCCTTTGCAATTTCTAAACTTGGGAAATAACTAAGGCACAATAGATGAAATTGCATTATCATCTTATTGGATAAAAAGAGGTACAGGCTTACGTACAATGTTGTTAAATACAGATATAGAAACTTTGTAAGATAGTCTTTGCATTGACTTAAATTTCCTTTTGATCAGACCCTAAGCTGGCTCTCAGCTACACTCAGTAAAACACACCATCACCAAAAGAGCATAGTTATAGCCAGAAATACTCAAATCATACTGAGAGCCTCAGAGAGGGAAGAAAAAAACAGGCTTGAATCTATTTGCCCCCAAAGAATTAATTTGAAGCTTCCTCCCCAGCTCATCCAGGAGGAAACTGAGAATGGCAGTCACCAAATAGGAGACAAGTTAAGAAACCCATTAAAAAAATTATTTTAGTTTCAAAATTCGAAGGGGTTTTATATGCAACAATGAAGAAAAACATTTTTAAAATTAGGAAAAATACCTGGACAAGTGTCCTTTTAAGGTGCCTGATGACTGGCTCATTCTCCAAAGATACTACAGAGGGGTCCAATATCATGCGAACTACATGGAGGGGAAGCTGTTGCCTCTCCCAGGTACATCACACAAAAGGACCTGAGAACAATAGCCTGGGTCAGTGCAGCATCTTTGGCAGTTGCTGGAACAGATCTCCTCTTTCCCATGCTTGTTCCTCTATGGTATGTCAATGTAAAACATATAAAGCTAATAATACTGCCTGAAGCAGGAAAAATGACTAGCAGTTTCCACAAGACAATCAAAAGTAACTGTAATCACTAAGTAGAATCTAGCTGGGGCGGAAGAGGTGGAAATGTTACCGGCAAAGGATATGCAAGACTAGGTGCTAGATAGAAGCTAGTTAACTTCAGGCTCTGAAGATGAGCCTTTTTCACACTAAGAAATGATCAACCAGCATGAGTTGGTTTCCCCAGGCAGGGAAGAAAGTTAACAGTTTGTGGCAAGCTATTACATGGGAAATGATACTACCTGAACTTTCAATGTTCCTGCCTCCATCTGCTGGTAAGGAGAAAGGCTGCTATAGAATATCACTGCTAAAAAGAGTTTTTGCATTTTCTTACTAGTCACTGTTGACATTTTTACTAGTAATCATCATTACCACGTTGTAGTAATAAAAAGCACTCCGCAATATGTCTAATACATGACCACCTGCCTTACAAAATTTCAAATCGGCAGCGTGTAACTCAAATGGCTGTTTAGATGCCAATCAGTGTTTCTTTCTCTCCTGACAAGAAGATATTACATATGCATGATAACTTTATCTATTAAACAAACAAAAAAAGTACATTTTTCCTACATATTTCTAATTACCTGGTAAATAACATCTTGGAAAAGCACTGGAAAAGTGAGTGCAGCATCCTCTAGCTCGTTTAGACTACAATGCACTAATGTTTCATCCTAGAAAAAATAAAATACAAAGATCATACTAAATTAAGAAGCTTTTGTGACAGGATTACTGAAAATGAGACTATTTGTTTCGTTATGTTCTTTTGGAAGGGAAGTATACTCTATAATTCAGTATGGTCAATTTAATTTTGAATGTATTGCTGCTATGGTTTGAAAGACACCTATTAATATACACCTCTACCCCAATATAACGTGGTCCTTGAGAGATAAAAAAAATCTCACCGCATTGTATCAAACTTGCTTTGCCCGCCTCCCCATCCCCCCCACGTTCCTCGTTCCCTGACTGCCCCCTCCAGATAACCCCATCCATAATCAGCCCCCGGACCCCTATCCACCCCGCACCCCCGCTCTCTGACAGGCACTCACCGGCAGCAGCAGGAAGCGGAGCAGCCCGGTCCCAGTCCACTCCACTCTGCCACCTCCCAGCCGTGGTGCTCCGCTTCCCACCATCAGTGAGTGCGGGGAGGTTGGGGAAAGGATGCCACCCCCCCGCCCCCGCACTCACCTGCAGCGGGAAGCGGAGCGATGTGGCCCCAGCCCAGTCCGCTTTCCTTGCTCCAGCACCAGCCGTGTCGCTGGGGGGCGGCTGCACTCACCTGCGGCAGGAAGTGGAGAGCCATGGCTGGGAGCTGGTGGAATGGAGCGGGCTGGGGCTGGGCTGCTCCACTTCCAGCCACCAGTGAGTGCGGGGAGGTTGGGGAAAGGATGCCCTCCCCGCACTCACCTGCAGCAGGAAGCAGAGCGCTGCGGCTGGGAGCTAGCAGAGTGGAGTAGGCTAGGGCCTGGCTGCTCCGCTTCTGCCGCTGTTGGTGAGTGCGGGGGGATCCCTTCCCCCATACCCCCTCCCCCGAGCGACACAGCTGGGGCCAGGGCGAGGGAAGCAGAGTGGGCTGCTCCCGGCCCCCTGCTAATCCCCCAGGCCACTCTGGGACTGCGAGGCCCCCAAAAGTGCCCTACCACAACTCCTGACCCCCAGTCCCTGGGGGGGGAGCCCCTGACCGCCCCCGAGACCCTCTGCCCCTTATCGAACCCCTCGGCCCCGGCCTGAGCTGGCACCCTTAACATGCTGCTCAGAGCAACGTCTCAGAGCTTTGCCACGTTGTATGCGAACCCGCGTTATATCAGGTCGCATTATATCAGGATAGAGGTGTATTATACAATTCATTAATGTTGCAAAGCTAAAAGAATTTCATTTGTAACTGTGGCACTAACACAGACTCCCAAGAGAAAAAAATCTTGATTTTACAGGTAAATCAAATTCCTCTTATTTAATACAAGTCTGTTCCTATCAGTTTGAAATGAGTATTCAATTCATATGACCTGTGTATAACAGATTACATAGCATATGATAAAACAGTGCTTATAATGTCAGTCTCAACCTAGTTGTTATATAATGAATCTTCCTAAAATTATTTGCTTTTTTCCCCATTTCAGTAAAAAATTAGACTTGTTTATTCATTAAATGACAACTATATATAGCCAGTGACTGAATTATCCAGTAACAACTGCTTAAATACAATAAAATGGATCAACACAGGGTGAAAACAAATAGTTCTAAAGAGAAGCATGCTTTCTTCTCTGTGAGAAAAGTCCTCTCAGACTTAAGGGAATCTCACCGGGAGACTCATCCTTTTGTAAGTATTTGATCAAATACAGGTGATGCTGAATTTTCTCCTTTATTATATCTGATTTTCTCCACTGCTCTTTTGGGACGGTCCTCTGGAGAGTTAGCTAACTTTTGTTCATGAAGATTTTTAAAAAAATTAAAATGTTGAATCATGCAACAAATGCAGTGAATTTTCCATTCTTATTATTCAGTGACAGTTTCTCAAACTATTTCTTTAAACTTGGTGTCTTTTTAATTGAAATTTTTAAAAATCTTTTGGAATACTTTATAGTCTTTCAACATGTGCATTTAATAAGGTCTCTTTCTAATAATGGGAGCATCATGTTCCCAATGTGTCAAATATGCAAAATAAGCGGAACATAAATTCACTCTTCCCCCACTACAATAACTCATGTCTATATGCATATTTACCAAGTCTAGAACTAAAGAGAATTCTGGTGTGCTTCTTGTTTTCAGTGGAAGAGCTGGCTTCCTATTAAGTTGTTCTTCAGTTAGTGGTGGAACATGTTTGATGAAATAATATCTAAAAAGGAAAGAGAATTTGTTGTATAACTATGTTCACATCACCTTAACTGACAATACAGTAAGTCAATTAAAGTAATTTAAAGTAATTAAGATTAAGTAAGAAATAAATAATTTAAACTGAATATAACAAGCCATGACCAGTCACAATATACTAGTTTTACAATTAGCAGTTTTCAGATAGAACTCACCACAGCAAGGAAGTTCTAAACATGACAAAGTACTTGCTCAAATTCAAGGTTTTTTTATCCAGTGCCCAAAATTATAGAAGTAATGTTTTAGGAAAAATATTAACACTTACGGATCAAAGACTTCCCAGTCTTCTTCATAGGTGGCTTCTGCATGAGCTGATGAGTAACCACTGTCTGGAGATACTGGTGCTAAAATTCAATGGTAAAGCACAAAACAAAACAAAAAAACCCACAAGAGCTAGTCTTATTAGTGCAGTTTTAAAATGTGAAAATTTTGCACTTAATGTACAAGTCTTCATAGCAACAGTGAAAATTCTTCTTCTTCTTCTCCTCACCTCAGCCCTACATCCTGTAATAGGGGAAGGGATAGCTCAGTGGTTTAAGCATTGGCCCGCTAAACCCAGGGTTGTGAGTTCAATTCTTGAGTGGGCCACTTAGGGATGTGAGGCAAAATCAGTACTTGGTCCTGCTAGTGAAGGCAGGGGGCTGGACTCAATGACCTTTCAGTTCTATGAGATAGGTATATCTCAAATTATAATTATAAAAAGGTGAAATTCACCTCCCAGTGGTGAACCCACAGAAATATATGCTCTACTTAAATACCAGTTTTGTGAGACTTAAATAGTGCATAGGCTTGTGATGACCCTGTGCACAATGGTAAATTTAGTATTTCTAGACTTTTCATCCAAAAGGAACATGATGATTCTCTTGAAGAAAACATTGTAAATTAAGGAAGGACCTATATAAATTTTTCATTTGTCTATGTTATTTTGGTGACAGCAACAACGGGTTCCTTTTGGTGATGGGCATTTCAGGAGTTTACGTTTTATTTTAATACATTTGGCACTAAACAGCCTGAGTCAGAAAATCTGACACTAGGAATCACAATATTCATTTGAATTAGGCTTTATTTAAATTTGGAAGTCAACTGAGGCACATCAGGAGTGGATTTGGCCTGAGAAGCTTACAATGAGAGTCTATTTTTGCCGAATAACAAAGTGTTTCCCAGGCTACTGCTCACGAAAATCAGCATGCAAGTAAACACTTTGGGGAATCTTTGTCTATATAAAATACAGTAACACTCTGGGCTTTCTTAGAAAGCTTCTACTCAAATGTGCAAACACATTTTTATTATTGCACAACTAACTTAAGAGTCCCAGGAAATGCAAGTTTCTTACCTGTAAGTGGTGGTAGATCACGATCAGTTGTTTCCTCCACTTCTTCCAAACCGTTGTTGATAGTAGATCTGACTTGCACTGCTTGGCTAGTGTAAACTGCTCCATTGGTCGATGTTGCAGTACTGGTAGTGATCTCATCCACCTGTTCCATATCAAGCTGTTTGACTATTTCTTCAGCTTCAACAGCCTGCCCAGGGGAATCTGATCCTGATGTTCCTGAAATGAGGTTTCAGTACAATCATTATTCTAACGCTGAATTACTTAACAGAGTATCAGTATTCGTAGATTCAGAGATAATGTGTTCTGGAATAACTGAAGATGTCTCTAATTTAATTCATGATATTACAATACAAGCCAAAGATAGGTGGAGAGAGAGAAATCCATTTTAGATAGGGTGAAAAATACCAAATTAGTTTCTTATACTTTGTAAATCAAAGTGAAGTGTGAGACATATACAACTAGGAAACAAATATTTTAATGCAACTAAGCCCATCCCTCCTCTTATATAGCTCAAACAACACTTCTAATAGTTAGATACAGTTTCCTTTATGGCAACTGTAGCTCTTGCTCTGCAGGTCAACAAGAAGGATCACCTGTTCCATTAGCAGTCTAAACAACTTAAAAAAAAAATTATGAACCATACTTAGCTTTTATGTTAATATATACTCTGTAGCTTTAGATAATAATTACCATTTTTATTTGCTGGTGAGAAAAAATTGAAAACAGGAGAAAATATGGTCCCCAATAATGTAGTCCGGGGCGGACTGCCAGTGGCAGGATTATCTTCTAATTTTCCATTTTGCTTTACATGTTGGTTTGTCATTTCGTAACTTCCAGCTTCTGCAAAAGAAAAGGAAAAAAAAAAAAAAGATATAAAACTGCAATGGACTGATTTTGTTCCTCATGTCCTTCCGCTCTTTTCTTGTTGTAATTTTTTTTATATGAGTACCGTGAATTTTCCTCATTCTACTTCACAGGTCAAATAAGCTGGCATATGAATTTTACTAAAAAAGAACCATCACTTACTGAAAATTAAATATCTCAACATCAAAATAATATCAGTTTTATACAGCACTTTAAATAAGCAATAAAAATGAGCAAGAATCAGTTATTATAAAAAGAAAAAATGTTAAAATTAATGAGTATAAGTTTATAAAATACTTTATTTAACCATTTAGTGATCAATTTTGCAAGGTGCAGAGTGCACCCTGCAAGGTGCTGGGCACCTTCAGTGCCCACTGATTCCAGTGTCAATGGGACTCCAATGGATATTGAGTATGTTTGTCACCTCCCAGGATCAAGTTCTTACTCAACTATTCTGTATGCCATTTTTGATTCTCTAGTAAAATACTAGAACTATTCTTCGTAACCACAGATACCAATAGTCATGGAACATAATTAAGCAAATCTCAGTTTTAATTAACAATTGTGTAAGGCTTTTTATAAATGTGTGTGTATTATCAAGGACATCCCAGAGCTGAAAAGTGCCAGCTCAGAACTGGTTTGGGTAAGAGCCAAAAAATAAAGTGGTGTCATTCTGATGCTGAAACAAAGACAGTTACTTACCTTACAGTAATGCGAATTTGGAATCTTTTAGCCAGCAGTATCCGTCGGGCTGCATATGTGCCTTGGATGCCCTCATGCCCCCTACAGCAAGGGTATTAAGGGTGGAGCAGCAGCAACCACCATTTACTTCCTTCACTAATATTGAATATCCATGTAAGGATTCCAAGCCAATTGGAAAGCAGAGCAGACCATGGGTTCCATGTGGACAAAGGCATCTTGAAGAACTCCAATTATTGGAACATAAATAACCTCTGCTTTTAGCATTTGTCCACATGGATCCCACTATAGGTGACTGACTAGCAGTTACCCCTCAAGGAAACAGGAGTCTTATCTAAATTACTGAGACACCTCTGCCCAACAGAGCATCTGATCTAGAAACTGTGACAGCGCAGTAGGAATTGATAAATATATGAACCAAATTCATAGTAGCTGTTCTAACAAATCTCAGAAACAGGGACTCCCTGAAACAAGCTACAGATGTTGATTGAATGTGCCCTGTTTAATGAACAGGAAATCTTAACACAATCCACCACCTATATAGAGTCTCTGATATGACAGAGTTGGCCCCTATATATGTGACTTTTGGTAACAAGTCTATCTAGCCAATTTAGAGAATGGCTTTGTCCTGGATAAATAAAAACGTATAGCCCTAGAAACATCCAGTGTGTGGCGTTTAACCTCTATAAGAAAGTCATGAGGTTTAGGAAAAAATGTTGGTAAGCATATGAACTGGTTCATATGGAATTCTAAAACCCCATTTGGCAAACATTTCTGATCCAGCTTGAAAGTGATTCTGTCCCGAAACCTGTTCTTATGAAACACAGCATATGGAGGGCAAGCCATCACAGCCTGTATTTCAGTCACTGTGAGAGCTGATGTGATGGCTATCAAAAACATTGTCTTAACAGAAAAGTGATATAAAGAACATTATGACATGCGTTCAGAAAAGATGCAAGTCCTATATTCAAGTCTCAGATAGGGAAAAGCTCTTTAAATGATGGAAATGCATGAATCAGGCCATTAAAAAATTTAGACACACTGGGTCAGAGAAAATCAAATGACCTGCCTCTAGCAGGAGATATGCTGATAGAGCAACTAGATGAACTCTAACAAAACTAAATAAGAATCCTGAGTGTTTCAAAGACAATAAGTAGTCCATTATATTCTGAACACAAGAGTCCAAGTGATGCACATGACTCCACTATGAGAAGCATTTCCATTTAACTAAGTATGTCTTTCTGTTTGGAAACAAGACCTCCTGTACAGCCATTGAATATCAGAACACCATCACCTGAGTCTTTGAAAGAATTAGGGAAAAATCCTAATTCCCTAGCAGACACTTAGTTGATCTGTTCAAAGGACAAATAACAGCACATTTTAAGAAACTCCTACAGGTAAATCCGTGTTGCACCTGACTGGCTGATAAACAGATCACAGCCAACCTAGCAGCCATCAATGCAAGCTGTCCTGAGACAGAGAAAGAAAGAGAGAGAGAGAGAGAGAGAGGAAGGAAGGAAGGAAGGACAAAGGGAATCTGAGATACCAAAAAAAGTGGGGGAGAAGGGGAAGAAGTAAGAACAGGGACAAGGACGATGAAACACAACTAGAAAAATACACTGTTTTCCTCAACCTATGTATTATCAACTCAATCCAAAGCCCATTAAAGTAATTTCATTTTGGGATCCTGGTTACAGACTATTCTGGTCTAAGATAGGATTCATTAGGTCATTATCATCAGTTTCCAACAATGAAATTATTGCTTTACTAGATAATTAAGAACACATTATTCTTTATATAACTATTTTTCTTGTCAAATATAAGAACTTGTACTCAATTGATGTAAAATAATGAGTTCATTAAGAAAATTTTGCACTGAATAATCCTTACATTCTCTGAAAATAGAACATTCCTTTGTTACTGCACCAGACAAGTCATGGCAAGTTAGAAAATAGCTTGAAAGCTGCAGTCTGATCAGCTGACAAAGAATTCCAATCATATAATTATTTCAATAAACACACAAGTTGAAAATAGAAAGTCTATCAACCAGATCACTAAGCTATTCAACAAACCTTTAAAAAGATTTTAAAATGTTTTAAGTAATCCAAAGAACAAGACACTTCCGGGTTTGCTTTTCAATAAAAGAGGGGGTGGAGGGAGAGAGATTTTAAGTTATGAGTTTAGTGGGAACCCTGTTTAAGGCTGGAAGCCTGACTTTATAGAGTGGGTTAGAGCTAGAACAGTAGAAGTGGCTAAGGATGTTAAAATATGAATGTGAATTTTACATTTTAAAATTGGCATTACTATAAGCACAGAATAATATATGCCTGTGTGAGCATTTGTGAAAGAATTCCATTTCTTGCATTTATCTGACCAAGTGCCTTCTGCACCTGGAAAGTGGAATGATTCTCATGCAAACCACCTGCTATGGAAAGACATTTCACTTGTTTGTAAAACACTGAAGATGAGCAATTTCCCATAACTAAGTATTCCCATTGCCTTTCTAAGTGGAAAATACTATGGCTAAGTAGTTCCAAGATATGTGGTGGTTTTTCCATAACTGAATGGTTCTTAGAAAGAAAAAATATATTCATCAGATTGTTTGTCAGTCTCATCCACCGCAAATACTTACAATTACTCTCCAGAAAGGAACACTTCAGATACTGTGGGTCCAACTCTGCTCCCACGGACATTAATGGCAAAATTCGCATTTACTCCAACAGGGCAGAGTCAAGCCCTGTATTAATATGTCACCATACAAGTATTAGATCTTAACCCTCTAACTCTGTCCCATTAATATAGGAATGGAATATTTACAAACCTCCATTTACTTGACTTTTCCGTCTTACTCGAGAGATCTGTTTGTTAGGCTTTTCTCCTGTTCGCGGTGTGGAAGAAATCAAGTTGTTATCTAGATCACGTTCAATTCTACTTCTCTTTGCAGGATTTTCTCTTTCTTCCTTAAAACACAAAAGGAAAAATACACACTGAATAGTGTCTTTAATTCCACTAAATACACCAGAAAATTCTACAAAAGGTCCTTTTATTGATCCTCACTTCCAGGTGAGGAATGTGCAGCGTGGTAGTGAGGAGATATACATATCTAGAATTTCAAACTCTCTCAAAATGTCAGAAATTAATGTAAAAAGTGGAGTACTGGGAAAGAAAGATATATATGCAATTTCTGTTGTAGAAAAACTTTCTTCAGACTTTTTTTCCCCTGCAGAACAGATCTGTAAATATTAAGGGTAATGACATTAAACAAATGGCATGCCATACTGGTTGAATTAATGTAGAAATCTGATGACTAAAATTAACTGTGACTTGTTTTCTTTGGATCCTAGCATACACAGGAAGCAAAGTGCGTAACAAAACCCAATATAAAATCCTTCACTTGTGGCCATCCTTACTTAATATTATGAAATATAGTGTCTGCTACAATTCAGAATCTTGCTATATTTCATGATACAAGAATTGTACAATTATTCACAGTAGAGGGTTTATTTCAGAACTAACTGTGTCCTGGCCTATGACAAAAAATAGGAGTAAAAAATGTTAAAAGTTAAGGGTCATATTCCATTGTTTTTCGTTACCTTAGGGTAAGGTGACTTGGCCTCTTATGACATATATATTATTTGGCTTTCATGGAAGCAAAGCTTTTTGTACATTTTCTTTGTCGTGTGTGTGTGTTCTTTCCTCCCCTCCTGTTCTTTCAACAGGTTCAAATTGCCCCAATAATAGGGCCCTACCAAATTCACGGCCCTGAAAAATACGTGACGGACCGTGAAATCTGCCCCCTGGCCCCACCCTGAAATCAGGTCTTTTGTGTGCTTTTACCCTATACTATATAGATTTCATGGGAGAGACCAGCATTGCTCAAATTGGGGGTCCTGACCCAAAAGGAGTTGCAGAGGGGGTCACAAGATTATTTAGAGGGGTCGCGGTATTGCCACCCTTACTTCTGTGCTGCTTTCAGAGCTGGATGTCCGGAGAGCAGCGGCTATTGGCTGGGCACCCAGCTCTGAAGGTAGCACCCTGGCAGCAGCAATGCAGAAGTAAGGCTGGCACTACCATATCATGCCACCTTTACTCCTCCGCTGCTGCCTTCAGAGGTGGGCGGTCGCTTACTGGTGGCCAAGCTCTGCAGACAGCAGCGCAGAAGTAAGGTGGCAACACCATACCATACCAGCAGCAGTGCAGAAGTAAGGTAGCAGTACCGCAACCCCCTCACAACTCTTTTTTGGGTCTGGACCCCTACAATTACAATCCCGTGAAATACCAAACTGGACCATGAATTTGGTAGAATAGAATTTAATAGAATGTTAAATCTGAAACCTAAAGATGACAATCTGCAGCATACTGAAAACTGAAATTGTGTGGATAATATAAAATAAACTGAATTTGATATCAAAACAAACACACAGAGGATACTGTACCATTATATTATTCATTTTTGTATTTAATTAAAATCCTCGATATAAAAAATGCACCTGGAACTGCTGCAGAATTTCCAGAGAGCCACAGAATCTAAAGATCATATTAGAATTGAAGTCCAGCTTGCTGCAAAGCACACAGGGCCTTGCCTATAACACACTTCTGAAATGAAATTTTAAATACCTATCTTTCCCCCCAAATATCATAATGCTGGATACACATAACTTGCAGAACACAGACTTGGCACAGAGAAATTGAAATTTCAAATTTCAAAACTAAAATGGCCTCAATATGCCAAACAAAGGTTTTAGACTATTTTATAATACAGGAGTACTACAGAGACATCAACATAAGAAGAAAATGTGTGCACTTCATTGGTCCCACAAGCCTCCCACTGAAAATAACTGGGAGTTCCTGTGCTCTCTTGCTTTCTCCAATGGACAGTACTGTATACGTACAGGCAAACTCTAAATCTTTGAGAAATACAACTGCAGAGATTGAGAAACTAGATGGCTCAGTAGATTGGAAAAAGGAAACTAAGGTCTTTTACCTTCTAGGTCACTAGTTCAAATTTAGCTCAGGTAAGAATGACAGAAAGCCATTACCACCTGCAGGCTGTTTGGTTCTAACCGAAAAGCATTGGTGTTCTCATTCCAGTTCCTTGTGGACAAATACAGAACCATCACAAAAACCACTGTCATGACTGGCACCTACTGGAATTCCTGTTGATAGACTCAGCAGAGTGGCAAAGAATTGAATGAGCATGGAGACTGAACTACCCTTTCATCCTAGAGGTGGTCCCTCCAAAAGAATAGATCACGGTGGTGTGGGGAAGCTACCACTGCCCTTGCTGTAACTGTTCTGTAAAAAAAGGATTTCAGTCTCCAAAACTGTCAATCTTGCACCTCTCAGGAACATTACCTTCACTAAAAAGTTAAAACCCAAACTGTAGAGACATCTTTCCTTTTCTTGTAAGAAAAGCCAAAAGAAAACTCTACCAGTTCTAAAAGATATTTATCTGATGAAGAATTAAAATAAAATACCCAAAGACTAAAAGCAGCAATACAAATAAATATAATAAGGAAAGAAAAGCCAATGAACAAGAAAGGTTCTGGCAAAATCACAATCAATAAAACTTGAGTTAAGTGTCTGTCAACAGCACTCAAGAATAAAATTGCACAATATGATGTCATTGTTCTATGTGCTTTATATTAGCAACTTTCTACCGTAAAGATTTCGGTTTACAATCAATACGCCAAATATATCCAATTAGTATTACAAATTGCATCATACTGAAACTAATATGGCAATGTCACAATGATATCAACAGAATGTCTGTTTTTTAGATTTTTCAGAAACCATAGAATAAAAATGCAAGTTAATGAATGGGTTATAATGATTCCAAAGGAGAGGATGCACTGCAGGACAGAAAAGGAAAGAGCGTAATTTATGATGTTACCAGAACCCAGAAATTAAATAAGTTTGGTATAACTTACTTCAGTCAATGTGTTGTAATGTTTCAAGTTTTAAAACTTTTTTTAAAATATTACTGGACGTGTATATCGTTAAAAAAAAAAAAACTATATTAAACTGCTTACAAAGTGTTAAAAATGTTTATTAACCAGGGATCAGTCCTGATCTAAACGACATCCTTATTTGTATTAGTTTCTCTGTGATATCAGACTGGTGGGCTGTAACTCTGATATTAACTTTAAAACAGTCATACCAACTCTATTGACTTAAATGGAACTTGAGAGCATTATGTAGCTTATAAGATAAGGCCCAATGTCATCAGAATTTTATTGAATATATTTTAGTTACTTTCATGTAAGTAAATAGCTTGAACTTTTTGGGGGGAGTTTGAAGACCCACCTCCACAAGCCATCACTGTGATGTCAGAGTGATGGACTATGACTCTGATGTCAGAATTAGTATTTTTTAAAGGATATGTTGCTATACATTTACTGTCACAGATCCATACAATCTACCTATCTCTTAATTTATATTATAATATACAGGTAATGGAACTATTGTATAACACCACACACGTACCACCTGAAAGAGTTCTGATGTTACCATGGTAACCACAAGACTACTTTGTGTTGTCACGAGAGCTTTGCAGTATAGCCCAGCAATATAACTCAATAGCATGCAATGTTAATGCCACTGGGACCACTAAAAGTGCTGTTCTGGACACAGAAGACAAGACACACAATATATATGAAAAACATGGAATTTTATATTTAAAGGGAAGCTGTAAAGATAAAATTTAGGATGAATATTTAAGATTAAAAAAGGGATGGGGGGATTTTACAAAACCTAAATCATCAGAAATCTTCTCTCTTTTTTTTTTTTTAATTCTAATGAAAACTGTTTTTGTTTGGACGTAACCATTTCCCTGAAGTGTTTGCAACCTTGTCATAAAAAGATAGTAGGAGTTAATAGAACAGAAGTACTTTATATCTCTTTTGACTGTAAAGGGTTAACAAGTTCAGTAAGCCTGGCTGTCACCTGATCAGAGGACCAACCAGGGGACAGGATACTTTCAAATCTTGAGGGAGGCAAGTTTTTGTGTGTCCTGTTAGTTTTTGGTGGTTGTTCTCTCTGGGTTCTGAGAGTGACCAGATGTGCAACCAGGTTTCTCTCCAATCTCTCCAATACAGGCTCTTACAAGTTCTGAACAGTGAGTACTAGGTAGATAAGGCGAGTTAGGCTTATGTTTGTTTTCTTTATTTGCAAATGTGTATTTGGCTGGGAGGAGTTCAAATGTGTATTTGGCTGGGAGGAGTTCAAAGGTATATTTGGCTGGAAGGAGTTCAAATTTGTATTTTGCTGAAAGGATTTTAATTTGTACTTGTATACTTAGGCTGGGAGGGTATTCCCAGTGTCTATAGCTGAAAGACCCTGTGCCTATTCCATCTTAAATTTACAAAGATAATTTTTACTGTTTTTCTCTCTTTAATTAAAAGCTTTTCTTGTTTAAGAACCTGATTGTTTTTTTATTCTGGTGAGACCCAGGGAACTGGTCGGATCACCAGGGAATGGTAGGAGAAAGGAGGAAGGGGAGAGAAAGGTTAATTTCTCTGTGTCGGATATACTTTCTCTCTCAGGGACAGTCTGGAGGGGGAAAGAGAAGGAGGAGGAAGGTGAATTTTCCTCTCTGTTTTTAGATTCAAGGAGTTTGAAATCACAGTGATTCCAGGGTAACCCAGGAGGGGAAGCCTGGGAGTGCCAACGGTGGGGGAAAGGGTTTACTTTCCTTGTGTTAAGATCCAGAGGGTCTCGGTCTTGGGGAGTCCCCAGGGCCAAGGTTTTGGGGGGACCTGAGTGTACCAAGCACTGGAATTCCTGGTTGGTGGCAGCGCTACAGGTTCTAAGCTGGTAATTAAGCTTAGAGGAATTCATGCTGGTACCCCATCTTTTGGATGCTAAGGTTCAGAGTGGGGAATTATACCATGACAAACCTAAAGTATTTTGCTTTGTGCTAGAGCAGGGGTCTCAAACACGTGGCCTGCGGAGTTATTTCCTGCAGTCCGCCACAGATGCCGACTCCAGTGGCAGCCAAGCTCCCCCTCCCCTGCCAGCGCGCCCGTCCCTGCTCCTCTGCCTACCTTCCAGTGCTTCCTGATGCCAAACCACTGTCTGGCGGTGCTTAGGACTTTCCAGAAGTGAGAGGGGAGGAGTGGGGAGGCAGCGTGCCAAGGGGAGGAGGCGGAGAAGAGACAGGCCAGGGATGGGGTTGGAACAGGGGCAGGGAGGAGGTGGAGCTGGGGCAGGGACTTTGGGGAAGGGGTTGGAATAGGGGTGGGGAAAGAAGTGGGAAGAGGAGGGCAGGGGCGGAGCCTCATGGAAGGAGTGGAGTGGGAGAGGCCAGGGGCAGGGGGGGCTTTTGTATGTTTGTATGAAAAGGTTTCAGTAATGCGGTCCTTGTGGTGATTTGAGTTTGAGATCCCTATGCTAGAGCACAGATGTCAAAAAGTGAAATCAATTTATTGTTTAGTGATATGCAAAATTTAAATAGTTTTAACAATACACAATTTTCCACAGGTAAAGAAAAATGTTAACATATAGATAATTTTTACAGTTCCTTTAAGTCAGTGCCTATATCCTGCTACAATGGGTGCTGAACAAATTCCTAGACACATTGAGTTGCATGGTATCTAAGAACATAAGAATAGCTATACTGGGTGAAACCAATGGTCCAATTAGCCCACTATCCTGGCCAGTGCCAGATGCTTCATAGGGAATTGAAAGAACTGAATCATTTCAAGTGATCCATCTCCTGTGGGCTAGTCCCAGCTTCTGGCAGTCAGAGATTTAGGGACACCCAGACCATAACTAATAGTCGCTGATGGACTAGCTGAATGGTTTGAGCATTGGTCTGCTAAACCCAGGATTGTGAGCTCAATCCTTGAGGGGGCCATTTAGGGATCTGGGGCAAAAACAATAGTTGGGGATAAGTCCCCCTTTGAGCAGGGGGTTGGACTAGATGATCTCCTGACGTTCCTTCCAACCCTGATATTCTATGATTCTATCCTCCAAGAATTTATGTAATTCTTTTTTGAACCCAGTTATACTTTTGGCCTTCACAACATCACCTGGAAACAAAGTTCCACAGTTTGACTGTGCATTGTATGAAGAAGTATTTCCTTATGTTTGTTTTAAACCTGCTGCTGATTAATTTCATTGGGTGACCCCTGGTTATTGTGTTATGTGAAAGGGTAAACAACACTTCCTTATTCATTTTCTCCACACTATTAATTTTATAGACCTCTAACATATCCCCACTTAGCCATCTCTTTTCTAAAACAGTCTCAGGTTTTTTAATCTCGCCTCATATGGAAGCTCATTTTTATTCCCTTCCTGTGCCTTTTCCATTTCTAATGTATCTTTTCTGAGATGGGGCAACCAGAACTGCATGCAGTACACAAGGCGTAGGGGTACCATGGATTTATATAGTAGCATTACAATATTTTCTGTCTTACTATCTCTCTCTTTTCTAATGGTTCCTAACACTCTTTTTGACTGCTGCTGTAGATGAGTAGATGCTTTCAGAGAACTATCCATGATGACTCCCAGATCTGTTTCTCAAGTGTTAACAGCTAATTTAAAACCAAACATTTTATATGTATCGCTGGGATTATGTTTTCTAATGTGAATTACTTTGCACTTATCAGCACTGAATGTCATCTGCCATTTTGTTGCCTAGTCACCTAGCTTTCTGAGACAATTTGATTAGAATTTTTTAAACTTCACTGCATCTTTACATAGTATTTTAACTATAATGCAGAATTATAAAGCTGCCATTTTTAACACTTCACTTTAACACTAAAAAACCATTTTCTGATCTAAACTTCATTTATCTGCCATGTATTTCTCTGAAACATTTTTGCATGCTTCTGGCATCCTGGATCTTGTTCTTCTTTTAATATCTACAGTATTAAAATGGCAATATCAGAACTTATGACTGATAACACTGACTGAAGAAAGGTTTTATAAAATCAGATCATCTTTTTAAAAAAAAAACAACAATTTTGAAAACTATTTCAAAGTGGCACTCACTCAGTAAAAGTAACGTACAGTATATAATCCTCCCTAAGAATTTGCACTGACAAGTTTTAATATGAAAATCTGCGTGCTTCAGATCTGTGCCTACATAGAGTTTGAAGAGATTCAGTAATTTAGCCCTGAAACATCATGTCTAAGGTGCAATAAGTAGGTACAAAATTCACTGAGGCACACGGAAATTATACCTGATTACCCTATACCTGAATTTGGCCTCTTGTATTTATAAGGCAACTTTTCTTATTTCGCCAGTGGAACATCTGATACTAAGTTCTCAAACTTATGGGACTATCATAAAAGTCTGTAATTGTTTTATAGTTGGACAGTGTCAGCAACTTTGCAATTTAACTTCTATATCTGCATTCACACACAACTATTATGGGGCACTTTTTGTATTCTATTGTTTATAAAGCTGTTCTACCTCCATAGAACATGCATTTTACAAATTCTTATTCTTCTTAATATGGTACTTGATCAAATTTTAGAAAAAATGAATATGACTCAAAAAAATTTAAAAAAGCAACAAAACACTGAGCTCATACCTTGGGCGTGCTTCCTTTAATAAATTTTTTGATTGATGACAACAGACCGGTTTCATTCTTCTGTGGTTTTCCTCCTCCAACAGGTAAGCTCTCTTCTACCTCTGAATGTTTCCTCTTTGCCCTCAAAGTACGCTGGGTGTGAATTTGATTTGACTGCTGAGAAGCTTTCCGCGTTCTCAGCCTCATTTTTTATGTGTTCCACATGTAAAACTACAAAAGGAAAAACAAGAATACTAGGTTACTGAGGTACTGTATTAAGCCTGAAAGTATGAATCCCCCCCAGTTATATATTTATAAACACTAGTCTGATACACTGTGCTTAGTTTTTCACTCAATATGTATCTCCCTTAATTTAAATAATACTGCATTTTCGGGAAACGGAGCTAACTTGGTGTCACGCTTTGCACCGAGGTATAAATCATAGTAAAGACTGTGCATTAGATGTGTGTTAGGCTATCACAATTTACCAAAGAAATAGAAAGCTGATCTTCTGGACTACCATATCTGGAGTTATCATAAGAGACTGATATTTATGTCCTAAACAGATTTACGACATAGGACTTAGTTATAAAATACCCATCACTTGGTGGTTGTTTTTTTTCCAAAAATTTATTTATGCTCATCTAACTCCAACTGCTGAGTAGACAGATGAAATTACTTCTAATACGTAGATGTTTAGGTACTGAAAAACAACAACTGCTCTGAGGATTTAGGAAAAGATACCAGTAGGGAAGTAGATGGTTCATGGTCAGAGCGATATCATTCTGAGCTTTTCACCCTTAGGCCACTTCAAATCCAAACAAAGTAAACAGTCACCAAAGTTACAAAAAAATGCTGGCAATTGGGTAGTCTCATTTCCATTCCTAGTAGAGAGATGATCATGTAACAGTATCATTACCTACATGCTTTTTAGTAGACTCAACAGAGAGCAAAGTGATGAATTGGCAGGGCCTTTCAAAAGAACAAGGTTGAACTGCATTAGAATGATTTGTGCTGCTGCTAGTTATGTTGTACTTTCTATAACTGTTGACAAACATTGGGCTTCATCTTCCACAGATGTCAATCTGGAGCTTTTAACCAGCACCAAATTTGCCAACTATTATATCAAAGAGTAAAAGGAGTTAAGATTTTTCAAAGATTGGAATAAATACTTAGTGCTCTCCAGAATTTAATGAAGGCCCACTGAAACACTAACACAAATGTATAGAAGTTGACCATTTATAATCTTGTGTGTATCAAGTAACAGAAGCATTACAACTCAGGGTCTACGTTTGTGTGTCCTCATATTAATATTTACAATAATATCATATTTAGTTGTAAAATAATGTATACAGAAAGGTTGAAGCAAAGAAATAATGAAAACATTCTATAAGACTTTAATCCACTTTATCTCTTCCCACCCATTCACCAAAAGAGGAGGTTATTTATCTGTAACTGGAGGGTCTTCAAGACATGTGGTCCCTATCTATACTCCACTGTGGGTTACTCATGAGGCCAGAGCTGGGGAATTCAAAAGTAGCGTACTTTGATCTGCGTACACGCCCTGACTCTGACTGAGAGGATAAAAGGCAGGGCGAACCAATCGCTTTTCCAGTTCCTTCTTTACCGTGAATCAGATAAGATCCAAAGCAGAGGGGAAAGAGGGTAGGTAGTAGAATACAGATACACATCTCAAAAGAACCTCCAGTTACAGGTAAGTAACCTCCTCCTCCTCTTTGAGTGATGGTCCCTATTGTATTCCACTGTAGGTGATTGACAAGCAGTACCTAAATAGGAGGAGGATGCGAGGACAAGTACCGACATCCCAAAGGAGGCATCAACAAAAGAGTCTTGCAACAGGGCATAATCCCTTGCAAATGTGTGAATGGAACTCCATGAGGCCACTTTACAAACGTCCAGGAGGACTTCTGAGAGCGGACAGCAGGAGTAGAATGCAGCCAGATATCCATTTGGAGATTCTCTGGGTGAAGATGGCATGCCCTGACTCCTTCTGCTACAGCAACAAACAGTCTCAGGGATTTCCTGATTGGTTGTGTTCTCTGCAGGTAAAAAAACAATGTTCATCGAACATCAAGGGAGCGGAGTCTTCATTCTTCTGCAGAAGAATGTGGTTTCAGGAAGAACACAGGTAAGTGAGTGGATTGGTTAAGGTGAAATTCCAAAACTATGTTAGGGATTAATTTGGGGTGTAGATGTAAAGAAACCTTATCCTTCTGGGATATTCCATATGGAGGTTCTGCCATCATTGCTCCAAGTTCACCAACCTTCTTGCTGATGTGACAGCTATGAGAAAGATGACTTTGATGGAAAGGAGGGACATGGAACAAGTAAATAAATAAATATATGGAGATATACCTATCTCATGGAATTAAAAGGGACTCTAAAAGGCCAGTGAGTCCAGCCTCCTGCCTTCACTAGCAGGACCAAGTACTGACTTTGCCCCAGATCCCTAAGTGGCCCCCTTAAGGGCTGAACTCACAACCCTGGTTTAGCAGGCCAATGCTCAAACCACTGAGCTATCCCTCCCCACTAAGTAGCTAAAGGCTCAAAGGGGAGCCCTGTTAGCACTGAGAGAACAATATTCAGATCCCCCGGGGCGCTTCTGAACAGGTGGGAAGGTTCTTATTAAACTTTTCCAGAATCTTATGGTCAGTGGGTGTGCAAAAACTGAGTAGCCTTGAGAAGGTGGATGGCATGCATGATCACCGCCAACTGGATTAGTAAGTGCTGATGGATAAACCTGATGTTTTCATGCATAGGATATAATCTAAGATGAGAGGAATACCCATAGTTTCTGTTAGAAGGCCTCTCTGTTATGTCCAAGGTGAAAAGCATTTCCATTTAGCTAGGTAACGTTTTCTAGAAGACTCCTTTCTACTACTGGAGAAAATGTCTCATACAGCTGAAGAGCAAGAACATTCTAAGGATCCTCCCCATCCAAAATCAGACCCTGAGATGGAGCTGCCATAGACTGGGGTGTTTGATCTTGCTGTTCCACTGGGTAAGTAGCTTGGGGAACTTTGGAAGGATAATTGGTTGGCAGGATGACATGCTAGGAGGTTGAGAAATCAGAACTGTGAGCCAGAAGGGTGTGAGATCAGGATGATCTCTGTCCTGCTGGATCTTGCATACGACTCATGGCAGGGGCGGTAGCAGTGGGAATGCACAGCTGAATGGTCTGACCAAGTAAAAAGTAGAGAATCGTCTTGGCAGTGATGATCTAGGGCTCCCCTGAAGCAATATGTGGTGCATTTGCTGTTTGTTTGAGAAGCAAATAGACCCCTGGTTGGGGTTTCCCATAGAGTAAAAATGTTGCAGAATACTGCATCATGAAGCTCCCACTCATGGTCAAGTGCAAAATGTCTGCTGAAGGAGTCCGCAAGCATATTCTGCTTTCCTGGAAGGTAGGCTGCCCATAGGGTGCTGAAGCACCAGTTCCAGGAGCTGACTGCTCTCCACCCAGGGAGGCAGACCTCGCTTCCCCTTGCTTGTTGAAGGAGAAGACAATTGTAGTGCTGTCTGACACAAAGAAATGGTGAGTGCGGATGGAAAAAAAGACTTGCACACCTTCCATACTGTCCGTAGTTCCAGAATATTGATGTGCATCCTGGCCTCTCGAGATGTCCAAGCCCATTGTGTTCTGCGGCTGTTCCTGTGCTCTCCCCAACCTAGTTGAGATGTGTCTGTAACCATGATCCTGTCTGGAGAGAAAGGGGACCCTCACACATACCTGATGAGGAATTTGTCCACCATAACAGGGAGGACAGTACCTTGGCTGGAACTGTCACCAGGGGGCTCATGGAATGATGGCTTGGGGAGTATACTAACTATAGCCAAGTTTGAAGGCAACAACAGTGCAGACTTGAGAACAGGGTGATATAAGTGCACAGGCCATGTGACCTAGTAGGGACAGACATGTTTTGACCAGTACCTGAGAGTTGTGTGTGATGTGAGCTATGATACTGTTCGTGGTCTGAAATCTGTCCATGAGCACATACAGCCCTGTGGTGACAGAATTTAGAGTTACCCTGATGAAGTCCAATCTAATACTAAAACTACTGTTAAAACAGCTAAAACTATAAACAATTAAGACTGATAACTATTTACTATTTATAAGGTTCTTTATTGTTTGTAGGTGAAGTTGATGTGGACACTAAGGATTCTGACCTGGACCATGTGGTGACGAGAAGGAACTGGAGAAGTGAACGGTCTGCCTTTCCCTTTACCCCTCCATCAGAGGCACGAGATGAGCCAGGTTCACATGTGGACCAACCATCACTACTTTCAAAATTTCTGGCTCCAGGCTGATGCTGCACATGCATAACCCACAGTGGAATATAATAGGGACAATCACTTGAAAAAGAACATGAAATTATTTAAAACTTTTTCACATTTAAAACCCTTTACAGGTTCAAAATAACAGCATTTACTAATATAATTTGTGTCTTATCTTTTCTTCTTCATGATCTGAGACTGCTAAATTCATTTTTTGTGTAATCTATAGTAGGAGCACTTTAACAGGGTAGTTCACCCCTTGAGTGAAATCAGGCCTAGTTTTCCTGTTTCAGTCCAAGTGTGTCATTTGAAAAAATGAGAAGGGTGGGGATGCCTCAAGAGTTGTTATAAATAAAAGACAGACCAAAGCCAAAAGGGTGTTCAGAACCCTGAGTCCAGAGAGAGCTTAGAGGAAGAGCAGAGCTGGGTTGACAGCTTCAGGAAGGGGGACGCCCCTGAAGGAAGGGTTAGTGAGATGGCCTAGTTGAGTAGTGGAGTCAAATCAGGTTAGTGAAAGCAGAAGGCAAGACAGCAGAATGGAGGAGGGGGAATTACCTACAAACTTCCCCAGGCTAGAGAGCCCTGGCCAGAAAGGGCTACAGAGAGTTGAAGGCTGAGAGCAGCAGATAGAGATGCCTGCCAGAGAGCTGAAGCCAAAGGGCCAAAGAGGGTTGCAGGCCAGGGAATGAAGGAGAGTTGAGCCCACTGATGTCTCCAGACAAAAGCTGGAATTGTATCTCAGCTTGGGTAATGTGGTCCCTGAAAGGTGGAGCTTGGCAACGGATGCTCAAGCTGTACAAGAGAGCTGCAGACTGTTGTGAAAGTTGCTGGAGTTGTACTTGGATTGCTGATGAATGGCTGGGAGCTGCTGAAAGTGATGTACTTTTGGATTGTGCTGGGGGTTCTGGACTATGGTTGTGGGACTTCTGTAATAAATTAACCCTGCAAAGGCCAATTTATATATTAAGCTGTACGGAGTTATTGGGAACCACTGAAGGGGAAACTGAGGCAGGCACACTGGGCATGCCACAACCTAACACAGAAAGGCAACCCAAGTAGAACCCCTCTTTATCACATATGGTGGGAAAATGTGGACAGGAGATCAGCCCCTGAAAAGCAGTGACACCAGAAGAGGGAAAACGAAGCAAGAGCTGCTTGCAGGGCTACCCTGAAATCATTAGAGAGTGCATTGGAGGTGGCCGTCCTGACAGCCACCTAGAACCCTAGTAGGTGCTTATGTACAAATCTAAAGGAAATGTATTCTATAAAATGGAAGAAATTGACAAATATTTACTGGTAGTTTGGGCCAAAGATACTTTAACATCTATATTATATAATTTAATATTAAAAATATGTAAGTTCATGATAATGTTGTTTTTATTTACTCATTGTGGGTTAAAAGGGGCGTTAAAGGCTCACATCATAAACTAAACTCATGTTGCTGGTTATAGGCAATGGAAGTAGTGACACCTATAGTCAATGTTGTCCAACATTTTCCATTATATGTCCCTGTTTTCAGTTGTTTATAACTTTGCCAAACTTAAACTGTTTTGGCTGAAATCTTCCATGCCCCCCGTCTTCCTCAGGCTGAATTTTTTGGAAAAGTTTCAACTAAAATGGTTTTGCTGTGTCAAAAAATGAGGTTAGGGGAAAATATGCTGTTTTGTCACATTACAAAAAATAATCTGACAATTGTTTCAATGAGAAGCTACAGTGCCTCCATGTAGAGACTTGAAATTTGGCAGATGGGTTGCCCTGCTCTCAGGAATATATCTTTTGCCATCCTGATGAAAATTTGCCCAAGTTACAAGCCTCTGAAAAAGTGCAGCTTGCAAATGCTCAGCAGAGACTTGTTAGAGTAAATTTTCTAAAGGCTATGTCTGCATTGTGCACATTCCATTCACTCACAGCCAGTGTTCCCTCTAATTTTTCCCACTCATGTGAGGAATGATTTTTTTATGTGCACCAATATGGAGGTGATGTGTGACACATCACCTCTATATTGGTGCACATAACAAAATTCATGTGCTTGGGGAAGGGCCGAGGGATTTGAGTATGGGAGGGAACTCAGGACTGGGGCAGAGGATTGGGGTGCAGGGGTGTGAGGGCTCCAGCTGGGGATGCGGGCTGGGGATGAGGGGTTTGGGGTGCAGGAGGGTGCTCCGGAGCTATGGTGGAGAGAGAGGACTCCCCCCAGCTCTCTGCCCCAACAGCAGCACCTGGGCTGAGGGAGAGAGTTGCCTCTCAGTGCCGCGGCAGCTCTGGGGTTGGGGATGCAGGATAGGCACCCCTTTCCCAGCAGGTCCGGGCCGGGGCTGGGTTCAGTCCAGGGTAGGGGCGCCTCAGCCATGCCTGGGGCCGGGCTGGACTGTTCCAGCCGGGGCCAAGCCAGGTCAGGCCCCCCCCCCCCCAGCCCCCGAATTGATCTGGGGTCAATTCTGTCACAGACTTCCTCTGTGATCATCGGTACATCACCATTTTTCTGTTTCTCAGCTCTCCTTTTTGAAAAGGGAGATAAATATTAGTCTTCCTCACAGGGGTGTTACAAAAATAAATTCACCAGTGTTTATGAGACAATCACACTAAGGTGATGGGAGGTCATAAGTACATAAACTGATCAATCTAAAGAAAGTGAAACTTCCAATGACATATTCCATGAACTGTAGCTCTTATACTTCAGGAACAGTTTTCATCAGATCATTCAAACATTCATTATTTCCTGATTATATTATAAAAAATTATACTCAAGTAGATTTTTTTTAATCCAGTCCAAAAAACAAACAAACAAACAAACAGCACAAGAACACAAAAGAACCTCACTAATTCAAATTTTTGACTAATTCACATGTATCCGATGAAGTGGGTATTCACCCACGAAAGCTCATGCTCCAATACGTCTGTTAGTCTATACGGTGCCACAGGACTTTTTGCTATTTTTGACTGAGACATCTATCAACTACTGAATACTACAATTAGGTATTAAGTGAATGAACAATATAATAAGGCATGGTTTAATATATCCCAAAAGTTAAATACAGTTGTTATAATAAATGAACACATTTTATTTATGCTTCATAAAGTCCTAGCAAAACTATTGCAGTATATTTAGTGTAATAACAACCCTTAATAATATGACAGTTCTACAGCAATCTTCTAATAAAATTCTGATGAGAAACAGAGAGAGACTCTGAGGAGTCCGGTGGCACCTTAAAGACTAACAAATTTATTTGGGCATAAGACTGACATTTCAGGGGTCTGAATAAGCAAAGTTCTACTATTAACAGGCAAATGTGAATGTGTATGTTTATACATATACCTGCAAAATTCAGATACCAGAAAGAATATTTAATTACAAGAAACATTAGTTATATAAACACAGAACTTGTTAAAGGAAATCTCATAAAATGAACTATAACTACAAGTTATGTAACCCGTTTCAAAAACGGAACAAGAGTTAAGAAATCAAAATATGAACTGAGTTAATGTTTCTGAATGGTGTATATATATTTATCCTGTTAAGGTACTGTTCAACTCATCCGTACATTAATGCCAAAGAGTTCTTTGGCTTACTTCACATCCTGGGTATCAAGCCTCAAGTTATAAATATCCCTAATGGACTTAGCAACAGTTACCTATAATCCTCGTGATGACAGAAGTCTGCTTTCCTAATGCTCAATGCAGGCAGCAGTGTGCTGCTTTTACTTGTATTACTTCTTGTGTGATTTTCTAAAACATGCACAAAAGAAAATGACTTACTAGACTGTGTATAAATACTTTAACCTAAATATGCATACGAATTTCCTTGCTCACACACATACTATTCAGATAGTGACCATAGTATCCTATTCAATTAAGAGCCTGACCAATATATTATGTAACTGAAAATTTCACTTAACCACATTCTGCTAAGATAAGACTTGTTTGTATCTTTACAATGTTTGTTCAATAGAAGATGCATAAAAACCTATATATTTGTACTGCATTTGGGGGTTCAGTAGAAAAAAATAATTAGAACAAACAAATTCCTTTGCACAGAATCTCTTTCAAGAGCAGATAGCTTGGCCAATCTGGAACTCCCACCTTATAAAATAACATTATTTACATAACATCACGAAAAGCTGATAAAGAACTTGAAGACTAATAAATACATTAACCGTGGATATGCCCAACACTAAAAGATTAAAGTCATTGGTGTCTCCGTATTTTATTTATGTAACATAAAAATTCTGAGAAATATCCTGCCTCCCTTCTTTCCTTATCGAAATCTTAAAAATCAAACAATAACAAAGTAGGCATATGATGAAAGGTTGGAGACAAACTATAAGTTCATAATATTCTGAAATTCATTCTTTAAAGAAAAAGAATGGGTAGAATGAGATGATAACCAGAGTGGATAAAAATCAATGATTATAAAAAAAATCTTTTTATTGTGTTATTTAATTCATAATAAAATTGTAAACCTGTTTAAAATGAATAAAAACAAGGAAGCAGGGGGTGAGATCTACTAATATTAAAAATTTGAAGGACAGCCTAAGTAACTTAGGAAACTGTCTCATTTTCAAGAGAGTCAGGCAAGCAGGAATTTAAGCTCCAGTTACTTTTACTTAGGCATATCTGAAAATTTTCCCAGGTTGACCTGAAATAATCAGTTTAACTAACTGACTATAATGTGAAACATACTTTTATAGAAGTTTATGTATACAAAACATTTGTTTTGTTTAATAAAAATAAATCTTATTTGCCGTTGTGTGTTTAATTCCAAGCACCATCCTTATGCATCTTGACACAAACCATGAGCAAGAAGTTAATTAACTAGTAAATAAGCAATACATCTTTCAGCATTTGCAACACACTAAAAATGGAAAATTAATAAGAATCTGAAAATATTAATCTATATAATTGCCTAAATAAATGTATATATATAGTTTACCATCCCAAGTAGCAAAAAGAGGTACCAAATCTGGTGTAAAGGTTCTGTAAATCAACATGTTTTAATGGTTTAATCAGTCAATAGGAATTCATCTGTATTTAAAAAATAACTGTAGTAAAAATGGAAAAATTTATTAAAATTATTTAAATCAATGTTTTCCACTTGGTGATTTAAATCGGCTTGATTCATACAAACCCACCCTGATTATAACTGCAACCTTGATTCGGCAATATGTAACAGAGGGGAAAATAAGTAATAAAGGAACAGTTAAAATCAGGAAGTTTAAAGAGCTTCTCTCTATTCCCTCAAGTTCTTACATACTGAGTTAAGCTTCACTACCTTTTAAATATTATCTCTGTTCTACAGCTTAGATACTGTGTGTGTACTGGAAACAGCTTCCTTTGTATGACTAGCATTTCTAAATAAAGAGCATATTTCTGCACAATTTTCAGTCAGGGATGAATTTTTCTTAATTTTTTTCATCACTGATGTTGGAGCAGGATCTAATTTTCTACGAAATCACTAAAAGCAGATTTAGGTGTGCACATACCATTAATTTAAAGCTCTAAAGACTGCTTAAGGAACATGTCATCCAAACTGGAAAGTTGGAAGACAAAACAGATGATAAAACAGCAAGAACTATGCTACACATGATAATGCTGACTAACAGTAAATGATGTTTGATAAGATGGAAGTGACCAGTAATGTTGGACTGCCATCACTCAAGAGCCTATATATTCCAAGAATAAGTATGGTATATGCTGTAGAAGATTAATAGCAGCACTGCAGGAACTGACATTAAAGTCATTGCTGGTGTGTGGTTTAAATGAATGGCAGGAGCAAATAAATACTAAGCAATGTATGTGAAAAAGTTTGGAGTTGTTTTTCATTTGTTTGTTTTTTTCCTATTGTCGTGTCTAAGCTGGCCCACAAACTCCCGCTGGGATAGGGGCCAGACCACTTGGTGAACTGGGGCACTGCGCTGGGGGCTGGACCACGCAGCTCGGCCTTGCCCTGGTGCTCCAGTCCGGGTGCTGGGTCAGGGGCCGACCATGCGGCTTAGCCCCGCTCTGGCTGGAGGCCGCTCCGGCGCTCCGGCCAGGGTGCAGGCTGGGGGCCACACTACACAGCTTGGGCCTGCTCCGGCACTCCAGCCAGGGCACAGGATTGGGGCCGCATCACGTGGCTCCCAGAAATTGCAGCATGGCCCTGTTTCAGCTCCTACGCGCTCCAATGACCTCCTGCTGTGCTCCAATGGGAGCTGCAGGGGTGGTGCCTGCAGACGGGGCAGCGTGTAGAGCCGCCTCACTGCGCCTCCATGTAGGAGCTGGAGAAGGGACATGCCACTGCTTCCGGGAGCCACTTGAGGTAAGTGCCAGTCGGAGCCTGCAGCCCTAAGCCTCTCCCCATTCCCCTACTATGATCCCCCTCCCGCCCTCCAAACCCCTCAGTTCCAGCCCAGAGCACCCTCCTACACCCCAAACTCCTTATCCCCAGCCCCACCCCAGAGCCTGCACCCCCAACCAAAGCCGTCACCCCCTCCTGCACCCAAACCCCAATTTTGTGAGCATTCATGGCCCACCATACAATTTCTATTCCCCCATGTGGCCCTCAGGCCAAAAAGTTTGCCCATCCCTGATCTAAGCATTCTCCAGGCAGATTAGATATGTAGACTCAAGTGCATTTCAAAAAATCTCGTTCTTGTCCCTGCTCTGACTAAGGAGATTCTGCTTGGCTGATGTCTGGAAGAGGCTCTTCCTGGACAGTGATGACTTTTTGTGGTGCAGTGGAACATCCTTTGTTTAGGGTAAAGGGTTGGAATGGAAGAAGAAAGGAATCTTTATACTTTACTCACCTGTGCTCAGGTCTTAGAGTGGTAGACTGACATTTTCCCACATTTCCCCATCCATGCATCTCAAACAATGTTCTCAAAGAGAAGAAGGTAACTCAGTCTCCATAATCTCTCTACTGAGACTATTCATAAAGATGTCAATTACTGCCATTTATGATGTGGACACTTGTCTGTGATCAACTCACTTCACACAGAGCAGTGAACTGCTCCAATAACTTTCTGTTACTATTAACTTAGTCTAGATTTGAATCAGTAACCCTAGAAGTGAAAAGCTCAATATTCCATTAACGATCACCTCAGCTAAACAGATCTCATCGATAAGAAACTTTGTCAATGTTACTTTTAAATAATTTGGGACAGACAAACGGTAACACAAAAGCCAGATTCAGAGATACAGAAATTGAATTAGAGTAAAAGTTATCTTTCAATTCCTTTTAGATGAATCATCCAGGTCAGATCACATCAGCAAGTTTCATTGCTGTGAGGCAACCCAAATTTTAGAAATTAAAAACTTGAAGACTTACTCCTTGGACTGCTGAAGTATTCATAACTATCATAGATCAACTTCACATTTGTTACAATAACTTTCTGCCTTCTTTAGACAGGTTGTATCTTTGACTAGGAATGAAGACGGTTTGTTTATAATTGGCAATTGTTCACAGATTCTACATTTAGATTATTCTTATATAAAAATCATACACTTCCATGCATTCACTGGCCCTTGCTTTGCCTACTTATGTCGTTTTGTTTTGATTATCGTGAAAAGTTGGAGTTACAAATTTCTTCATTAATAATGATCATGATCTCCCAGCCTAGATAGCCCAAAAATGAAATGCTGTTCTTATTTTTCCATATAAAAGTCTTCTCCCTGTAACAAATGATGCACACTCACCTTGATCGATCAGTCCTTCAGCCCTTGTACAGATTGCACCCATCACAACACATCTTCCATTCTTCTCTCCTGGCCTTCCTTCTCCATGTGCAGCCATGTCTTTTCATGATAAAATCTTCCCATCTCTTTGGAGGTCATCCGAGTGTTTGTTTCAGTTCCCGGGAGTACCACTCGGCAACAGCTGCAGTCCATCGATCGTCAGTAACCCTCGCTATACGCCCGGCCCATCACATTTTACTATGCCGGTTCTCAACAACGATGTCCTGCACTCCACTCTGCTGTGTGATCACTTCATTGGGGACTGCGTCGCGAACTGAAATTCCCAGAATTCTTCTTTCCATCGCCCTCTCCGTGACAGACAGTTGCTGCTCTTCTATCTTCATCAGTGCCCATGTTTCACTGCCATACAACATTGCTGGCAGTACTGTTGAGTTGAAGAGGCTGGCGCGTATTGCCTTGTTGATTTTTCTTTGAGGACATCCTTGATAGGATTGAACACACACCAACCCGCTTTCTTTCTTCTCGAGTGTTCACCTTCCTGATCGTGGCACATGTTAATTTCTTGGCCCAAACAGACATATTGCTCAACTTCTTCTATTTGCTCCCCCCTCGTTGTTATTTGAACTTTTGGCAAGGTATCAAACCACATAAATTTAATTTTGGAGCAGTTAATTTTCAGTCCAGGTTAGATACTTTTTGTGTTGACTACTTGCAGCATTTTCTGTAGTTTGATAGTATTTGATAGTATGATGCACACTAAAATGATAAAAAGTAAGTCTTTGTATTTTGACTTAGACTGCTCCCCAATGGAAACAAGTTGAGGATGAATCTATCTTAAAATAGTTAACATATCTCAAAATTGGCTGACAGTCCCATGTAGCAGAAAAAACATATAATTTACAGTCTTATGTAGGCTGTGAGACCATATGTTATTAATGAAGAACTTTGCACCTCCAATTTCTGCACCATAAACAAAACAAAACTACATAGGCAAAGCAATGGCCAGTGTATGAAAATGTATGATTTAGGACAGAAGAATAATCTAACGGTAGGATGTCTGAACAGTGGCGGATCTTTCTGAAAGTCAAAGGTTCTGGATTAGATGATCAGAATGCTCTATTTTAAATGAGTGGATTATAAATTCCACTAAAACCTGCACTATTCCTGTTGTGTTTCTGGAATGAACCAGCTTTAGACACATTAGATACTCCGAACATTTAATCCATGCTGCTAGGCATATAGAGGCCTATTTTTGGAAGTCTTGTTACAATCCTGATATAGACAGGTTGCTAAACACTTCCTGAACATATCTCACAGGCTGTCATGGAAACCTGTGACCTCACATAATAATTCTGTTAGTACTTTTGAACTGTTCATATCCTCATGCATGTTAGTAAGTTTAAATAAAAAAGCTCAGAAATACAGGAAATTCTAGAGGTTCTTCTTGTCAACAGCTATGGTTGTTCATAGGTTGTTTTTTTAAATAAGCCAATATCAACTTCCACTCTGTGCAGTAATATATAATGTTATCCTTGACATACTTCAAAAGCAATATCAAAGCAAAACAAAAACTCAGCATTATAAGGTTCTGCAGATTCTAAGGACTTATGGTTGGGTACCACCAACATGTTACTGAATTTCTTCTGTAGAATATGTATATCGCATCTGAACTCTCTAGAGTAGCTGCATTAGAAAAAGCAGTCCAAGCTATAAAATATAGAAAAAGCACTGATTTATCATCTCCTGTGACAGTCTTAAAGTCAATGACATCTTAGAATCAAAAACAACTCTCTTTCCTCAAGAAGAGGTGTGAGAAAGTCTTAAAGGCAAGCTCAGATATGCCAGCTGTACTTGGAAAACACAATGTTTATTTAAAGATGTCGGGAAGATAAACTGTGTTATGGTGAGCCGACTGTGGAATAGCCCCTCCTATATTTGTGGTGGAAAGGTCATACACATTGCTATACTGGGGCAAATAAGAGAGCCCTGTTTGCCTGAGTTTCATCAGAAAAAAAAATTTATTTTTTTTTTTACTTCCATTTACCTCGATCTTCCCACAGCATTAAAGACACAGTCACATATTACATATGACTTTGTCATGTGTGTTATCTATCTTTCAGAAAGTTTATGACAAAATATATGAAGGACCTTGGCTCCAACAGCAACATACCCTCTCCCTGTAGAATGAGACTCCTTTAGGGTAAATAAAGAACAATTTCATTGTTTCCCTTCAGAAACACCTGAACTTTAGGTTTGGGTAAAAAAAGAAAGAGAATTGGGTTCCTCCAAAATCCTGAAAAAAACAACTGAGCAAAAAAAAACGCCTTTTGCCATAGCACAACTGGATTGGTGGTATATAAACCCTTACAAAGGAAAATTTTATCCAGTCTGTAGGAAAAGAGGGGCGCAATGTATCTAAACTCCTGTTACTACTACTTCATACTCTTCTTTGATTATCTCCAATAGTACAATTAAATTTGACATTGGTGAGGTCTCATTTGGAGTACTGTGTCCAGTTTTGGGCCCCACACTACAAGAACGATGTGGAAAAATTGGAAAGAGTCCAGCAGAGGGCAACAAAAATGATTAGGGGGCTGGAGCACATGATTTATTAGGTGAGGCTGAGGGAACTGGGATTGTTTAGTCTGCAAAAGAGAAGAATGAGGGAGGGATTTGATAGCTGCTTTCAACTACCTGAAAGTGGGTTCCAAAGAGGATGGATCTAGACTGTTCTCAGTGGTACCAGATGACAGAACAAGAAGTAATGGTTTCAAGCTGCAGTGGTGGAGGTCTAGGTTGGATATTAGGAAAAACTTTTTCACTAGGAGGGTGGTGAAGCACTGGAATGGGTTCCCTAGGGAGGTGGTGGAATCTCCTTCCTTAGAGGTTTTTAAGGTCAGGCTTGACAAAGCCCTGGCTGGGATGCTTTAGTTGGGATTGGTCCTGCTTTGAGCAGTGGGTTGGACTAGATGACCTCATGAGGTTCCTTCCAACCCTGACATTCTATGATTCTATGAAATAGTTCCCTAATTATTCTATAGCTGCAAACACAAAAACATAAATTACGTAATCTTTTGAGGTAAGAAGGATTTTTAAGTGTGAGAGTATTGAGAAAATACACATCATTAACATCCTTGAAATAACAAGTTATAAAACATCAGTAACACACACACATGCACCTTCATTTTTATTCTATTGCCTTGCTGCAAAAAAAAATATTACCACCACAAATATTTTAAACTAATTTTAATTATTTTCTTCCTCCATTTGGGACTATTCAGAATGTTTCTTCTGTACTCAAATTTTCTGCTAAAGTAAATGAAGTCAATCAACCTCACTGTGAAAAACCCCCAAGATACTACCACATTCAAATTTTCTTATTTTATGGATAAAATTTGACAGTCTTTTTCAATATCAATATGACATCATACATGCAATATTTGTATACATTTCCAACACATATTTATGAGGATATAAATCTATTCTTCCTCTGATCAAATTTGGTCTATTTTTTATTTCTCACTGAAGGGCTGCATATTGTCACTTTCATACAGGGACATCCGAAGTGACTTGCTAATATATGTGTGCACACAAAAAATTCTGTTAATGGATTATTAAGGATGCCCAGTTAGAAACTGCAAAAAGTATTTTTTCTCCAAGAGTTAAGGTTCTAATAGCTATTAACTTTTCTGTGCTGCTTATACTGTTTATTTTAATATATATTTTGACATGACAGTAAAACACTAAAGACACATGGATTACTCCAAATCTAGTCGGTTTCAAATAAGGTATCTGCATGAGTTGCCCAGTCAATTTTTGTGATTTAGGAAACTTATTTTCCTATTTTGTTAAATGTTTTTTCCTCCCCATGGTTGTGTGACAAACCATTCAGAAAGGGCAAAACTGATTGACTATGTGAGGGAACAGACTGTAGCTGTAAGATGTGTCTGGGTGCTACTAGAAGTATAAATATTAAATAATGATTAAATGAATTCTCACAAAGATTTCTCAAGTGCACTAAGAAAAAATGAAAAAAATAACGATTCTCTAGACTAAACTCTATCTTCAGATACATCAGTATGAACCCACTACTCTCAGATTCCGCCTAAGCTGCACTTAAATTAATTCCATCTAATTGGCTCAGTTTATTCTACCAATGATGAATCTGCCATGTTAACACGTGTAAAATGTAGTGATGTATTTTTGCACTATAAAAGTAACTCAAAGGTGTAACTCAAGGTAACTCAAAAGTAACTCAAGGTGACTCAAAATATAGAGGAACCAGATCTGTTGAGGAAGAAGATGCCATTTTTATGTTGTCATTTTTCAGGGTACAACTACTCTTTAAACAACAAAAAACATCACAAGTTGCTATTGCTTTCTTGTGCCCAAGTTTAAAAAGTTCCTCAGAAAGGAAATGCTAGAGAACTATTAAATGTTACTATTATTAATTCTATACAACACAGACACATTCTCAAGAGCTAAAAATGTAAACAAACTGGTATTTTAGTGTGATGTGTAACTTGTGGAATTTTTTAGTTAACATTTTAGGATAGACCTGCAAGACTAAGGGCTTGTCTACACTGGCACTTTAAAGCACTGTAACTTTCTCACTCTGGTGTGGAAACACCCCACTCCCCAAGGGCTACAGGTTTCAGCACTGTAACATGCCAGTACAGACAATACATCAGCACTAGGAACCTGGCTCCCAGTTGTGGTACCTATGCCCCTCGTGGAAATGGGTTTGGTTTTGTTTTTTTTTAGAGTACTGGGAGAGCTCTCTCTCAGCCCTATGCTGCAACTACACAAGCCACATTAAAGCGCTGCAACAGCAGTGCATTAACGTTGCCAGTGTATTCAAGCCCTAAAAGATGCAAACAGTACTTGTGAATTTATGTGGTTCTTGGATTTTTCAAATCTTTCACTGCTGTGGAGATAGGCCCCACCCCAGGAGGGGGAAAAGATGGAATGCCGTGCTTCTCTCATCAGCAACCACTCCAGCTGTTACTACTGGGGGAATTCTGCACCAAAAAATTAAAAATTCTGCATACATTTTAATATTCTGCATATTTTGTCAAAATAACACAATATAATCACGCTGGTTACAATTATTAATTAGGTAATTTATTTAAACTACAATATAATGGATGAAGAATGGGAGGGGGGAGCACTGAAGGAAATCCCCCAATCCCCTTGCCTAATAGTAACGTAGCTAGGTTTGACCTTTTATTTCTAGTTAGTAGTCAACAAATATATGCATTCATATGCACAGTGTTACATCATAGGCAACTGAAGAACAAGTGAGGGCTGGGGAATCAAACTCACCATTTATATTGGCTACTGACCATCTCCAGAAAGATCAGTAGCAAACAGTTCATAGAGTACATTCCGATGAGAATTTTTTTCAGTTCAAAAATGTAGACCAGTTCTAATCACTAAAGCACTATCAGCATTTATAAAGCCATACTGTCCTTTATACCACTCTGGCCATGTAAAGGAGCTTTACAACTTTTACACCTGTTTTATACTCCTGGGAGAATTCACAAAGACAATGGGAACAATTCACTAAGCAGGCAGGTTGCGACATTCTGCTCTGCCTGAGGGGACAGCCTGTGCCACGCCTACCTCCTCAGACACACCCCGAAGGCCTGCCCCTCCATGCTGAGCGTGCCGCAACAGTGAGCAAGAAGGACAGAGTGTCTCTCTCTCTCTCATGCACGACTGCCCACCCCTTCATACACCCCCCGTGATGATTTACATATCTATTGGCTGCTCCGGGCACCCGAACCAACCTGCCTGTGCTGTCAGGAAGGGGTGCATGACAGCTCTTGCAGCTTCCTTTTGCTCCCCTATCAGAAGTCATTTTTCTGCAGCAAAGCAAAGAAATCTGCAGGGAACATGAATTCTAGGCATCCGCAGTGATGCACAATTCCCCCTGGAGTAAGCAGCTGTTTAAAGAATAATGATGCCGGGCTCCAAAGGGATTCTAGTCTAGTCCTCCTTGACTATAAGGATGATTGCAGTGATGGAGTGATTTATATAAAAGTAAGAGATACAAACTGTTTGAGGGAATCCTCTGGATTCTAATAAGGTAGTGAATAATCCTTATCTTCCTTTCCCTTCACCCATAACAAAAAATAACCTTTATCATCTCATATTTTCAAGTTTCATCCAATTCATTATTTTTCATCCTTATACACAGTTGCATACAATATACTGATGCATATATATTCATATGGCAGTACAAAATTGTAGAGGTAAAAGTGACCTGCAAGGATCAAAAATGGATTTGGATTCTTTATTGTTTATGACATTTAAAGGAGACCTTGCTGTTAGACTTGTGGGTTTGGTGGGGAGTTTCTGGGGGGGGAAGGATGAACTAGGGAGGCTTTCTGGGTTTTATATTAGAAATTCAGGTCTTCTCTAACATAGGAGACTTTATGGCAATTAGAAAGCTAGAGATATTGTGACATTATAAGAAACAAGAGAACAAGAAGTGAGCATATAAAATAGGAAAGGATAGTCAGACTGTTCAATATGCCAGATTTTTTTGTTCATTTTCATTAACTATTAACTTCACTACCTAACAAATACTTGGAACAAAAGGTAGTCATCACCTCTGCCTCTTCAATTAAGGCATGAGAACTCACAAAAAACATCTTTGGGAATTCTTAAAAAGCTCCCCAGCAAAACTAGGCAAGATCATTCTTGAAATTCCTAATATTTCTCATGTAAATAAAAGGAACACCTCCTTTCACCCAAACACCTCTTTCAGGCTCTTCTTCACTATGCATCATGACTGAAGAAAAAAAAAAGCATTAGGTATTTTCTATACAGGGCCACTCAGGAAAATGAATCCAAATGATATTAAAGGTGTGAATTTAAATTTAAAGTAGATGAACTGCTTTAAACCTCTGTGTAGATACTCTTATCCAGAATTAAAGTGGCCTTAATTCAGTTTAGTTTAATTCAATTGAATTAATTCTGAATAAGAGTATACACACAGGGATTTAGTGTGGTCTAACTACCACTTTGAAAGTTAATTCAGATTAATTTTACTGAGGCTATGCCTGAATTGCCCTGCAGTTCAGACCACTGCAGGTGTGAATAACAAAACACATAAACGTATTTAATGTTTTAATGTGAACTAGGAACCTTTTAGTTTGTGCACGCAATGTCCAGACAGGGGAGTTACCAAGCAGTACTTTGGTGCACACTGCTGTTCACACACCCATAGTCTGAACTGCAGGGCAGCGTAGACAAGCCCTGCATGTAGGACAAGCCCATGTACACAAGTCCATAAGTGTTAAATCAGTTTTGAAGAATGTTAAACATTAGTTTTTAGCTTCTTAGGTCCTGTATACAGTGGGCTTGGAACCAAAGTTGGAAATAATGCTTGAATAAAGTCCAACACAACTGACTTCTAACATTTTAGTTGGCTAATGTGGACAAGATAAGAAGGATGATTTTTTTAAAAAGTGCATTCTAGCCTAGGTACAGTTTGTTTTAAACATTTAACACAATTTGTCACAATTCAGAGTTACTGACAAAAACATGTCAAGAAGCCATTTTAATTGTACCATGTTTTAACGCTTTCTCCAACCTCTGTTCCTGGCCATAAGGCTCTCTTGTGGTGTAAGTGTCACAAATGTGGACCCTCTTTAGCAAGACAGTTACCCACCAACAGCAAGCTCAGAAATCTCAATTATTTATAAAAAAACAACACCCTTATTTTCAAATACTTATAATTGATAACAAGTAGGCAGAGTAGCTGATGGCATCAGAGACAACAATGGTAGAACACTCCAAAAAACAAGTTTTTAAAAGTCAGAGATTGACGAAAACAGATTGAAAAATGCATTAATCAATTATGCAGAGCTTTGATTGAGACCTCATGCGCATTTTGAATATCAAATTAAGATGTCACTAATTCAGATGGAGTGTCCCAGACAGACACTGTAGTTTTTAATTTGCACTCTGATTCTGAAAATAGGAAAAATACCATTTCAGTTGTTCTGCTTTGTGTTAAGGAAACATGACATTGGGTGCAGAATCATCAAAATCTTTTCCTACAACCTCCCAACTATTATTATTTCATTTTTAGTGTGGGAATTTCACAGAATGATCAAATCATCATGTGGAATAGTGCTTTCCTGATTGAAAGCAGCCACAGAAGCATGAGGCCAACTGGTTTTACACTATCCACACACCTTTTCTGCATACAAAAGTTGTACTACTTCAGCGGTTCTCAAATTTCATTGCACCGCGAACCCCTCTGCCAACAAAAATTACTACACGATCCCAAGAAGGGGGACCAAAGCCTGAACCTAAGCCTAAGCCCTGCTGCCCCAGCAGCAGTGGATGGGGGGTGGGAGACCGAAACCAAATCTGAGGGCTTCATCCCCGGTAACCTGAGCCCTGCCACTCAGGGCTGAAGCTTTCAGGCTTAGGCTTCAGTCCCAGGCAGTGGGGCTCAGGCTTTAGCTTCAGCCCTCGGTCTGAGCAAGTCTAAGGCCAGCCCTGGTGACTCCATTAAAACCAACTTTGGGATCCCAACCCACAGTTTGAGAACCACTGTACCAATTTAACTACACTGGTATAGTTAAAACTGCACAACTGACTACAGCATAGATGCTGTTATATTATACCAGTATAAAAGCGACTATACTGCTATAGCTATCTATACAGCAAGATGAATAATCTATATCAGTCTAACTGTGTCCTTACTAGGGGTTGTACAGTATAATTATTTTGGTAAAAAATAATCACAACCCTAATTGAAATAGTTATGCCCGTATAAAATGTGTGTGTAGTTGAGGCCAGTTTCAAATTGCCCCTACCACTGGAAAAGTGTGCATATGCAGGAGCACACTTTGTCACAACTCCATCTCTAATGTTGCTGCCACCTGAAACAAAAAGAAGAAGAAAAATATATGGAGAGAGAGGCTGCAAGAGCACTCCATTTGGAATAGCTTTTTAACTTCTAAAAGTAGGGAACCATCTATGACAGACCTCCATTTCCTGATCTCAAGCCACTTTACAGTTTGAAACCCTACTTCATGCACTGGTCCAGGACACATTTATATTGGTTATTAATCTTTGAAGTTGAACATTATGGTATGTTTTTTTAAAACCTAAGTACAGTACATCAACTGAATTTCCCTATCAAGTAGAAATACCTCCCCATAACTCCAACAGTTTGGTTAGCAGAATACCCCTAAACTCAAGTAACTTTTTGACACTTGTTTAAAACAACGGAATCATATTTGCCACTTTAAAATTCCCAGAAGTTTCTTCCAAATTTACTGATCTTTTAAGAATGTCCACTAAAAATGTCAAGGTTCAAATAACTTCCTGGCTCCCTTCCTTTAAAAATCATGGGCCCTGTCTTGACAGGCAAACAGGGTGTTTTTCAATCATGTTTAAACTAAATCAGTTTTTAAAAGTCTAATTGCCTCGTTTTGATTAGAGTTTTAAAAGGTGTTAACTAGACTGAGTTAGGTAATTCCATCTAATGTCACATCTTTAAATCTACTCTAGACAAGGTCTGTAAATACATTTAACTTTTTAATAGCTATTTCTGTTATCTATATATTATCTACTGTAACTTCCTGTCTGCTGTTTCCAGAAAACTGACATGTCCTCAGGCAGTCCTAATCCTTTTCCTCACAGAAGCAATGTAAGTCTTTCACAACTATGCTTTTTTAATTATTCTGATAGAAGCTCTCATTTCCAAAATATATAAATAAAGTGTGTGCCTATACATACACGCACAACAGCATGTGTGCATTGCTCCAAACAGCCAGAATACCACAGTTTGGGCTGGTCCTTTAAAGGAGATGGGCCCAGCCCCCCAGGTGATGGATTTGGGCTTGAGCCAGTGGTTAGGTCAGGTGACCAGGCACCTCACTATAGCCCAAGGGCAGTCCTTCCTATAAAAAGCCTCCTGCCCTCTCAGTGGTGAGGAGACCAAGGGCTAGAAAAGTTGAGCAGAGCTGTCATCTAGTGCACTGAGATATAAGGGTAAAGAGGAGAGAGAACTGGAAGGAATCCAGAGGGGAGCTGGGGAAGAAGCTCTCCCTACCAACCAGCAGGAAAGCTGGAGCAAAACCCTTCAGATGGAATGAAGGGGCAAAACAGATTACTAAACCAAGAGAAGGAGGCTAGGATATGCTAGTTTTAACTGTGCTTCACATTAGTAAATCAGATTATCAAGAAAAGAATACTTCAAAACCACTAGCAGTAGCAGATTATGGAAGGAGATCACTTCTGCTGCCTTCAATGTTTGAACAATAGGTGAGGTAAGACTCTACTACACAGATTAATTTGTCATTAAACAAATTTAGGATAGATTTTAAGAAATATTCAGCACCTGCAGCTATCATAATTCTATTGTAGACAAGAATTTATAAATGTGATATTAGACTGAGTAACCTACCTCAATCTAGCTAATGCTTTATGAACTCAGTTTAAGTCTAAGCAACTGAATTTTAGCAAATAGTTGTCAAAGCTTTAACTTGGTTAGCATAGCTCACACTAGGAACAACTGCTTAGCCCTAATCTGACATAGGTAACTACATAATATTACACCTTTAAAGTCTAGTCTTTTAGGCCTAATTTTGGCCTTGTGTACTTGCCTGCCTTCCTCTACTTGCATATTCCACTAAGTCCAAATGTGTTGTAGATCACCAGCTTGATCACTTGACAACTTCACACTCACCACAGAAAAGCAATAAATTTTGGAGCCTACCTATGAAGTAAAGGCAATCCTAAATTTATTTAGAAATTCCTATCATTCTTTTTTAAATTAATTTTAAACACCAGTTTTTGGGATGAGATGGTTAACAGCAGCATGCATCTGGGAGCATCAGATTCTGCACAGTTAAACTCACTGTTGACCTGAAAACTGTAGTGGTGGTGGGTTTTTGTTCATTTTTTTAAATGAGGTGAAGGCTCCTTTAATCATGGGAGAGGCATCTCACTAAATTTTATACCTGATTAAACTACATGAAGGCAAAACAAGTATTGCAAATTCAAAACTGAAACAAAAAAAGAAACAAAACCCTTAGGCTTGTACCAATATTTCCTCACCTATGTTCCACATGATTATGGAGATGCCTGGTAACAACTCCATAGTTAGTACGCACAGTAAAGTGGGCTTAAAATAAGGCATAAATTCCTGTTTACCTAAAAGCAGGTGGAAGAGCAGTGTGAAGTTTCACGAAGAGTTAATTTTTATGCTTTCTTTGTATCTTTTGCTTGATTTCTCCAACTTGTAATAGGAAGTCTGAATGTGAGCTCTGGAAGAAATTTTCTATGGCAGTCCTACTTTTTCCATAGTTGACCAACACTGTCTGTCTACACAAAACTTAGGCCAGGTCTACACTCCTACATTAGAGCAACCTATGTAGGTGGCTCAGGAGTGTGAAAGTCACACCCTGAGTGACATAGTTAAATTGACCTAACCCCAGGTATAGACTGCCCTAGGTTAATGGACTATTTCTTCCATTGACCTAGCTACTGCCTCTCAGGGAAGTGGATTAACTAAGTCAATTGGAGAACCTCTCCCATTGCTCTCATAAGTGTCTACACTTAGTGGAATTTCACATGTAGACATGCCCTTAGACAGTGGATCCTGCTTAGATCTGCCACAACATTGGGGGTCGGGGTGAGCATTGTATTGTTAGTTTTAGCAAGCCTGATTGATCGGGGCTAGGTTCTCAAAAAAACAGCTCTGTCAGGAGCTACTCATTAAATTTTCCCCTACAATAAAAGGAATCACATGCAGCAGCTGGTAGTGAGAATATTCTTCAGCATCAGCTATACTTCTGCATCACAGAGGTTTCTCCATAGATCTTAGTGCTTTACAAACTATGATAAATCCATTTTAAAAATCAGGGCACAGAGGTAGTGACTTGTTCAGGGTCACACAGCTGGTCATTCACAGAGCTGGGAATACACCAGTCTCCTGACACTCAATGGAGTTTCACTGGGCCATCCTATCTCCCCAAATCTCCTTCCAGAGACAACCAGGTAAAACCAAAGCCATTTATAATATTTTACACATGACTAAGGACTTGTTTACACAGGGACACTCAATAAAGCTAAACTGAATTAACTGAACGTTTGAATTTAAAGTGGGTTAGTTAAATCACAAGCTCCTGTGAAGGTGCAGTTTTTCAGAATTAAAGAGGTCTGTCTTCAGTTTATTTTAATTAATTTCCTAAACCAAATTCAGGTCACTTTAATTCTGAATAAGAGCATCCACACAGGGGTTTATGTGGTTTAACTAATTCACTTTAAATTCATACCTTCAATTAATCTGGATTTATCTTTTCTGAATGTCCCTGTGTAGGCAAACCCTAAGAGAGCCTAGGTTGAACTAATCCCTGAAACTGACTTTATGGAAACCACTTAACATAAAATGAAATATGACGACAACTGAACATCCACCAATCCCATTTTTTTAAGTGATCACAGCAGGGGATCCATGAAGTATATGGATCTTCTTTTCAACTACTGTTGAAAAATTAAGAGATCTTCCACCTGGAAATGTAAGACTGATACTCTTAAATCCACTTTGTATTTTAAAGTAGTGGCAATATATACAGTGTAACACAACCATACATCAACTGATTTGCTTACAAATACCTTGATCTATGAAAAGCAAAACTAAAAATACAATACAAATCAATACAACATTACTCAGCAACAGGCATTACATTTTTAGCATATAATAACCTACAATATTAAGAATACTTTACAGGGCTTGACATTTTGAATGCCAAAGGCAATGTGAACCAGAATTCTATTTTACTGATCAAGCTTCTAGTGAGAATTTACCATTCCACTGCTGAATCAGAGAAGGATTCTCCCACCTAAAAATTCCATCTTTAATTATAACTAACTTCAAATTTGATTAGGAGAATGTGGAATAGTAAAGAAAAGCTCCTTCTAATGACTGGTAATGCAAAGTGCTACTACATGAAGGAACAGAATTTGATTCAGGCTTAGGGTATGGCTACATTAGAAATTTCAAAGCGTTGCCGCGGCAGCGCTTTGAAGTGTGAGTGTAGTCAGAGCCGCAGCACTGGGAGAGAGCTCTCCCAGCGCTGCTTGTAAACCATATCCCTTATGGGTGTAGAGTGCAGCGCTGGGAGCCGTGCTCCCAGCGCTGCCGCCCTGATTACACTGACACTTTACAGCGCTGCATCTTGCAGCGCTCAGGGGGGTGTTTTTTCACACCCCTGAGCGCAAAAGTTGCAGCACTGTAAAGTGCCAGTGTAGCCAAGCCCTTAGTCCTTCTGTTCCTGGGACAGTAAAAGCTGGGAGCGTCAGTGTCTGAGCGGTTCATACATCACAACAGCACTTTGTCAACAGGAATGCTCCTAAGACAAAGTAAGGAATGGTAGTAGAATCAAGGGGGAAGAAAACTTGGCAGCCTGTCATAAAGCCCGAATTAAAGTCCTATTCTGACATCAGTGCAGTCCATAAATGGTGTGAGATACTCACTGGCTGGTCAGGGGAGGCCAGGCTGAAATAGTAAGCACACCAGTTGGCAGCAAGGTGGATAGGGACCAGGAGTTCCAAGGATGAACAGACTGGAAGTTAGAGAAATAGCCAAAAAAATCCATCCAAACAACAAGAAACAGAAGTCTCTTAAATCTGTGTTTGAAAGAACTGTTCAATAGTCTAGAAACTGTAAAAAGCACTCCCCTGCAAAGGATATATAGCTTCTGGACAGAATTTGGTCCTTCACTCAACATGGAGTCAAGAGCTAAAAGTTCTTTAGGTTCAGAATACCTGTGCCTCTGTGGGGAAGAAATCATTATCTTATACTTAAACCTCTCCAGGCAATTCCTCAGAGTAGCTTTAGTTTGGCTCCAGAGGATGTCATGTCCAGAGGTCTTCAGCTAGATGAAGGGTCACTGCTACATGGGGCTCTCAAGGATGGTAAAACAGGAGAAACCAGAAACCTGTTTTAAACAGTCTATGTATACAGGCACAGCAGACAATTTGTCTGTGAATGTCGTAAACAATCCAAAGAAACCATTACCATCTGCTCATAAATACATTGTTAATAAATATATATTCAATTACTCTAAAAACTAAAATGTAAATGAAGTTAACATACATTTCAACTCAAACCTATTTATTTTGAGATTCTCTTCTCCCCCTCTTAAAAAATTGATTAAAAATAGTTACTATTCAAAATTAACACTGAAATTTTGAGTCAAACATGAGCCAATGGTTACATTTTTGCTGTCACCCCATGTGTAAGCTGTGCCTGTTACAGTCCTACTGCAAAGTCTCCTAACTGTGATTTTTTTATATATAAATAAATCATGCTTCATTACCTACCAGTTACAATAGGACAGGCCTCAGTCTCAATTTCAGTCTTAATTTTGTATTTCCTTGGTTTTATTAGTGATACAACCTTAATTTCACTAACTTGTGTCAAGAAAAGAAATAAGCACTTACATGAATCATGAAAGACTGCACTTGACAAACAGTAAAATTATGGGTGCCAAATAGCTGAAGAGTATAATGTAATTAATAAGTAAACAAAGAACACCACTCAGATTGGCTAGGCCGAAAATAAGCTTTGTCATTATGTCATTTTTGTGGTGAACAAACTAAGACTTTTTTCACAGTAACTTGTTAGTGCCATCTTTCCCTCCAGCTTGAAATTTACACCCTATTGAAGTAAAGTTACCTTTACCTTACTGAAATGCATGGACATTTACAAAATAATATCCTCAACTTCTATAATACCCTTAAACAAGAGATCTCCAATAACTTTACAAACATTACAACTTTGAAAACCTGTGTGGGGTAGGAAAGGGATATCTAAAGACAAATCCCTGAAATGCAGTAATATTTGAGACCGTACATGGTAATGATTAGGAACTTTATTCTGAACCCCAGAAGTCAGTGGGAAGACAATCAAGTCTTGACCAGAATGCCACACAATACTTCAGCAAAGAAAGTGAAGAATGTTTTATGCAGTGTAAATATCCTGCCAGGAATAACAGAACTTAGAGAGGCAAAATGTAATTATTACCTGTATTTCAATTTGTCCAGAACCCTGGGGCATACACCCCTAATTCTTACAAAAAGTGCCATGATATCTTTAAAGTCTACAAATGGGCAAGACACATGGTGCAAAACCAAAACTAAGTAAAATAAATAGCTTCACCAAAATCATAACACTTCCTGGGACAAATAACATCTGAGAAAATATTATAATATACCCATCAGACCAGGGGTCAGCAACCTATGGCACGCATCCCAAAGATGGCATGCAAGCTGTTTTTTAATGGCACGTGACTGCCTGCTGGGACTCCGCGTGCCATTAAAAACCCTGGCGACGCAGCAAGCTGCAGGGTCTGAGCTCCCTGGCTGGAGCGTCCGGCCGAGCGCAGCAAGCCGCCGGCCCCTCCTCCGCCTTCCCCTGGAGCCCTGTCGCCGCGCGCGCAGCGCTCTGGGGGCCGGGGCTGGGCAATCCCACGGGGACAGCGTTTGCGTCCGTGGGGAGAGAGAGGCTTCTTGCTTATCCAGAGCCCTGCTGCCGCGCGCGCAGCGCTCTGAGGGGCGAGGCTGGGATGCACACACGTGGGCGTGGAGGCAGGGCTCCGGATGAGCGGGGAGTTTCATGGTAAGGGGGCCGGGGCCGGGGCAGGCAGTCAAGGGACAGGCAGCAGGGTGGGTGGGATCCCAGGGGGGTGGTTAGGGGCGGGAGTCTCTGGAGGGGGCAGTCAGAGAGCAGGGGGGGTTGGATGGGGCATGAGATTCCCACG
>NC_133777.1:84626245-84628382 GCF_003597395.2 Chelonoidis abingdonii
TCTCAATTGATTAGACTCTTCCTGTTGGTATGCATACTTCCACCTTTTCATGTTCTCTGTATGTATAAATATCTCTTGTCTGTGTGTTCCATTCTATGCATCCGAAGAAGTGACCTGTAGCTCACGAAAGCTCATGCTGAAATAAATTTGTTAGTCTCTAAGGTGCCACAAGTACTCCTGTTCTTTTTATAAATATGTGAAGTTGTGAAACCAAATATTCTAATAAAACAAAGTGAGACAGGTGCTGAACTACATCCCCCAAGATCATCATTATGAAATGGAACAAACACAGCCAGCACTGCACTCTTTGGTATTATGATAAAAGGAGTGATAGCCAGTTCTGACACAGAGCCCACCAAAACTGTTGCAAACATGACTATTGCATCCATTCTGTGATGAAGTCCCAAGTATTATTGTAAAATGAGTAACAGGCAAACCCACTACTCCACTCCCCAACGTTATAGAAGTGAGCAACTGACACATTCAGTGCAGCAGCGCATTCCAATATTATGATAAAACTCCATGACAGGGACATCTTATGCAGTGGTCCCCAATATTATCACAGTGAGCGAGACACATCCACTGTGGCAGTCCCCCAGTTAATAACTGTAAAAGGCTACAAGGCTGTCTATCACTCCAATAATATCACTACAGTCACAGAGACAGTAATGTCCAGTGATGCTCCTCTATATTATTCCTATAACAGTCAGCAACAAGCACATCCAAGGTTATGTTCCCCATTAGTATTACCAATAGACAGAGCAACAAGCATATCTGGCACTGTTCACCCCACTCCTACTACGGTTAGAATCAAGGGTAGGCACGTCTGGCACTGCGCTCCCCAATAACACTGCAATAAGAGTCAGTGGCAGGCGTGCACGGGCAGAGTGTTCCCCAACATCATTATTAAGTCAAGGACAGGCTCATCCCATGCTATTACTTTAAGAGCTAGCCCACAGCCATGTCCAGTGCTTCACTCCCCAATAGAATTGCAACAAGAGTCAGCAACAGGCACGTCCTGTGTTGCACTCCCCACACTTCCCCGTGTGTGTGCGCGTGTCTGTGTGTAACACGGACTCAGATGCAGCCAGGAGAGCTACGCCCCCTAAACAAACCCAACTTGGGATGCATACAAGCCAGCAGCAGCAGGGGGGTACCCCACAGGACATCCAGGCAGCCTACCAAATCAGAGCATTAACCATACACCCCAGCCCGCCAGAATAACCGGGGGGCAGCCAGGAGATGGGGGACCAGCCTAGGGGAGGCATCTGGGATTCTAGGCGGAGTCCTCTCACCACAGGCCTAGGCCTAAAGGGGGAGGCTGGAGGTGTCCGGGGGGAGGTGACAGTCCCCCTGCCGCCTCCCCCAGCACAGGGGAGCTCGGGGGGGAGGCTGGGGCCCCTCACCGGAGGGGGGGTTCGCTGAGTGGCCTCTGAGGTGCGGAGGGAGGGAGGGCGAACAGGGAAGCGGTGTCTCCTCACACCCGGGACCGAGGAGCCCCCGACGGGAAGGGTTTACATGCGGGGAGCTCGCTAGTAAAGGAGGGCAAGGCCCGGAGGGGGGCTCCTCCGGGGCCACTTTGGGAGGCAGCCCCCTTGGCTCCCCCCGATCCCGGGCGGGACCCCGCGCTGGTTGGGAGGGGGTGTCAGCTACCTGTGGGTGCGGGGTGCCGAGAAGGCGGGCCCCGGTATCCGGGGCCCCGGCGGCCAGGCCGGGCGGACGCCGCTGTGTTTACACCGCCGCCGGGGCTCCGCAGCCGCTCAGCAGCCAGTCGCCATTTCCCGCCTACCGACCTGCTACACCGCACGGAGGGACCCGGATGGGAGAGGGGCCGCCGCGCAGGCGCAGCCCTGCCGGGGGAGGGGGTCGGGACGGTGCCGGGGAGGAGCGGGGCCTCGCGCGAGGGACAACGCCGAGCGGAGCGGGCTCGGGGCGCCTCGCAGCGCGGGCGGCTGAGGGAGAGCGGCTAACACCTGGAGGGGCTGTCAGTGGGAGGTTGGGCGGGGGGGGCACGCTGGGGAGCAGATTGTGGGGCGCCTCACGCTGGGGGGCTGTGAGTGGGGCGAGGGCTGTCGGGGGGGGGTTAGTTCACATTGGGAGGAGGTCTGTACTGCGTGAGTGCACTGCACATTATGCG
>NC_133777.1:84629116-84823542 GCF_003597395.2 Chelonoidis abingdonii
TTGCCGCATACTGGTAGAGGAGGGTTGTGAGTGGCAGCGTGCACCTTACACTGGAGGGGGTGGCCAGAGTGTGTGAGGGGCCCATACTCTGGCACTGTGAGGAGGCAGTGGGTTCAGATACTACTGTTATGAGTATGGGATAAATAAGGGGTTCTCAAACTGGGGTCAGGACCCCTCAGGGGGTCACGAGGTTATTACATGGGGGGGTCATGAACTGTCAGCCTCCAACACAAACCCTGCTTTGTCTTCAGCATTTGTAATGGTGTTAAATATATAAAAAAGTGTTTTTAATGTATAAGGGGGTTACACTCACAGGCTTGCTATGTGAAAGGGGTTACCAGTGCAAAAGTCTGAGAACCCCTGGGATAAATACATGGACAGGCATATTAGAGAGACAAGGTGGGTGAGCTAATATCTTTTATTGGACCTATTTCTGAGGGTGAAAGAGAGAAACTTTCAAGCTTACACAGAGCTCTTCTGTGGGTACGTCTATACTACGTGCTGGATTGGCAGGTAGTGTTTGATGGATCAAGGATTGATTTATCGCATTTCGTCTGAATGCGATAAATCGATCCGCTAACCAACGCCGGTACTCCACCTTGGCAGGAGGAGTAAGTGGAGTGGACGTGGGAGCCGCGGCAGTCGACTCATCTCTGTGAGGACGGCCAGGTAAGTCGAACTAAGATACTTCGACATAGCTGAAGTTGCATATCTTAGTTCGAGCCCCCTCGCTAGTCTAACCCAGGTCTTTGGATCTGGTCAGCTAGGCCTGAAGAAGAGCTCTGTGTAAGCCTGAAAGCTTCTCTCTCACTTGGTCCAATAAAAGATATTGCCTCAGCCACTTTGTTTCTGTAATATCCTGGGACCTACATGGCTATAGCAACACTGCATAGAGAGCCTTTTCCCCAGTTGTTCCCATAGGTGAAATGCAGTTGGCAGTGCTAGTACTGACAGGCAGAGTCAGAGCAGGAGTCTGGCCTACTGCTGACAGCAGCAGTAAGCAACACAGTAAGATGGAATTCTTGTTTCTGGAGCTGCAGCAGCTATGACAAATGAGACTTTAGTGATAGAGAGGAGGATGCTGAGGAAACTGGATATTGAGGTGGGCAGATTGAGAAGATTGTTTGCAGATCTTATCTTTGCTAGGAAAAAAGTTTTGAGTTAACTAACAAGGTAATATCCTAGTGAAGACAAGGCTGTTTGTAGTTTTCACTTTATTTAGCAGGTCAAGTTAAATACTGGGCTCCCCCATTTTTTTGGCCGTGTTTTCACTGCCAGAAAAAAGCGTTAGTTATCACACTACAAACACACACTGAGTTAGCTATGTTGCTGTAAAATCCTGGTGGAGGCTCTGTAGTATTTATCTCCATGTAGCTAGGGCAGATCAACCCAAGCTGGGGGCATAGAGCTGACCTTGCATTGCTATGTCAAGGCAAACACTACTTGTGCCTTGTCTTCACTAGGATTTTACAGCAAGATAACTAATATGCTAGTTGTCTTCCTTTCTAAAAAAAAACAACAAAACTTTTGGCCGTGAAAACATAGCATTTAACTCAACCTGCTAACTAGGGTGAAAACTATAAACTTCCATGTCTTCATTAGGATTTTACCTTGAGTTAGTTGAGTAAAGAATACACATTTTTCCCCTAGTGAAGACAGAGCTTAAAGGATAAGAGGGGGCTGTGTGTTCTGGGGGCGCGGAGGTTGAGGACAGTTTATGGGAAAAGAAGGACATTGTAGGGTACTGAGACTATAAAGAGAAACAACTTTTTGTTGATATGCCGTAGTGAAGACAGTATGTGGAGGGATAGCTCAGTGGTTTGAGCATTGGCCTGTGAAACTGAGGGTTGTGAGTTCAGCCCTTTAGGGGGCCACTTAGGGATCTGGAGCAAAAATCAGTACTTGGTCCTGCTAGTGAAGGCAGGGGGCTGGACACAATGACCTTTCAAGGTCCCTTCCAGTTCTAGGAGATAGATATATCTCCAGGTTTTTTTTTTTGTTATTTTTTTAGGAGGGGTTACATTTTTTACCATTGACTCTGGGTAGACAATTTGTTTAGTATGGCTGGGGTTAGTGTTTTGCTGTTTCTGGGAGGAAGTAACTGTTTATAGGAGGTGTTGTTTAGGTTACCGGCAGTGTTTGGTCAGCAGCCCCTATTCCCACTGAAATTAGAAAAGAGCATGGAGTTTATTGGCTTGATCAAGTTGAGGAGACAAAGGAAGGAGAATGTTCAGTTCAGGGGCTACTATCAGAGTATACAGTTGGTGGTTGGGGCCTACTCTGCTTGTGGCAGCACTGCATGTTTCTGTGTATGGTTCCAGTGCAGCAAAAACCCTGTGTATACCATGTACATTGGTGCGTTTAAGCTGTGAAAGGCCTTGGAACCTTCCTGGGAGGGATGTGCAGCACAGCCAAGACATCACCCATGTTGACAGATTTTGGTATAACTCCTGCTCTTCCCACCTGCACGTGTGGTGAGGGTGTGTGAGAGGCTGTAGAGTTCATTGCTGTACTTGTTTTCTGGAGTCCCTAAAACTTAACAAGTTACTGACCAGTGTGCCAGTGACCTGTGATCACAGTAGTCTGCTAGTCTAGTGAGTGTATGATTTGTATTATTGTAGCACCTAAGATCCCTAGTCATGGACCAAGACTCTTGTACTAACAGTGAGAGTAAGAACTCCAGAGTTCTACTCCTGATTTTGCCCACTGACTTGAGCTGTGTACAATTTGGGAACTTAACCTTTTTGAGCTGTAAAATAGGTATGATGCTCGCCTAACTTGGTTTGTTTTGGGGCTTAAGCCTTTGTTTTAAGGTAGCTTTGGCTCCTCAGACAAAAGATTTTATAGATGCGGAAAGTATTCTAGAGATGCTGCATTTTACAAAGAACCAAGACACTGCAAACATTTGTTTCTGTATTAGTTAAGAGAGTAAAAAGAAATGTACAGTAAAAACCAGTGTGTGAAGAAGTTAGTGAAAACTGCAACAAATGTTTGTTTCCTTAAGAGGTTACTTACGCTTTACTGCCAAGCTTCATTAAGATAAATTTTTACCTTGACTCTCAGATTCTCAAACTAATATGTTTATGAAGGTAAAGAATCTTTTCAATGTACTGCAGAAATTGGAATGTTTCTGCAAAATGAGATTTGACTGCAATCTGTAATTTAGCAATAAGCTGTGGAAGAAAAAATTGCAGGAATTTTGTTTTCTATTCTCTATTCCACTTGGATCTATTTTTTTTCATATTTTAAACCTGTGTATTGTAGAGGCACAAGATGAGTAATTTAAAATATTTGTTGACTTATTAAATTGAACTGTTTTGCTGCTGTAAAGCCAAGTCTTATTAAAAAAAAAAAAACAAAAAACATTGCACCAAATGACTTGAAAACTCTTTAATAGAAGACATTGCAAAAATCAGTTCTGTCCTAATTTGTCCAATAACTGGTTAGTTTTACACATAATGGAAATATTGTAACTTCTTTGCATATTCAAAACTTGTAGGTTTACTCTTGTGTACATTACAGTAAGTGAAAAGTATGTCCAGTCACTCTAGTTAAATGCAGAAGTTGGATATATTTTGTATTATCAGCAGTGAAAAAGTTGGCATGGACTCTTACATTTAAAGCTTAATTATGGGAGTTTGATAATCCACTACAATTAATGAGAAGGCCTAGACCAGTGGCTCTCAACCTTTCCAAACTACTGTACCCCTTTCAGGAAGCTGATTTCTCTTGCATACCCCAAGTTTCACCTCACTACAAAACTACTTGCTTACAATCTCAGACATAAAAATACAAAAGCTTCACAGTACACTATTACTTAAGAATTGCTTACTTTCTCATTTTTACCATATAATTATAAAATAAATCAACTGGAATAGAAATATAGTACTTACACTTCAGTATATAGTATATAGAGCAGTATAAACAAGGCATTGCATGAAATTTTTATTTGCATTGACTTTGTTTGTGCTTTTTAGTAGACGATTGTAAAAGTAGGCAAATATCTAGATGAGTTGATACACCCCATGGAAGATCTCTGCGTACCCCCAGGGTATGTGTGTACTCCTGGTTGAGAACCACTGATCTAATTTTGGCTAAGAGTTCTGTGGCACCTTATAGACTAACAAATGTATTGGAGCATGAGCTTTCATGGGTGAATGCCCACTTCGTCGGATACATGTAGTCTATAACGTGCCACAGAACTCTTTGCCACTTTTACAGATCCAGACAAACACAGCTACCCCTCTGATACTTGATCTAATTTTGTTCTTTACTATAGTTTCAACCAATTTGCCTGGCATTGAAGTTAGACTTACTAGCCTGTAATTGCCAGGATCGCCTCTGGAGCCTTTTTAAAAAATAGGCCTTATGTTAGTTATCCTCTGGTCATCTGGTACAGAGGCTGATTTAAGCGATATGTTATATACCACAGTTAGCAGTTCTGCAGTTTCCTATTTGTACCCTTCAGAAGTCTTGAGTGAATACTATCTGGTCCTGGTGACTTATTACTGTTTAATTTATCAATCTAGAATGGCTCAGGTGTGGGGATTTCCTTCATGTCCTCTGCTGTGAAGACTGATGCAGAGAATTCTTTTAGCTTCTCCAATGGTCTTGTCTTCCATGAGCGCTCCTTGAGCACCTCAATCGTCTAGTGGCCCCACTGCCTGTTTGGCAGACTTCCTGCCTGTTATGTATTTACATTTTTTTGCTTTTAGTTTTTGTGTGTTTAGCTAGTAGCTCTTCTCATTCTTTCTTCGCTTGCCTCATTATACTTGACTTGCCAGAGTTTATGCTCCTTTCTATTTTTCATAGTAAGATTTGACTTCCAATTTTTAAAGGATGCCTTTTTGCCTCTAAACCATCTCTTTTACTTTGCTGTTTAGCTATGGTGGCATTTTTGGGTCCTCTTCCTAATTTTTTTTTTTTTAATTTGGGGTGTACATTTAGTTTGAGCCTCTGTTATGGTGTTTTTAGTTGTCCCCATGTAGTTTGCAGGCACTTCACTCTTGTGACTGTTCCTTTTAATTTCTATTTAACTAACTTTCTCATTTTTGCATAGTTCCCCTTTCTGGAGATAAATGCTGCTGTGGTGGGTTTCTTTGGCATTTTTTTCCCTACAAAGATGTTAAATTTAGTTACATGATGGTTGCTGTTACCAAGTGGTCCAAGAGGTAAATATAGCTGAACCAAATCCTGTGTTCCATTAGTACTAAATCAAGAATTCCCTCTTCCCTTCTGGGTTCCAGGACAAGCTGTTCCAAGAAGCAGTCGTTTATGGTGTCTAGAAATTTTATCTTTACATCTGCTCTTGAGGAGACACATACCCACTCAATATGAGGATAACTGAAATTCCCCATTATTGTTGTATTTTCTGCCTTTGTAGCCTCTCTGATTTCCCTGAGCATCTAACAATTACCATCACCATCCTGGTCACATGATTGGTAGTATATTGCTGAAGCTATACTCTTACTGTTCAAGCATGGAATTTCTATTCATAGAGATTCTGCACAGTTTGATTCATTTATGTTTACTTTATTTGACTGCTTTCTTTCACATATACACCTCTATCCCAATATAACGTGGTCGTGGGGAGCCAAAAATCCCTACTGCGTTATAGGTTAAATGCTGTTATATCAGGGTAGCGGTGGCAGGGCTGCAGCGGTGATTTAAAGAGCCTGGGGCTCCAGCCGCTGCGGGGAGCCTGGGCCCTTTAAATTGCTGGCGAGCCCCACTGCCGCAACCCTGGGGTAGCCGCGGCAGGGCTCCGGAGATGATTTAAAGAGCTCTGGGCTCCGGCCACTGCGGGGAGCTCGGGCCCTTTAAATAACCAGCCAAGCCCTGTAGCCGCAGCCCCGGGTTAGCAGTAGCAGGGCTCCGACAGTGTTTTAAAGGGTGCGGGGCTCCCCGCAGCAGCTGGAGCCTTGGACCCTTTAAAGCGCTGCCTGAGCCCCGCTGCCGCAGCCCCGGGCTAGCAGCGGCAGGGCTCCAGCAGTGATTTAAAGGGCCTGGGGCTCCCTGCAGCAGCTGGAGCCCCAGATCCTTTAAAACGCTGGTTGAGTCCTGCTGCCACAGCCCCGGGTAGCAGCAGCAGGGCTCTAGCGGTGATTTAAAAGGCCCGGGGCTCCCCACAGCAGCCAGAGCCCCGGACCCTTTAAAGTGCCGCCGGAGGGCCGCTGCTACCACGCTATATGCAAACCCATGTTACATCAGGTCACATTATAGTGGGATAGAGGTGTAGTATCACTCCCCCAATAGTGCGACCTACTCTGTCATTTCTATATACCAGGGACCAGCAACCTTTGGCATGCGGCTCATCAGGGAAAGCCCCTGGCGGGCTGGGTCGGTTTGTTTACCTGGAGAGTCTGCAGGTTCGGCCAATTGCGGCTTCCGCTGGCCATGGTTCACCGTCCCAGCCCAATGGGGGCTGCGGGAAGCAGCGTGGGCTGAGGGATGTACTGGCCGCTGCTCCCACAGCCTCCATTGGCCTGGGACAGCGAACTGCGGCCAGTGGGAGCCGCAATTGGCCAAACCTAGGGACATGGCAGGTAAACAAACTGGCCCGGCCCTCCAGGGGATTTCCCGGATGGGCCACATGCAAAAGGTTGCCAATCCCTGCTATATACTTTGTATCCTGGTGTTACCATGTACCATTCATTATTCTCATTCACCAAGTTTCCACAATACCTGTTACAGCAATAACCTCATTTAATGCCATGCACTCTAGTTCACCCATCCTAATATTTAGACAGTGTTCAGAATAATCATTTCAAGTCACTTTCTACAGATACTTCATTTGTTTCACTAAATCAATTAGTTATAAATGCAAAACATGTTTTTAAAAACGTATTGGTTCTTATGTACCCAGCACACTCAAGATAATTTTATTTAACTAATAAAAAAATGCTGTTTTGTGCATTTTAATTTTAATTCCGGTTTCTGTCCAAATAGAGCTTGACATAAATCATGAGTAAAAAATTAATTACCATATAGTAAATAAGAAACATATCATTCACCATTTACTAACATTAACAAATGTAAACATTAAGAATCTGAATAAATACTATGTAATTGTTTAAATAAATGTGTATAAGATGTAGTGTTTGCTACTGGTAGCAAAAAAGCAGCTAATTTGGTGTAAAAGTTATATTTAATTGCAAATCAAAATGTTTTAAAGGTTACCAACCAATGAGACTGAACCTTCCTTCAGGAAAAAAAAACAAATATAATGCAAAACAAGATTAAAATCAATTATTTAAATCAGGGTTTCTTATCTGATGATTTAAATCAGATTAAAATTGGTGATTTAAATTGCTTTGATTTAAATTATTCCACCTTACTGCAGACAAAATCTATATTATACTTTGTAAGTGTCTCAGATGAGTCTGTTGAATAAGGAAATCAGATGATAAAAAAATAAATCTGATTCTGGATGTCCCTAACAACCGAAGACATCCAGAAAGCAATTTTGTTTTTTGGCACAACAGTATTTTTATCTGTACAGTTATTACATCGTCTCTCAGTAGCCACTATGGTACATTAATTTTGGGAAACTTCTAGACTAGAAAAAAAAATGAGAGTTGCTTTACGGGAGTTTGTCAATCCCAAACTTTCCCAATTGACATCAGGACAATTTCCAGCATGATGTCTCTGTGCAAAGACAATTTGTTCTATTCAACGCTTTTGTGATCCAGTGGATTGATACAGACCACATTAGCTGCTGAAACAAGAAGAGATAAAAAATAAATTCTGAAGAAAACATCCAAATGTGTATGGATATACTGCACACATGGATTTGTAGTGTCTGTTCTTTTAAAGGATGAGTATAGTTTTTGGGTGGAAGTCTTTACGTGGTGGGTTGTCTTGCTAAGTGATTTTATTCTGTTTTAAAATAAACTATGGTTAGGAAAGTGATTTTGTAATAGTTGGTCCCTTTTACTATATGTAGCGTCTCACTATATTTTAGTCATTCACTTTGTGACAGAAATCAGCTTACTACTGTCAACTGCAAAGAGCATGTTGTATTCTGTTCTCTTCCAAATTAGTAGGTTTGCCGGTTACATTACAATTCCACAATCTGTATTGTGGATATATGAAGAAAGAATGCAGTTAGGGTTTTAGGATCCCAAATTGAGCTTGAGGTACAGAATAAATTTAGTAAGGAATTCTTCCCGTTGATTGAAAAATCAAGGATAGATGAGGAGTGCGACAAAAATGCCTTGGGGTTACACCTTTACAAATTTTTCCAGGTCTATGTTTTAAATGCAGAATTATTCAGATAGGTCAAGAGATCTGATTAATAACTACTAGCTGTATTGTTGATTCAGTTGTGAGTTGGAACTAATTATGCTAATTAAGCAGTAATGAGAAAGTTTGCATGATGCGATATGCTTTAGGTATTAAAGACATGAGATTTAAGAAAGCCATCCAAGAAGTGGTTCTATTATAGCATAACATATGCCCTGCCATGCCTAACTACAATTGCAAAATTGGAGTAGATTCATATTCAAAATATTACTAGGATTTCATAGACACTACCCATAAATACTATTTTCCCTCACAGAATTTACTAACATCATTATTGTTCAACAATAATTACTATCCAGTTACCGTGACATGCTCTTGAACAATTAGTCACCTTTTAGATTTGTCTTTGGACAATTATTTATTTAAACCATACCCCAAAAAGTACAAGAAGGTAAAAATGCAGAACTTGCAAAGGAAGAAGAATATTATTGTTAATGTTATAATTGGATGTTAATGGCACTAGCACTTAAATGTTTAATCATCCCCTAAAGCAAAAAATGGCTTCGTGTACTATGTGAAATTTTCAAAAAGCACCAGTCACCGTAGCATCTGCAGTGTCATAAACAGACGTTAATATTGCTAGACAAATTAAGATTTCCATACTTTAAAAGGTTTTTGTTTTTAAAAGCAGCTTTAACTTTTTTTAGGTTTTCAGTTTAGTAGGAGACAATTACATTGAGAAAGTGCCAGAAAAGGGGGCAAATAAATAAATATACTACTTTGATTTCTAACTTGCAGAGCTGAAATCCTTAGTATGTACCTCTGCTTCCATTTTCTTTTCTGGAAGGAAAAATAAATGAAAAGAGGGATTGAGGAGGAATATAGAAGCAAAGACCTGACTCAAAATTCATAGCAATACCAAGAAAAGGTAACTTTTAATTCAAACTGTAGCATTTTCCCCCAACCTTTCAGATGTTAAAAATGTTCTTCCCTTCTCAAAGTATGTGAAGCCAAACAAGATACAGTGAGGCTGCTTAGGCTGTGGTGGCCTTGGTATGTTAATATGAGATGCTCAGATAGAGCTACGGACATGATGTAAAAGAGTGGCTTTCAAGAGAACCACTGATGTAAGAAAATAGAGAGTTCATAGTAGTATGTCTCTTTCATTGAATCTGAACAGTGCAGTGTCTGCTTCCTCAAGTGCCAGGGTAAGATAAATTAAAACTGGTTGAGAAAATTGAAGAAAGTTGTTGCTGGATGGTTGGGAGAAGCATTTGTAAAAACTCTTCCCCTGATTACTGACATGATTTTGCCTTTGTCTGTGAGGTGCACTGTTTGGGTACTCCCACATCACCAGTTTCTCCTAGACTCTTGAAAGACTGGAATAGCCAGTTCATTTCTTTCATCAATAGTTATTATTTCTATTATGATAGGACTCAAAAGCCCCAACTTGGTCAAGTCCCATTGTACTAGGTACTGCACAGATGGCAACACTAGTCCCTGCCCCAGAAAGCTTATGGTGTAAATTGGGCAAAACAGAACAGTTGAGTACAGAAGAAGTGGAGAGGGAGAGACAGGGGTAACAGTGATGACACAAGGTGATGTATATACTGTATATTAGTTAAGTATATAACATGGAAGCATAATTTTTTTAGTACAGTAAATGAATGCATTGTTAACAAAATCACTATCAAGCCACTTGTCTGGCTATTATCATTAGGCAGTTTCCAATGGGCTTTGTCTCAGTAAACCATTCCTTTATAGTACTGGCCACCTCAAATAAGATCTGGTTCACCATGGACATTGATCAAGGAAAATCATGGATGCAGTAAATCTCTAGATTCCACAGTGCAATGTCTTCCTGCAGTTCTGTGAGTTTTTACATTGATGAAGCATACAGACTAACAGTGCCAATAGGATAAATGTCAGAAATACTATACAGATTAATTACCACACATACTAAAGCCATATCTTAGTATTTATACCTACATTCCTCACTGTGGCGTCAAAGTGCCTAAAATTACACACCAACATTAAAGTGCAGTAAATAACTTTACATTCTGAATGAAGTGAAGGATAACATCACTAACAAATTAACGTTTGGCGGAAAGTTCAGAATGGGAGTCCTATTTAATTTGTGTAGCCTTATATTATGAGTGTATGAAATAAGAGCGGGGAGAGGTAGCTCAGTGGCTTGAGTATTGGCCTGCTAAACCCAGCGTTGTGGGGCCATTTAGGGATCTCGGGCAAAAATCATGAGATTTTTAATAAATAAAGTTGGGATTATTTTGAATTGTCTTTTTGAAGCCATTAAATTCCCATTTTTAAGTTTTTTTTACAACTAGACAGACTAGAAACTTGTTTTTAATGAAAGCAGAGGGTCTCATATAATACAAATCCAGGAACAGAGGGCTTTAAGAAAAACATTAAATATAACCAGACCTGCAGTTTTGGCAACCCTGCTTTTGTCACTTCCACAAAGTTAATACAATTAGCTCCATGTGAAGCTATGCTTGCAGGTAAATTGGAAATTAAAGCTGTTGTAAAATGCAGTGATCTAAACCTATAATGATGCTCCAGAGGTTGCAGTTTTCCTATTCATGTCTCAGTGATATTCAAAGTGTTCATATTGATGTTTACATCCTTGCATGGTTGGGTGCTTGCTACCAAAGGGGTAACTTCTGCTATGTATTAACACAACTATTGAGATGCACTTCACCCACAGGCTCTACCTTTGAATTTCTGGGTGCAGCAGAGGGGGCTTTTTCAGCATACAGCTCTTGTGGCTGGAACCCAAGTAACTTCTCTCATTGTGTGGACAGAGCCCAAATTTGTTGAGGTTCAGGGAATGGGGTAAAACTCCTCTGGTTACTCAGGCTTTTGTCTTAGGGTAGTGGTAGGTTATATTTTTTATTTATTTATAGCAGGTGGAGGCAGAGGTTTAGTTAGTTTGATATATTCATTTACACAGATGCATCTAGTGTCAATAAGAAGCATATTTAAAATATAGGCTAGGGAAAAAACAACTTGGCAATTTCATGTTATTTTCCTTTAGTGGCTCTACTGAGTATGTGTCAAAAGAAAAGTAGTAGTATTCACAAGCCTTATTGAAAAAAGTTAGGAACTCACATTTTTGAACTGAAAAACAGTAAACGATTGCACTACTTCACACTGTGTCCCTTTTATCTCCCGAGAGGGAAGCTATGGAATTAAAGTCTATGGCAAATTACTTACTGGAAAGCACAAATACATACTCAATTCTCACCTCAATGCTTTTTACCTAATTTAAGGAGCTGTGTTTAAAACTCAAATACATTTTCAGTTAAAATTATTTCTAGAATGTTTTAGACAACCAATATGTAAAATATTGTGAGCACTAGTGTTACAGTTGGCATACACTCTAGAGTAGACCAGGTGGGCATTTTTACCATGCTTACATTTTCCTACTGTAGACAAGGCCAAGCAGTTAGTGATACAAGCTTCAGAGAAAGAATATAGTATATAGTGTAAGAGAAACTAATTTGAATTTATGTAAAGCTCTGAAAAAGGATGACCAGTTGGTCCTAGTAGCTGCTTTCTAGAGAGAGTACTTTGTTGAGGGCATTAAAACAAGAATTTGATGAGCTGAATACCCTTCTAGGCATGTGAGTATATGACATGCACACAGATCAGGACTAGCTTGACTGTTTTCATTTTCTTATTTCCATCAATGTATAGAAAAAACACAGGTGATGTCCTTTAAAGGTGCTTTGTTTTACTTTATCTTTTAAAACTAATTTACAGACTGTGAGAACCAATTTAATTTTGCAGTCTAGGTGGTGTTTTTAGGCAAGCAGGTGTTCAAGTAGCAGGATCTCTGAAATCTGTCAACATTTTGTATGCTGCCATTTCCATGGAAACTGATACTGACTTAGCAAGAATGGTTTGGGTATTTCTAAACTACACTTTTTTTTTTTTTAAACTGGATAACTTAAAGTCACTTGTGTTTTTTGTTTACCACGTGTCAGTTTTAACGACAGCCGGGGACAGAACTCAGCTAAATTTCAAAGGCATTGTTCTCTAGCTGCTCCTAGAAAAGCGGTCAGTTCAAATGGTTCTGCAATAGCAAAATCCTGTGATTAAATCAATGTTTTAAAAAATATTGAGCCACTTACTTACTTAAAAAAAAAATTTAAAAAAACCCTTGCACCAGACTCATCCTTTCATCTAGTTGAAGGAAGATAAGATCTCACAATGCACTCACATCTCACTCCCCATAAAAGTCTGACTAAATATTTTTACCTATTGAAATGAGTAAGAACTACAAGTGTTGTTCAGTCATTTGGCAAATTTACAAAATTAATCTTCCAGTAGTAAGTTAGGGAGCCCTCCACCTTTAAAAATTCTTGAGAGTTTGAACTTTATCTTAGTACCATTAAAACAGTGGTTCTCAGCTAGAGGGCCAGGGCTAGGGCCCCCAAGCAGGTCACAGGGGTCCACCAAGCAGGGTCAGCATTAGGCTCACTTGGTGCCCAGGGCAGAAAGCCAAAAAGTCCCACTGCACAAGGCTGAAGCCAAAGCCTGAGCAACTTAACTTTGCGGTGCTCCCTGTGGTGGTGTGCCCTAGCCAATTGCCCAGCTCTCTACACACTAATGCCGGCCCTAGCTTTTATATTCAGAAAAACAGTTGTGGCACAGCTGAGTCATGGAATTTTCACAGCATGTTGTGGGGGTGTCAGGAGGAAAAAAGTCAAGAACCTCTCATCTAAAAAACAGATGAATCATATACCTGCACTATTATCTTCTCATAGTGGAGTGAGTGGGTTGAAGATTCTATGATTAGAAGTGAATCTCCTTTATGAATAGCCCTTTTATAGGCAAGCACGTTACTTATAGAACTCATTGGTGCCATAATATAATTAGCTTAAGCATTAGGATTGAACTAGCTATGCTTATAGCTACTCATGATATTGGGCAACGTATAAATTCTATATTTAGGATGGGCCTGAGCACACAGAATCAGATAACTGAAAGGGGCCTCGAGAGGTAATCTAGTCCAGTCCCCTGCACTCATGGCGGGACTATTATCTAGACCATCTCTGACAGGTGTTTGTCCAACCTGCTCTTAAAAATCCCTAATGATGGAGATTCCACTACCTCCCAAGGCCATTTATTCCAGTGCTTAACCACTCTGACAGGAAGTTTTTCCTAATGTCCAGCCTAAACCATCTTAGCTGCAATTTAAGCCCCTTGCTTCTTGTCCTAGCCTCACAGATTAAAAAGAACCATTTTTCTCCCTCCTTGTAACAACCTTTTATGTATTTAAACTGTGGTCATGTCCCCTCTGTCTTCTCTTCTCCAGCCTAAACAAATCAAATTTTTTCAGTCTTCCCTCAACAGTCATGTTTTCTATACCTTTAATAATTTTTGTTGCTCTTCTCTGGAAGTATGACTCTGCAAGTCACTGGAGAATGAAGGTGCCTCTAATAAAACAGCTTTAGTTTTGTTCTCTCGGTTTTCTAGTTTAAGTAGTGGCTGGAGTGATGTCATTTTGGGCAGGAACAGATCATATATCCTCTAAGGAAAAACCTGACAGTTTCTCAAAACAATGCAGGTTTTTTTTCACTGAAGTGGGATTTGTTTGACACTATAATTCACATTAGAAATAAAAGCCATTAAATGTTGACTCACTAAAGAATGAAGAGTAAAGCGCTCAGTGACCTAAACTAGGTTCCAAAAATTGATACCCTGTGACCACCAAAAGATATTTCTCTGTTTTAAATATTTTCCAAAACTATGGAGAAAATGAGATTCCTACCTCTGTACTCACGTTGCTATAAAACTACTAAGTCTTCAAAACAGAAAAGGGATAGGCAGCCCTTGTCAATCTATGTCCCCACAGTAGTCAAATATAGATGGAAACTTCCTCACAGCACCCCCACTCCTCTGCAAAAAGCCCTCGAAGTGGAATTTTCTCAAGAGATCCAGACACCAATATCAGCATGTTTTTTCTGGACTCCTACTTCCAAGAGGCAGGATTAGACTGACATTTGTCATCTTCATTCTATAGCCTCAATTAACTTTGAAATAAACTATATAAGCCATACCTATCATTTTTGTCTTTGAAATCTAAATTTAATTCTTAATACAGGGCCTTATTTCAAAGAAAAGTGAGTTACTCATAATGAGTTAATAGGTTATCCCTTCCAACAGTAGCAACATGAAACTTCCTCTGTTTTCCTATCTAAAACAGCATTAACAAGTGTGGACATTTACAGTTTCTTCTGCCTGTCTACATGATCTAAATTATTGACCTCTATACATACCTAGGAATCTGAGTGTTAGGACAGGGTAATGCACATTTTGGCTACAGCAGACTGCCACTGTCATCTGAATGGTTTGGCCAATGCTGAATCTGTCTGAAGATCACAAAAATGAAGACACTATGAAATAAGCAGTGACTGTCCCTTTGTTTTTGTTTATTTTTCACAGGAATGTATTGTTTATTACATCAAAAATAGCTGAAAAGCAGTGGAAAAATTAGGAATTTTTCTCAGTAAATATCAGGGTTTATTTTAGTGGACAGAAAAACAGATTTTCATTTTCTTCCCATTTTCGTGCATCAAATCTTTAAACCATTATCTGCTAACAGCTTGAAGTGTGTACATGGGGGGCCTGAGATTAATCAGTATGTTTAGATGCACACACACTTCAGAGTTTGAGTGCTTGTTTGTTCAATGCATGTATCTTCTGGACCAATACATAGTTTTACTTCAACAGGCAGCTTTGCATATACACACAGACTAATGTAGTATCACAATAAATATCTCATGCAATGTATTGTATTTTCCTAATAAGTTATTTTTTATATATTAAAATGACACAAAATAGTGAAAATTCAAGAACAAATACTTCTTGTAAAATCTAGAAATTTTTCTGTAAAAATCAGTTTAAACTGAAAACAAAAGGGGCTTAATTATAATTCATAGCAATAACAGTATTAGATGGCGAGTACACCAACCATCCAGTATGGATTGTATCCACTTTAGTGATTTTACTAGGGTCTAAAAATGGCAGATAGCATAATTTCCTCCCTTTTATAACAAATGTTGCCAGGCGAGAGCAGCCACAGATGATGTAAAATATTGAGACCTATTCCAAATCAAGATGGTGCCAGTGCATGGCAGAATTACACAGCTGATTTTGGTGCAAAACATTTTTTTAAATGAGACAAGATGGGTGAAATCTTTTATAGGACAAAGGAATGCCTTTTTAAAAAGTAGACAATCCCTTATTGTTTCACAAATAAATATTCAAAAGGGGCAGAGTCCCAAATGTAGTAAGAAAGTTAGGATTATGGAGTTCCTGATGCAATGTTGTAACGGAGAGAGACCAATCACAAACCACAGAAACCTGATGTAGATAGGACTGAACAGTTAAATCTGAAAAATAAACATTTGAGTTACATAGTGACAGATATGTAAGTATACTTAGTATATGCAGTGTGGTCCAGTTGGTGTTTCAGTAAAGAAGAAAAGAATATCAGTAAAGTTACTCTAAGCCAGTGGCTCTCAACCTATTTAACCATTGTGGGCCACATTCAGTACTACCTGTGTGGCCCTGAGGATGTCACATGGGCTGCAGCTGTGCTGATTGGGCCAGAGATTGAGAACCACTGCTCTAAGATGACAGACTGCTATAATACACCTATCTAGGTTCAGAACATTTAAAATTAGTGTGATAATGATCAGTTTATTTACCACCTGTAATAAATGGAGGGGGGGGGGGGCGCAGCTCCCTTTTACAGACACCCAGCTAGCTATAAAGTCCCTTTTCGTGGCTGTTCTCTGCTTGCTTTACTTGTAAAGGGTTAAAAAAATCTCCCTGGCTAGGTAAAAGAAAGGGAGTGGGCACATGACCATAAGAGCCAATGAGAGGGCTAGAACTTTTTAAAATTGAGGGGAAAAAAAAACAAAAAAAAAACAACTTCCCTTTGTCTGTTGTTCTCCAGAGAGGGGACAGAGCAGGACAGGGCTGGAGCTATGCTATAAAAAGCTTTAAAACTAGGTATGAAAAAGCATCAAATCATACCTCAACCCTAGTGATCTGAAACCCCAAATATGTAAGTAATCAGGGAATGTCTAGGGAGACATGATTAGGGTTATTTCTTATTGGCTTGTGGACTCCTCTGTGCTAACACCAGATGCTTTTGTTTTGCTTGTAACCTTTAAGCTGAACCTCAAGAGAGCTATCTTGAAGTTTTTTGTAATGGTTTCTTTTAAGATCTAGTGAAAAGTGTAAATTCCAAATGCATTTACTTTCTTTTGGGGTTTAATAAAGTTTACTATTTTTAAGAACAGGATTGGATGTGTGTGTCCAAGAGGTTGGTGCATATGTTAATTAGCTGGTAGCACACAGGAAGGAATTCCCAAGTGTTCCTTCCTGGGTTTTCAAAAGGGGTTGGGTTTTTTTGCACTTGGGTGGTGGCAGCATCTACCCATCCAAGGTCAGAGAGAAGCTGTGACCTTGGGAATTTAATACCAGCCCAAAGTGGCCAGTATTAATTTTTAAAAGACTTGTGGGCTCCCACCTTCTGCACTTGAAGTGAGAGTGGGGAATAAGCCTTCACACCACCTAAATTACTGTTTCCACAGGATGTTAAATATTTACTGTCCACATTTCATTCTGATATTTGGTATTAAGGGAAAATTATAACTTTCCTAAACCAACCTAGAAGGGGAGGTAGGTTCTGCAGTGGACTAGTCTTTCTGCATATGAAAATCTAGATTAATAACCCGTATTTAGAATCACAAGTGAAAGCATATCTTGAGGTGTATGGTCTCATCCAAAATAACTATGCTGGTTGGCATATAAACAGCACCTTTCACAGCATTTGCTCATGCATGGCTAGTATTCAGCAATCCATCACTACAAAAACAAACAAAAAAACCACCACACAAAAATTCAAGGCGAAAAGAATTAACTTCAGATACATACGATTGTCTAAAACAGCCCACAAAGCCAATAATGAGAAAGTGAAAACTTAATTTATTAGAACCCAATAAACTGTTTCAGTAACTGAACCTTGAACACCTCATTCAGGACAAAAGTTACATTTTGAAAGTATCTTAAGTAAAATCTTGCAGTGTACATGTACAGTATCTACTGAAGACTGCTAGTTTTAAAATTTTGAGATCTGTATAGTATTGGAGTATTATTATGGCATCTCACTGAGCAGGTTCGGCTTTTTGCTTTTTATTTTCATGTTGAAAATATATTCTCACACCATGCAATTTTTTTTTTTTTAAGTATGTAATGAATAGTCCTGGCTTAAGTATACAAGCTCAAGTCTTTAAAAAAAAAAAAAAAAAAAAAAAAAAAGATGCTTAAGCAGAATTTTCCAAAGATTTATTTTCGTGAAATTATTGTATATTTAAGACTTGTTACTGAAGTCAAAAAAAAAAACTGACGACCTTTTAAAATTTATTCAAAATTTTCACTTAATCACCACAACGAATCTTAAATGTAATATGATGCTATTTTAAATTTGAACCTGAGTACAGAGATGGCGAAGTACAATCACCTCTGTCATAGGCCCCATAAATTCTATTCACAGTAGCCCTTTTTGAGAAGCAGGTAGCGTTAATAACCTTAAATTTGAACTTACTGTAAATAAACAAAACCATTTCTGTAGAACTCAGAAGGTATTTAAACCCAGAATACAAAGAAGTATCTACCTCACAAACTCTTCTAAAATAGAAAAGCAACAGTGCAGATGGAAAATGTTTGAAGAGATCTGTATCAGAGTATTAAACTTTAAATTAAAATGACAGACTTGAGCTGTTCATGAAATTAGAGGGTTCATAGGATTATATTTACTGATTGCAAAGACTGCACATACTTTCCTTTAGTTTTCTCTATGTGAACTATTTATACAGAATTGTTGTAGACTACTTCTAATTTAAGAAACAGTTGTAACTTTTAAAGGTGTTAGCAAGTACGTTTCCTACAGCTTTGTTAAGGGAAGTTTTAAAATACTGATTCAGTTTTTAGTTTAACTGGTGAAATCAGCTAGCCATACCTCTTCCAGCATGGATCAAGTTCCTATTACTTTAATATCACTGATTTCCAACTATGGATATAAACTTTGGTCACTGTGTGCTAAGATTAAATGGCTCCAATTTCTGGAAAGCTGCTGTAGAATGTTTCAGTCACCTATCTCTGTCCTTAATTTATTAAGGAAGGTGCAACCCATAAATATTTTTACACATTTTCACTCAGTTGTCTCAACTGAAAGCTTACCTGCAAAATACAGCACCTATGGAAAACAAAGGGGTATTTTCATCCATACAGATAATATATTTCTGTATAAAAGGAGTCCTTCGGCTGTCCAATTGTTTCCACAGTATATTTGTTCCATATGTAAGATACAAACTGTACAAGTTCTCCAGTTTACAAGGATTTCCTAATTTGCAGAAACAATTCAGCCTAAATTGGTAATATATTAGTTTGTTTTAAATGCAAAGATTACAGGTAAGGTACAGTCTTTAAATTGAATTGGCTCACTATAACAGAACAGAAATGTCATTTTGATAATACAATTTGCAATAGTACAACTATGTACATATATACACACACACACACACACACACACACAGCATTTTATGTCTCCTTCCATTACTTAACTAACAGTAAGTAAATTGATTTTCAGTAACCTATTATTGTTTCTTTATTTTGATCTTAAGGAATACTGAAACAAAAATGGTTCAGTTTTGCGGCACTTCAGTTCTGTTGCAAATTCTTTTAGATATTAATTCTGGCTTTAAAGCACATCATTGAAGCGTGACTTTCCATAGTCTCCAAGGTCCATTTGAAGTTCTTTCTCGTCATCATCTGCAATTGAAATATTCATATCAAAATTAATATACAACTAAATGATCACTACTGAAACTCATTTAAAAATAGCTTTCCAGTACACATCTGTTTAGAGACATATGCGGGTACAGACATGGGTGCACACCACATTAAACCTGCCTGTTCACAAGAACAGAGTAGACAGGCCAGAGATTCCATGATGGCTGTACACCTCTACTCCGATATAACGCTGTCCTCAGGAGCCAAAAGAATCTTACTGCGTTATAGGTGAAACCACGTTATATCAAACTTGTTTTGATCTGCTGGAGTGCGCAGCCCCACCCCCGGAGCACTGCTTTACTGCATTATATCCGAATTTGTGTTATATTGGGTCGCGCTATATCAGGGTAGAGGTGTATCTAATTACAAACCCAGTGGTTTTCATTTTTTGGGTTGCCTCTGCTGAAGAAGTGGGATTTTGACGGTGCTAGATACCCTTATTTTGAAGTGCTGAGTTTCAGGGATTTGACAGATTTTAAGAGATTCTAGGACTGGTTATATTTACCAGTTGAGAGTGTCCCTTTTAAATGTGCCAGACAATCCTATTAGATCCAAATCCTTTCCAGAAGAACTTGAGACTTTGTGCCTTCTCCAGTTTTCCCCACATTCACAGACAGTGCATTACAAGAAAAAACCCACACAACGTAACTGTGTACCTCATGCAGAAAAGTTACATTCTTGTGTCTCGCTCTCACTGCCAAAAAAGCTGTATATGGTCTGATAATGAACCAAGCTATACGTTTCTTCTCTCTTCCTCATGAGCATAAAAAGGAGGAACACTCCAAAATCTTTGGCACAGTTAATTGTGAAGCAGTGGAAGCCATGCCCAGTATTTCAAATTGTACTTTTAATCAGTGTTTTTGAAGTCCGCTATTTTAAAGTTTTCAGTTGAGCCTCTAAGACACCATAGTACAGTGTCTCATGAAGTCTTTAAACAGCGAACTCTAGGCTTCAGTCTTGTATTTTATATATTAGTTGTGTTACTTTTTTTTATAGTTTTCTTTCATCTTCAGATCAATTGTCTTTGTTGTGCATTCATCTTCAATGTCATCATACTGTGTACGATAAAATTCTCAGGTAACCTTTCTGGATTACTGCATTCATCTTTTGAGCAGAAAGGGATATCATCTGACTGATATCCACCATGTCATTTATGACATTTACCTGCTCAGGACTTGGGAAAAAAATATTTTAAGCCAGACATTAGCCATAAGTAGAGATAACAGATTTCTTTGGAGGGGGAGATCCAAGGGGAATGCCCAGCCCCACTGCTAATCCAAGATGCCAGAAAGTAATCGAATTTCTAATCAGATACCCCATGTATGAACACTGGATGGCAAATTGCATCCTTCATATCAGCCTTTGGTTGGTAGGCTTTTGATAGATTTGTAACTTCATCCTCAACCACTGGAAGGGAAGAGGAGTTCTCTCTTCTCTTCCAGAATCACAACATTCAACACTCCTGCTTTCCAGCTTTGACTCTTTATGTCTATTTCCCCTCTAAAAATTCCAGTGTCTCAGTTACTGTTTCTTTACCCAATTGTATAATTAACTAAAGCTCACTATTTATCCCTAACATGGCTACTTTCCTCGCATCCATAGCAATTTGTCTAGAAGGACTGTCCCTTATTTCAGAAGGATTAATGTTTTTAAATGGCACAGTTCAAACTAGATTTTTGGATTCATCAAACTTTGTAATACCCCAACAATCTACCACAGCAATTGTCAAACTTTACTGTCCTGTTCTATTTCTTCTTTCCAACCTAACATGGGGCTCTGGCCTTTTCCTTCCTGCTTTCAAACCAAGAAAGCTGAAGTTTCAGATTCAGCAGTGGCAAATTCTGAAAGAGATTTCAAAGCTTAGAGCTCCCCTTCTTCATATTTGTTGCATTCCTCCCATTCCCAGAAGTAACACGGGCAAGGTTCACTGCTGGAAGAGGTTTAATTACATCTTCTCTCAAATGTGTCTTATTCAGTAAGTTCCCACTGAAATCTTCCTTCCTAAAGCACTTTGCATTTGCAAGCTGGAAAGTGTCAGTTTTAAGGGTTATATTCTTCTAACAATTCTGTCACAAGTCTTACCCTCATATTACATACTGCAATAGTCCAAAGTCTCAAATTTAACCTTTGTGAAATGTGCTCTGGTTCCTTAAGAGATAGCTAATACAGAGTGTACATTACAATGATACCAGGCTGCCATGGTTTCAGGAGTATTTCATTTGAGCCAAAGACTCATAATACAGGTGTCAAGACTTATTAAAATATTAAAGCCACTCAAGAAGGCTTCATCCCCTGGGTGATTTCTCTTATATGAATGTGAAATTTGCAAACATTACTATTGCTATTAAATACAATCTGGAACATAAACATATTGTGATAAAAAACATGAGCTGCTTAACTTGATTTGTTTGCACCTACAATACTTTGTGCTTTGCCTTTAAAGCCACAGAATATTTTCCAAAAACGTTCTGGTTTCACTTTAGTCAAAGGCCACTGAGATTTTTTTCCTTCCACTCATTACAACAATGAAGACATGTCACCAAAAAGCTTGTTAACTAAATACTTTTTAAAGGTTCCCCTGAACAAAGTATTGTTGGCTTTTCCCTGTCATTGATTTGTACACCAAAATCAGGCAAATAACCAGCACACAGAAAAACAGAGCAAATACTCAGTGGTCATTCCTTTTCCCTTCAGTTCCAAGCCATTTCTTTCTTCTTGAACCTGAAGAGATCATATCTGCCACTCTTCTTCTCAGGCAGATGCTCACAAGTTAACACACTAACCAACCTTTAGATAAAAATTACGCCCATTGTCACTTTTGATGTAGAGAGTATGGAGTTCCAAAAATCTAAGTTTCCTATCTGCTAGTCCAAAATAAAGCCGCAGAACTCAGATTACTGAATTGTCAGGCATCATATCTGTAAACGTCCAAGATTTTTACAAAGCTATTTATTTCTCTTTGCCACCAGCTGATCCAAATCAATATTAAGTACAAACAAGTTAAAGCAATTTACAACCCAAGGCATATTCAATTAAATACAATTTAACCACAGCTCTCTGTACCTCCGACTTTTCAATTTCCCACCAACGTACCTTATAGAATCACGTTGTAAGAACTGGTGTACAAAACAGTATCACTGCTTATAATAGCATGCAACACAAGTGATGTTTACTCAGTCTCATCACTTGCTCTGTAGAATACAAACCACTGTAACGATGGGTTACTATGAAAGGTCAGTCAAAACTGAACTCTCACACTGAGCTACTTAGTGAGCTGCATGCTGGAGGGGAACAATCCTGCACAGGCAGATAGTGTTGGACTAGATGACCTAATCATTTTTTCCCCAACTCCAATTTGTGATTCACAGAGCACAGCAGTAAAGGAGGTGGGGGTGGGGGGAACTGTATTGCGTGGAATACAGAACAGTAGCACTTTGAGAAGATTTAGGAGTGGTCATAGTATTGTAGGGGCTAAAATGAAAAGCTAGGCAATATGGCCAAGGTTTTAAAAAACTGGAGTCATATTTAGTCACCTGCCTGAGTTGTCAAAAAAGAGATGAGCGTCCAACAAGTACTTACTGAGGTAACTGTTGGATGCTCATCTCTTTTGAAGAACCAGACAGAAGCCTAACTTTACGCTCCTCTTTTTGAAAATCTCGATGCATGGTTTAGACAGTCACACATGTGAGTGTCTAGATATAACTCTTTCCTTAGCTTTACAAGATGTAAGGTTCAGAGCAGAAACCCCATATTTCTGTACAGGCTCTGTTTTCTCCAAATCAAAGCTACAAAGTGGGTTTTACAGACTATTGAAACTGAAGACATGGCAGCCCTATTCAGATGAAACTGAAGACAGTAATCCGGCGCATTTAGAAATGCACCTGTCACATTTGGTCAAAACTGCAAGAACAGGAGCCTCATGTTGGAAGAGCAGCAGTAATTTTCATTTGTCAGCAAGTTAATTCATTGCTCAAAGTTCTGATCTATACTTATGTACTTTCACCTGTTCATTAGCTTCCCCACATCAACACTGCCACAGTATGATGCATATTAAGTGCACAACTACACTAGTCAGTTGGTTCTAGCCATATTTAGGGTGTCCATTAACTATGCTTAGAAGAACGTCTTTCAAATTTATTTCCTGCTGTACAAACCCTGTTATCTGGGAACTTTTCAGGGAAAGAATATGCGGTTACAATAAGATGATCAAGAACAGGGCACCCATAGAACTTCAAAATATTTTGTCTTATGCACTTTTCCTTTAGTTGGAAATATATTTAGAACCCTAAACAATTTTTCCATAAAATTGTGCAAACTTTTCACAAACTACTACTACATTACCATACAACATTAATACTGTAACTGCAGACAGGCAACGAAGAGCCAATACACTGAAGTGCACACAGAACAAAAGATGGAGGCATGCACATATAAATGGATATTAGCTGACTGAGTTAACTAGGGTGAATTGAATGTCTGTTGAATCTGTGTATTAAGCACAAAAATGTTTAGTATAGCTTTTAGCTGCTAAATGAAGATAATTTTATGATCAGCAAACATATAGCATCCCAAGACAGTTGTGAATACTATAGATATAAGTAGTATTCTCAAAATACATGTTAATATGCCTTTGAAACTGTTTTAATGAATGCAGAAACACGTGTGTTCAAAATAACTAGCTACGAGACTTCCTAATTATTGAAGGCAAATAAAACTGTTCCTGAAATTTCAGTCATCCTAACTTTACTAGCATAATAAGGCAGATTGTTTCAAAGATTTATACAATGTTAAAATATACTGTATTGAAAACCATCATAAGGTTGGTTTTGAAACAGTAAGTATAAACATAAGTGAAAGACTGCCTGAAGAACATTTCTTTCATGCTAAGGCAGTTTTGATTAGCTAGTAATATTGAAGCTGTACACAAATTCAACAAGTAAACTCAGTGTGGATTTTTTCTTTAGTGGGATGGAGACAAGGCCCAAGCTCACCTTGGACGTCTTCTTCTCCACCATCACCATCCTCTTCTTCATTGTAAGCCAGTTCAGCCTGTTTGTCTGCCTCATACTCACCCACGTTACCATCATCCCCATTATAATCCGCCAATTTAGAGCCATGCTGCGGATCAACAGGGGATTCATTCTCATCAAAGAATCGGCCTGTGAAGTAGGCAAAGGATTAAGTCAGAAGCAAAGAGGAAAGAAAAGAAAAGAAAAGAAAAATAAAAGGAGTCTAACAAAGCAGACCATAGGTTAGAATCTTCAGTCCTCGTAGCCATGTCAGTTGTGAAAAACTAACACAGTCTTATAAAAACATCTCCATGCAAAAAAGATTTACTTGATCATTTAAAAGGAGTTTTAAGAATTCTGCTTGTCAGTGGCACATGCCAGCTAGCTCTTACGGTATCTGCTTACTATGGGCTTCACTCTTTGGAGAAAAAAAAAAAAAAGTGTTTAAATAAAAGGCTCCATATATGAAGATCCAGAAATACCATTCACTTTTCCTCGAATGCCAGGATTTATCCACAAATATGAAGAATTTTGAACTTAGATTTGCCTGACTTTTACCATCACATTGGCATAAATTCAAAAAAATCTTCTCCTTAGAAAGCAGATTGGTGGTTTTCTGCTCTCAGCAGTGAAGTATAAATACTTCACAGGAATTCATCTAGTCTCTTGAGTGCACCATGCTGTCTGTGGGTCCAATCCAACAAAGATCTGTCTGGAGTCTTTGGAATATTTTTGTGGAACTATGTAGTTACTATATCTTTATACTAACTTTCCTGTTACGATTTAAAGTTTAAAAAAATATAGTAAATATCTTCTTATGCTTTTAAGCAGGTATGAGGAATAGTTCCACGGTGAAATAAGGTACTACAAAAAACGTGAACTAATTAGAACTACAAAATGGATACAAAAACTAAATATATCAGAAAAGATTAATGGTTTAATGTCAAATTGAGAACAGGTGTTCAGTGGAGTATCCGGGGGGGCGGGGGGGAGAGGAGTCTGAGTCCACTACAATTCAATAAAATTTGTCAACTACTTGGAGGAGAGAGTGCAATATGCTAATCAAATTTGCAGATATGAACCTGGAAGGACTGCAATTGGAGACTAGATTAAAATGCAATACAATCTTTATATATTGGAGAGAAGCTAAAAATTGAGATTTGAGGAGATCACAATCATGACAGATGTAAAGTCACATATTTAAAAAGCAATTAAATGCAGAAAAACTGAATGGGAGAATGCCACTTCAACTTTAGTATTAGAGAAAAGTGTGCATGCAGTGGATGATTTCACTACGAGAGTGGCATTGTTTTAAGCAAAGCTAAAGTTACCGAAGCATGTGATTAACAGAGACTGGCAAATACTGAGTAAGGTTTTCCACAAATATTTGCTTGAATTTTTAAGTGAGCTCTCTTCAGCTATGTTTGTACGTCTTTTGTACTGCACTAATATTCACAGAAAGCAAATCTGTGTTTAACTGGCACAAGCGTCCACAGAAAGTTTCTAAGTCATATACAAGGAAATTGGAAGATTACATGCACAGATATGTACTACATGCATTTATGCAGTCTCAAAAAACAAAAACACAGGGGACAGAAACAACACCATGTTTCTTATTTGAGCAATCCCAAATAATGCACACGTCTATTGAAGTGTACTGCCTATTCTCAGAACTTTTCAAAATTAATCCATATACAAGACGACGCACAAAAAGAGTTTCGTAACAGGTTAGAGGAAATTATGACCTGATCACAAGCAGAAAGTCAAATTTAGATACATTACACATTTCCCATTCATATCTAAAAAATGTTAGAGACAATTGCTTTAATTAGCACTAAGTTAATTACTGCGTGAATTTTTGGTACTGCATTTTAAACAAATAAAGGTCAGAACTCACGAGAGAAGTACATGTGTTAAGTTTTGTAAATAAAGACATAAGAGGAAAAGAAGAACTGATCATGCTCAGTCTACAGAAAAAGAAACGACACCAAGTCTTCAAATATGAAGAGAACCGATCAACTTTAGTCAGCCAAAGTTAGCATAACCTACAGTCAGACAATTCAGGTTAAAAACTGACGAACACAGGTAGGAATAAAACATAGCTGCTAAAGAGTTGTGTCAGATATTGAAGGCTAGAATGGAAAAATATTTATCAAGATTTATTTAAGAATAATTAAACCCACTGTGCCACAATGAAGAGCAATATATTTGAGGACAAACAATAGTTCCTATCAACCCAAATGATTCTGTGGTACTGACTTGTAGCCGTCATGTGCCAGAAACATCAGAAAAGTGTGTTTTTGAAGGGAAGTTTTATTCAAAAAGAGAATCTATGGCCAACAGATGGTGCAGTGCCAACTGATTAACGAGACTATAGGTTCTGCACTTTTTCATTGTTCTCTAGCTTTGCAGAGTCATTGTTTAAGTGTGTATTTGGGACATAACTGTAAGAGTCCTTGCTATCTGAGGCTTTATTCTGCAGCATATAGCATGTGGATAGACTGGTATTCCATTAACCTACATGTTACAGGACCAGGAAGGGCCCCAAGTGGTTCTGATATTCAGTCCATCAATAGAATGGGCTTTATGAACAGCCAAAAGGCACCATAAGGTGGACAAGTGCCACTTGATAAAAGTTAAAAGGTAGTTCCATACCCTTCTTTCAAAGAAATGCCAAGCCTTTCAGAATTTCTAAAAAAGATAAAAATATATGGAACACATGTAAGGACAGAAAATGAGGTCTCAGTACACTCAACTCACCTCGAATGCCACTATTTTATTTACATATGTCCAGCTATGCACACCCGCGGTCTGAGACACACTCCTTGTTCCAAAGAGCCTAACAGTCTAAACAAAAGAATCTAAACCAAGCAGCTTTGTACTACAAGAGAAATAAAGGAAATGTAGGCTTTGATAGTGCAGTAAAAAGGTGCTATAGAAAATCCCAAAAGATTACATTAAAAAAATAAGGGACCATTGCATCCAACAAGACGACAAAATCTTTCAGTAAGGCCACGTCTACACTACGGGATAAAATCGAATTTGCTAAAATCGGTTTTATAAAACTGATATTATAAATTCGATTTCATGTGGCCACACTAGGCACAGTAATTCGGCGTTGTGCGTCCATCCTCCGAGGCTAACGTCGATTTCTGAAGCGTTGCATTGTGGGTAGCACTTCCGTAGCTATCCATAGTTCCCGCAGTCTCCCCCGCCCCTTGGAAATTCAGGTTGAATCTTAATTGTCGCGGGGGGCGGGTTCTGGTAAATGTCGTCAGTCATTCCTTCCTCTGGGAAAACAATACAGCTGACAATCCTTTGCGCCGTTTTTCCCTGGATTGCCCTGGCAGACGCCATAGCATGGCAACCATGGAGCCCGTTCAGCTTTTTTTTCCGGCACCTGATGCGTACTGGATGCCGCGGGAGAAGAAGAGAGGGCGATACTTCCAAGCGCTACAAAGCAGAGCATTCACTTGCTTTTGCAATGACAGAAAGAAGACGGTTTACCGGTCATCTGTACCCTCTACTGCCGGAGAAAACTGCAATGAGACGATGGTTATCTCTCCCCTCTGTACTGTCCACTGCTATCATGAGTGCCCCTGGCTGAAAATTTTGAAAAGCAAAATTGGGATTGACTCACTTGGGACTGAGTCACATCCTCCCTTATTGGTTTCTAAAAATAGAGTCCGTCCTGCCTAGATAAGGGGCAAATGTATTAGAGGACCAGCGTATCAGAGCACAGCTGCTCCGTGGTCAGTATCACAGGGGTGCCCTGTAACACCGCACGCGTTGCTTCCCTCCTCCCCCAACCTTCCTGGGCTACCTATGCGTGTCCCGTCCCGCCCCCCCCCATTTGTGTCATGAATTATAAGGAATGCAGGAATAAGAAACAGAGACTTGTTAGTGAGATAAATGAGGTGGGGGGGGAGGCACTTGGAGGCAGCCTCCCGGGGCTATGACAGTCAGCAGTACGGAAACTTTCTTTACACGAAAGGGAGGGGCTGAAGCCCCCAGTTGCGATGATGAAAGCTGGTTATTAGCCGTTCTGTCCTATCTACTGGGAGTAACCAGCAATGTGGTGTCAATGTCACCATGTTAAATATTGATGAGGATGGTGGCAGTCCTACAGTACCGTCTTACCACGGGGAGGCGGAGGGGAGAGGAGCGGATACTGCTCTTCACTGCTGTAGCATCGCGTCTACCAGCAGCATTCAGTACACATAGGTGACATTGAAAGTAGTCAAGAAATGATTTCTTTCCCTTTCTTTCATGTGGGGGTGGGGGGGAGAAACTGAGGAGCTGTTCCTGAACCACGCCAGACACTGTGTTTGAACCTACAGACTGGGAGCTCTGCCAAGATGCAAATACTTTTCAGAGACTGTTGTGGACTGTGGGATAGCTGGAGTCCTCAGTACCCCCTCCATCCATGAGCATCCATTTTGAGTCTCTGGCTTCCCTTAACGGCTTGTCACGCAGCGCTGTGCTACCGGAGAATTTTTTTTTCATAACGCTTTGGATTTCGTGTTCTGTAACGAGCTCTGAAACAAAACCCCAAGATTTGGTGTTCCCCATAGCTAGCGATCAGATCTAGTATCTTCCCGTACGCGTCCATGCTGGAGCTCTTATTGGATTTGAGACTGCATCGCCACCTGTGCTGATCAGAGCTCCACGCTGGGCAAGCAGGAAATGTAATTCAAAAGTTCGCGGGGCTTTTCCTGTTTACCTGACCAGTGCGTCCGAGTTCAGATTGCTGTCCAGAGCAGTCAGTGTTGCACTCTGGGATACCGCCCAGAGGCCAATAACGTCGATTTCTGTCCACACTAACCGTAATCCAAACTGTTAATATCGAATTTAGCGCTACTCCTCTCGTCGGGGTGGAGTACAGAAATCGATTTAAAGAGCCCTTTATTTCGATATAAAGGGCGTTGTAGTGTGGACGGGTACAGCGTTAAATCAATTTAACGGCCATTAAATTGATTTAAACACGTAGTGTAGACCAGGCCTAAATTGGTCATGTAGGTTAGGTGTTGAGTTTTTCTCATTTAAAGCTTGTAGTGAGAATTCTGTTAATTTACAAAACAGATTTCCTGGAGATTTCACTTTTACTTAAACTCTCACTCTTTACCATGTGCCCTGCAAAAGCTTGATATTTCATTAGGTTAATATTTGTAAAGTGCTATGGACTCAGAGAAGCACCAACAGTTAAATTATTATATTTATACAATCCATCATGTCCCTTTTCTTGAATGAGCTGACTGCAGCCAGTTATGGAAACAAGCTAAGTAACTTCTCCTACAAAACCATTACTGTTTAGGAAACTGTTCACAAGTATTCCACTTCTGGTGTGCCTGCCTCCCACCATGCATACAAAGTCAGATTCTTTTGAACAGCAGTGTCCCCTGGGGCCTCACCGGTGCCCTGTAACCAAGGGCATAAGGGTTGGACAGCCGCAACCAGCTTTCACTTCCTTACTGCCAAAGACAAGCTGGAACCCATGCTGAGCACTGTGCAATTTCCTTCTCTAGCTAGTTTTTAAGTCAGCATTGTAGTTATAATTCTTAAAAATTCATATACTTTTTGAACTCATTGGCAAAAAAGACCCAACAGAATTTAGATGGGAGGTACTCCAGCATAAAACAGCCTGGACGTGGTGAAATCAAAATCCCCAGGATCCTGTCCCTCTTGCAAAGCCACTATTCATAATAATGGACACCTGAGGTGCTTCTTCCACATCACTGAAGCACACATATTGCTCAAATGCTCAATGTCAGGCTTTTTCTGACACACACAAAGGGAATCCCTCCTAAAAGTTTTCCTCCTGGAAAAGTCCCTCGGGGTATCCTCCAAGCCAGAGTAGACCATGTCAGTTAGTGCTCATGTAAGCCTTGAGTCCAGTCCTCATCAAGCTAGTCCCATACAACCATCACAGAATCAGAAAAACCTCCAAACTCTCCTCGATGCAGATTTCAGAGGAGAGAGGGAAGACAGAACACCACTCTCAAAGTGCTAAGAGAGACAGATCTCCCTCACCAGCACCCAGTAGAGTAGGAGACAGTTTGAGACCTGTTGGGCCACTGACACCTCAACACTAGCAGGTTTCCAGATGACCTCTGCACTGTTTCATGAGCTGGTGTATGCCTTGACTAGTACCAAAGCAATGGCACTGAAACATCTGGCACCAAAGCACCTATCATGTTACTGGCTAATGTGTGAGATGCACATTCAGAGCAGATCGTTTTGGTACCAGGAGACTTAACAGCAACCAGCCTCCCAAAATTGCCATTAGTAGCCACTAAAACTTCTAGCTCCGGGAGCATCTGGGTCAGCCACCTCAGTTTGTACACAAGATCATTAGGAATGATCTACAATGCCTGAGAAAATGGTTCCACCTATGGAGAAGATACACTCTTCCCTCCTCCACCTCAGCCAAGTAAAGTAGAGAGATGTCACCCATATACTTACCATACTCTCCTCATTTTCAGCCAAGACATTCTGATATGGACAAAATTCCACAGGAGGTGATGAGGAGGGACGGAACTCATCTCTGGGCCCTCTTGGGGAATCCTCTCTCACCTACACCACCACATCCCAATCAGATACAATCATAGCCATTCTGGGGCCATTGGGAGATGCAACAGCAGAAAGACTTCATCGACTGTTTCTGCCTCCAAAGCCAGGTCCTCCCTCACAGCTTAGAGCACATCAAGAAGGGCAGCTGGTCCACCATACTTGTCAACATCTGGACCCAGGATTTAGACGAAAAATTTCTTCACAAGACAGATGTCCAGCCTATCCTTAATGAGGCTGTCACTCCAACTCTTCCAAGCCAGTAAGATGATTACTGTATCTTCCAGGAGCGACTCCAATGAATGGCTGATATCTTGGAAATTCCAGTAGAAAGAGTGCAAGAGAAGGTGCACATACTTCTTGAGATCCTGTATTCAATTTCCAGAAGACTGGCAATGCCAAAATATTAAAGAAGGTTTCTTGGAACAAACAAAGGATCTATGGCAGACCCAAGCATCAGTGACACCCACGTCACAGAAGACAGATAAGCACTACTACATCCCATTGGAGGGGTGTTAGTATTCCTATAATCACCCCATACCTGGATCCTTGGTGGCTGCAGTTGTCCCAAAGGAGGTCTAAACAGAGACCACCCAAAGTAATACCTCTCTGGCTGTAAAGCCCATTCCTCAGCCAATTTACAGACACACCTATCAATCAAATTGCCAAATGCTTCTGGCTAGATACAACTTCCTGAATTGGGCCAAAACATCATTTTATTGAAAGACTCTCTCAGGAAAATAGGAAAGAACTTAAGACTCATCACTGAGGAGCAACTGGTAATTTGCACCTCCTTACAAGCATCTTTCGATGTCTCAAATGTCAATAAGCACCATAGCAACCCCAACTACTACATGCAAAGCATCTTGGTTGCAGTTGTCCAGTATTCTGAAGGAGGCCCAAATGACCATTGAGGGTCCTTGAAGGGTGGATCATGACCTTCTCAGTACCCAGACCAATGAGGCCTTACATATGCTAAAAGATTCACAAGCCACCTTGTGCTCTTTGAGGGCATACAGCTCCACCTCCAGGAGGAACAGATATACAGTCCAACAGATATCCAAGCCTCCAAGGAAGAGGCAGAGGTCAGAGAGGAGACGAACTTATGACCCTTCCTCTACTCCCATCAGCAGGTTTGACAGCGCAGACAACAGTCACATAGAACCACAGGATCTATTTTCCTGTCCTCACCTAATGTAGTCCTCAACTTTCACCTAAATAAGTGATCCACCTGCTAATTTTCTTCCCCAAGCCTCATACCAGTCATGGGTGGAAGCTAGATTCCAAACTAAGATATAGTCAGGACTTTCTCCTACTGTTTGGGTTCAACAAGAACAGTCAGGAATTCACCTAGAGCAGGGGTCGGAAACCTTTCAGAAGTGGTGCGCCAAGTCTTCATTTATTCACTCTAATTTAAGGTTTCGCATGCCAGTAATACATTTTAACGTTTTTAGAAGGTCTCTTTCTATAAGTCTATAATATATAACGGAACTATTGTTGTATGTAAAGTAAATAAGGTTTTTTAAATGTTTAAGAAGCTTCCTTTAAAATTAAGTTAAAATGCAGAGCCCCCCCAGACCGGTAGCCAGGACCTGGGCAGTGAGAGTGCCACTGAAAATCAGCTCGCATGCCGCCTTTGGCACGTGTGCCATAGGTTGCCTACCCCTGACCTGGAGTGTTTCTGGCATTTGCCAGAGTGAAAGGACAGCACATTTCTATCCAAAGACTATCTAAATGGGTTCTGGACTGCACTGGAACATGTTATAAGGTAGAATATTGGGACCCACCTACACAGATCAGAACCTACTCTCCGAGAGCTCAAGCAGCATCTGCAGTTTCACTAAGGTGTTCCAATCTCAGATGTGTAGAACAGTTACCTGGAGTTCAGTTCACACCTTTACCCAGCACTAATCCTTGGTAGAGAGTTCCAAGTCTGGTACCTTCTTTGGCAGAGTTATCATATAGTCATTTTTCAGTGAGTTCACTGTTTGTGAGTCACGAAAACTGAAACACATTTTTTGACAAAGAAGTCAAAAAAGGAAGAATAGGCTGCTTTAGGAAAACTGGCTGTTCTTTGTGGACTATAGCAACAGTGTCCCCTTCCAAAAGGCAAGGGACACCAGAGTGTCAACACAAGAATTCCATTAACTAAATATTTCAGTATCTTTAGCTATTTTTTCCTATTAAAATAAGAGACTACAAAGCACTGTTAGAGAAAAGTTTGTTCAGTTTATATTTTGTTAGGTATGCAAAATAATGACCCCGAATCAAAGTCAGTTCATTTCATTTAATTGATTCTGCTTTGCTAAAAATAAAAAAAATATATATATCGTTATACTCTCCCTACCTAAAAGCAGCCCAAGTGCTTCAGACTTATTATAGACAAGTTAGTTTTCACTGTTCTAAAGCTTCACATTCAGAAGTAGATTTAAGAATGTTTAATCACCAAAACTTGTCTTTTGTTTCTTCCATGAATAACATGCACACCATTTGGAGAACGTGCTTTTAAAAAGTCAACACTGAACAGAAATTAAGTTTCCATAAGTCACTTATTTTTACAGATATGTTCATAAAATGCTTTTCAATTGGGAAAAAACAAACCAGAAGAGGGTTTTTTTGTTTGGTTGGTGGTTTAAAAACAAGAGCACAAAACTGGGCATTTAAGAGGAAGTACAAAGCCTATCTCAGTACATAGAACCACACTTCAAACTTTTCAGATGAAAAGTTCCTGTGAACACCTTTGTTTTGGCGTAAGAAAAAAAAAACCCTGGATGAAATATATAAATCAACCTAAGTGCTCATGCCAGTGCAACTTTGAGCTTTTAAAGCTACTAAATATAAACAGATTTACAAGAGACTTCCTAGGAAAACAAGACAAAATTAAATACGGCGCTAAAGTTACTCTTCTAAATGGCCTTTTCTCACTCCAAAGGAATTGTAAACAAGTAATTCTTAAACAGTTGAAATTAGGTCTTGAAAAATTATTAGGTTAAGATGTACTGAAGAACAAAGAATCCTCAATGCTAACATGAAAAACTTGATATTTCAAAGACTGAAAACAATTTAAAAAGATGAAAAATAACACAAAACATACTATATGTGTAACACACAACATGCAGTCCACATGATAAATTACAGAGCCATGTGAAATTGTATTGGTGATGCACCTTTGTTTCACCTACACTCTGCCCACTAATCCATCCTTGGCAGGACTACAACTCATTCTGCGCATTAAGTGCAACTTGCTTCTGTCAGAAGGAAAACAATTCTCCAACACAGACACAAGGCAACCTAAGGGTTCTGCTACGAGATATGTTTGGAACAGAACAAGCTTCTGAACAATATACAAAAATCAGCCAAACCAAGTCAATTTCCTCCCCCATTATAGTACCAAATTATTTCTTTTCTAACAGCATTCAAGACATGGCCACTAAGAAAAAAGGATCAAAACTGAGTTAAGTCATATTAGATAGATACAAGCAGCTGTCTACCTGCACCATACAAACTGATTTTAATATTTTGATTGAATGTCTTCGTAGTTATTTAAAATGTAAATTTTTTTAACAATTGCTACATTTTAAATACCCATATAGTTTAATAATTAAAATTACTCTCTGAACAGTGACATGCTATTGTCTTAAGAAAATTAAGGAATGTACTTTCTGTAGTAGTATCTTTACATATTTAAATTTTCTGCATGTTCAAGTTCTATAAGGCCACCCACACAATTGGTCAACTTTGTTTGTAATGGGTGTTATTGCAACAGATACAACACGAAAAGACATACATGCATCCCAAGATACTGAAGTACAATGGTATTGACTAACTTACTTTGCTTCATCTTCTGGAAGTCACCAGCTCTATCCTTTGGAGCTTGTTTTCCAAGTTCAGTTTCAATTTTGTGTTCTTTTTTACTTTCCAAGTTTTGTTCAGGAATCAAGAGCTGAGGAGGATTTGGAGGTATCTGCTTCACAATATTAACATTTCCTTCATTGTCAGCATTTAAATCTAGAGCATAAAGAAATGTGTTATTTTGCCCTTTTAGTTTTCCTTCTGTACCATGTAAGAGGGAGTTTACAAAGCTTCCTCTAAAGATAATTTAGTGTAGTCTGCACTTCTATCAGTGAAAAGGGCAAGGCACCAATTTCTTCACTAAGATACTTTTCAACGTGTAGGGAAGTTTCTGACCCCATAAGCATAGGACTGTGCTAAGCTTCCTCCCCACATGCATTCTGTCCTGGATTTTTAATCAATACCTCCTGTACAGAATTTAGGATTTCAAAAGTAATTATTTAAATTAGGGCTGGCAATTAATTGCAGTTAACTCAAGCAATTAAAAAATAATTGTGATTAATTGCAGTTTTAATTGCGCTGTTAAATAACAGAATACCAATTTCAAGTTGTTATAAATATTTTGGATGTTTTTCTATATTTTCAAATATATTGATTTCAGGTGGATCCCTTGCAAGGCTGGCTACAACAGTGCCATGCCAATGCCTGTTCTCCCTTTCAGGTGACATTGTAAGTAAGAAGCAGGCAACATTATCTCCTATAAATGTAAATAAACTTGTTTGTCTTAGTCATTGGCTGAACAAGATATAGGACTGAGTAGACTTGTATGAGGTGAACTGAAAAATATTAATATCTTTGTTTCTTTTTACATTGCAAATATTTGTGATCAAAAATAAAATAGAGTGAGCACTGTACAGTTTGTATTGTGTTGTAACTGAAATCAATATTTGAAAATGTGACTATAAATATTTTTGGATTTTTTTCTACATGTGAATTGGTATTCTATTATTGTTTAACAATGCAATTAAAACTGATTGAGACTTTTTTAAATCTTGTGATTGCTATTTTTTTTTTTTAACCGTTTGACAGCCCTAATTTAAATGCAAAGCCACTGCAAATAGGGAGGCAGATACACATGAATAAGGAGCACAGAGAATCCTTTCAGAAAGTGAAATCCTTGCCCTATTGATTTCAATGGCAAAGCTCTTATTGAATGCAGTGGGGCCAAGATTTCACAGTTTCTACTGCTTTTCTTAGAGACAAGGAAAACTAATTTTATCCAGAACAAAATGGCTCTGACTTTGTTCCACAGAGGCTATGTACAATTATAGAAATAGATGTAGAAAGATATTTCTTAAAGATATACTATTTGGAAATTTAAAACATTTTTAAGCTTATACCTTGCAAACTCTGAACACAAAAATCCACTAGTTTTTGTATCTTAAAGTTTAATTTCTTTAAGAATTTGCGACGGACCATTAAGGGACATATTTTTTGTTTGATCATTGGTAGTTCTACTGGCACAACTTCTAAATATCCTAAAGCTGTTTGGTCAATTTACACAAACAAAAATTACGTTTCACCTTCCAAACAAGGATAGTACTTGAACATGCATTTTGAACTATAGTGTAGACAGAATCCAACCTTTTCCCAGAACTTTAACAACAAAAATCAAACCCACATCATCATCTTCTGTACCCTTGCTCTTTGCCTGACATTAATAGAACTAAATCTAACTGGTTAGGCTTAGAATCGTAATTTACTGTTTCTTGTGGTTTTAAAAGTCAGTCAATGGATGCTTGCAGCCCCATGCCACTTCTGGAAGCAGCCAGCGTAAGTGGGGGGGGGGGTCTCCCTCCGCACGCTGCCCCTCTCTGCAAGCACCTCCCTCGCAGCTCCCATTGGCCGGGAACGGGGAGCTGTGAGATTTTGAAATGTCGCCTGTTAAGAGTTCATACCTGGAACCATATTTGGAAAATGGGGCTGTTTAGTTGGAAGATTCATATTGGGTTGATGACCTTCACTTTGAGAAGTTGAAATAAGAGGCTTCTTTAAAGCTAAAGAAAATAAATGGATTCACAGTAAGAGTTTTGTCCAACAGAACCACTACTATATTCTAGGCTTTACTTTAACAAAGTTCTATTCATACCAAATTTTATTTTAAAATCTCACTGCTACAAGTGAGAAATTAAAACTTCTGGGTAAAGTTTTCAAAAAAGAGCTTGAATGACGAAGGAACTTAATTCCCATTGACTTAAGCACTTGACATTTTTACCTTCTACCAAAAATCTGAATGTTTTCTGACAGAAAAAGTCTGTATTGATACACAACTCCTAACATATATGGGTTTTAAATCATCTGGATTTAAATGTTCACTGCCTAATTGGCTGTCCAACACTTCACAGATTTAAATCAGAATTATATCAAATAGCAATATCCTATAAAATTAGAACATGATTTTTCCAACCAGCAGGAGTATCTTCAGCTTTAGCAGGATCATTCTCTTCTATTCCAGGCATGCCTGCATCACCTCCTGATTTGATTTTCTCTGTCAAAATAAAAACATTAAGTTCTCCTGTATTGTTCTTTTGACTTTAATAGTGAATTTAGCATTGGTGAAAAGCGCTGGACTGACAGCACTGGAATCGAGTCACTTATCCACAGACCAAGCAGAATGCCAGTATGCCAGCACAAGATTCTGCACGCTGCCCTGCTAGTGGACTTCAGCTCTGTTCTGGAGGGCCCAATAAACAGGCAGATCGAACTCGGAACTCAGTCTTTTCCCTCTGTGCTGAGAAGGGCAAGGGCAGCATAGCAGTAGTTTTTGTAATCAGATTATCTAGCCAATCACAACTGAACTGAGGCAGGCTGTTCACTGTCCTAGCTCAAAAACAAATTATTCTGTTTGATGGGGAGGGATAGAATACAATTAACACTTATCCTGTGAAGGAAATACCTTTGCCATTAGCAATGTGATTGCTTGAGGGTTCTTCGTTCTTTACTACATTTTTCTCATCTGTCTCTTGAACAGTCTTGGCTGTTGCTGGATCATCATTCAAACCCCGTTCAATGTCTTGTCTTGGCTGGATTCTCTGCGCATCCTGTTTTTAAAACAGATTAAACATTAATGAAGACGACCCTTGGAGGGGAGGGGAGAAATCACACACTCACCTTGCAATTCTGCTTCTCTGAACATACCTTGCAGAATTCTCACTCCTAGGTCTTGGCTCCTTAGGAGGAGAATGGTTAGCTCCAAGCTCTTAAATTTTTTGAACCTTGAGATCAGTAGGTAATACAGCAGAGCATGAACCAGGCCCCCTATAGGCCAACATCTGCCATTGCCTGCCAGGTATACATGTTGCCTGTGCCCTCCAAACCAGACATGCCAAACCCGCAAATAAAAATGCAGAAATTGGGCTTGTTTATGCCTTAATTGGCTTGTGAGTTGCTTGTTGCCTAGTTTTTGGCCTTTCCCCCCCCCTTTGGATTGGCTCCCGGCAAGTAGAGGCAAGGGGCGAGCAGAGTGCGCAGTGGGGCCACCACAGTCCCAGACTGCACACCAGAGAGATCTAGTCACATAGAGTTTTGGGGTTCTTGGGACTGGCTTGTTTCAGCCTTGTTTTCAAATGGGATTAGCTTGATTTTTGGCTGTGAAAGTCAGGGTGCTTATTTACCACACGAAAGTTGGCAATTGTGCTCCAGGAACTGACTATCAGAAAGAAATGCTAATTCAAGAACATTGTAAAATCAAAAATTGTGTCTCAGGGCAAGAGGGAAAAGAGCCTTCAGAAAGGTAACACAAAATCATACTTCAAACACAAAGGTCCCTGAGTGGATCTAGGCTTATGGCTTGTAAAGGGCCCACCTTGACCATGTTTCTCTTCCTCCAACGGGTACATCACAAGGGTAAGGATTCCCGAATGCCTTGTGCCAGGGCAATGACTCCCATTTACAGCAGAACAGATCGTAACTGGTTCAGATGGAGCTCAATTCAGTAATTCCCTTTTCCAGGAACAATTTATATCCCCAGAATAGAATACGGGTACAATTACTGAGTGGGTATATCTCTATCTGAACAAAGGTGCATATTAAATAAGGTGCCATTACTCAGATTTGTACCTGAAGTTCATTTTACAGACGTGAACTTCACCCACAAATAGGGTTGCTACACTGCTGCCTGGCTGAGAGTATGCCATTACATTTCTATCTAGAGAGAAAACGGAAGATTGTGGGGTTGTACAAAGCTTTCATTGGCATGAATTTGGAATGGCGGAACTACTTATACCGTTTGTGAAGCAGATATCACAGCCATCCCAAAGGAATGCCAACAAAACCATTACTCCACCATAATGCATACATTTTACCTGTACTATATTGTTCAGTAAACTTAATAAAAAAATAGAGTTGTCATCAATAGGTTTTCTACCACTCTGCCTCTAGTAGGAAGGCACCATACATAGGCCTTGGACTAACAGGTAGTTACGCTGCATCGCTCATTGGCAAAATCTAGCATCCAGCTCCACTATGGGACGCAGCAAGTGTTTCTAGCGCTGCTGATTCACAAGGCAGACCTGAAATGTGTTACCTGCCTAGAACTCAAACAAAATAAAAAAAGAAAAAAATTACAAGGTAGCATTTTGGTGAACCCAAGCCAGTGTCCCAGACATCAAACTAGTTCTGATTTTATCGCTCAAGATGATGATATCCTTATATTGAAACAAAAGCTTCACTATTTCAACAGTATTTTTAGCCACTATTTACCTTTTGTTCTTGTACAACTTGGTCCACTAACTTCTTTATATTTTCTTCATGTTGCAGTCTCATGTCTCTGATTTGTTGTCCACACTGCAAACTTAATAGGAAGCACATTAATAGTTACACATTTGATTCGGATTATACCAAGTCTCCCATAATTGCCTGGGAGAAAAAGAAAATGGACTGGCACAAGAAGCTTGAGGATTAGAAACTGGGATACCACAGAAAATACCAAGGTTTCAGAGGTGGGGTGAGCAGAAGGGTCTGTGATCAGTACAGCACATTCCCTTACAGGCTTGGAAAAGAACCCAAAATTCCTGAGTCTCACCATTCCTCTGCCATCAGCAAATATCTGTGAAACTTATGAGTGAAGTATCTTATCCTCTTCAATGCCCATCCTCAGAGAGGATGGCAAACTACTACCACCACCACCACCACCACCAGATACTCTGTTGGCTCTAGTAACAGGGTCTGTTCAGTGAATCTAAAGATTCCAACAATGCTGATGAATTATGTGGATGTCAGTATGATGCAATAGGATGGTATGTTTTTTCAGATTGAAAAAAAAATTTAGGAAAAAGAAAAACACAAAACTATAGTAAAAATATTAAGGGTGCAGAGTAAAGCACTCAAGTTAGGAAATGCCAGACTTAAGGTACTATGCAAACAATGTGATCATAATTAAAGACAATCGTAATACACACGCATAAAGAGACCAAATTACAGTCGCACAGGCAACCGTAATTATGGCCTTTCTTAAGTTCTGAGTGTGTTTGAATTTGAACCTTAATGTTTTTAATACAGTTTGTGTGTACAGAATATACATATAAAATATTACTAATTCTATTCTGAGAAGAGAATCTGTGGAAGAGTTTCATATTAGTTTATAATAGAAAAGTCAATGGTCAGTAAACTGATTTTGAATACAGCTTTAGAAACCCTTTCATTTAAACAAAGTAGCTTTCCACATCACCCACATGAATTCTCTATTCTTCTTGAAATCACTAATTCTTATCTTCAGAGAAATAAGATTTATTATAACTGTGTTTATTTACTCAAAATAGATTTTGCATCTGAAATGTATAATTAAGGTATTTAAATATTTTTGGATAAGTTTCAGAACTGATCATGGAAACATAATTTTACCACTTGTAGGAATTTAACAGTATGTTTAAGAATGTCCTAGATGAAAAGCCCATTAATTTGGTTAAAATATCAGCAAATTACTGTTAAACTGCAGTTGACAAGGAAATACAGTATTAGGATTTCTCTAATTATTAGAAGTTTGTTCAAGTTAAAAGGAACCAAGATACAACGCAGTACATTCCTTCCTGTGCAGGTGTATTGGCTGAATAAACAGCTATACTAAGTTAGTTTTAATGTGGTCCATTCCATACAATGTTTATTTATGGGCACATAACGAACAAGCAAAGGGCTATCATCTCAAAACGAGAGAGTTGCTTGGCTTACCCCATTAGGCTTTCAGGAGCTAAACCCCGGGGTGGTTATGTCTGCCTCCATCTACTCTCTGTATTTTCTCTCTTGTAAAGGCTTGAGTTGACAGAGAGGAAGGTAGTATCTTATGTGCTAGCCACAGCCAATTAATACTGATGACAAAAGAGCATGATATCACAGCAGCTTCAAGAAGGAAAGGTGGAGCACATGAACAAATACGAAAGTAACAGATGCTCAAACCTATTTGTAAAAATAGTTTTTAGGCCTAGAAATGAACCAAGGATGGTTCACAAATTAAGGAGTTTGGGGATAAAATGTGAAGAGGTAGCAGCCCTGCAAAGTTTTAGTTTTCTACTCTATATATTTTGTCCTGAAAGCTTCCCAATACACATAGTTTTAACCAATCATCTTATAAATTGTCCTTCCAGAAGTTTTAAGCTTTTTCTCAATGTTGCTGAGTCTCACCCTTCCCTACAGTATGTGGGGGAAAGAACTGCTTCCTAAAAATTGACTTTTCTTCCAAATTTATGGCAGACATTTCAAGTTCATTTCAGCCCAAGCACAGTATTTTTACCTCAATTCCAATGAAATTTGTCATGAAGACCTTGATAAATATACCCTAAACACTTCAATAACTCACAGTTTGATTAACTATTAGTTATTCTATTGTCTCAAGTAGTACTTGAGACAATATACGATTTAAGTCAAACTGAATAAAAAGCACAATTCTGGGAAGTCACATTTCTCTAGAGACGTTACCACTCCCAACAAAACACAACCACCAGAAAATAAACATTTACATTAGAAATCCTGACAGCTTTTTTGATTTGTCAGCTATCTATTGATTAAGGTCTATTTGAGGATTAAAGATCTGTTTGACTAGTTTGTGGAGTTCACATTTATGGGAACTGTACACAAATCTGTGGTTATTACAAACACTCAGAAGCATCATACCTCTCATATTCCAGCCTCTTCACAAGGCGAGTATTGTTCTTCTTGTACTCATGAAGCTGGTCCTCTTGACGAATGAACTCCTGGCGTAATTCTGCTAGTTGTTCTAGGCCAAATTGCACAAATCAAAGTGAGTAGAAAAATACCTCCCCTTTAATCCCTTTCACCATTGATGTTCTTACATGAAAAAATGCACATTTTCAAATCTTTCTGATTTCTACTGTATTTATTGATTCCCCACCCCCACGGAATCTTAAAAAAATATTGTATAGTCACACAATATGCCAAATAAGTAAACTAGAAATCAATTCATACACATTTATTTTGAAGCCAAGAATACTACTTGTGACCTTTCAGGATACTATATGATAAAAATTTAAGTCTTCATTCCAAAGGGCTATATGATGCATCCACTTGTCAGAAATAATTTCATATTCATCTCCTAATATATCGCCTTGTTTTGAAAAATATAGCAATATAAATGGAAACTTCTCTCTCTCTATAGGGTCAGCAATTTACACTATATGCGTACACACATTATCCTTAGCATACAGCAGACATTCTGTGCTTCTGCTCCAAGAAATTTTTTAAAAGGATACATGTTATACTTTTACATCTATCTAGGTTAACATTTAACATACACTTTAGTTTTCAAAACAGTTATTTTAGAAGTTTCTCCTCCCTGCTGCTCGGGTGTAAATGTGAGATTTAAAATGCCTACTCATATTTATTGATATGAATTACTCTTAATTGCTTTAAACTGAAAACCAAGATACTAAGCAAGGTAGGAGTCAACATTACTAGTGCCCTACCAAATTCACGGTCCATTTTCATCAATTTCACAGCCAGACAGTTTTAAAATTGATCAATTTCACAATTTCTGCTGTTAACATCTGAAATTTCACTGTATTGTAACCATGAGGGTCCCAACCCAAAAGTACCTGGAAGTGAGTCTGATCTCCCCTCCGCTCTCACCCTCCCCCGCAGCTGCCATGCAAGGGAAGGACAAGTCCTGTCTCTTCCCAGCCCAGCAGGGACTCTCAGCTAGCAGCTCCCTGGCTGGGGTGCTTCCAGGAGCAGGGGGATACTGGACCCACCTCCACAAATCTTCTCCAGCTGCAGGAACCTCCGGGGCTGGAGCTTCCTGCAGCAAGGAGAGGCACTCCGAGGTTGGTCTGATATCCCCCTGAGAGCAAGACTGACTGTGAAGGAGAAGAAGTCCTCTCTCTCCCCAACCAAGCTGGGACTTGCAAACAGGAGCCCCATGAATGGGGAACTCCAAGCAGCAAAGGCGAGATCAGATTTCATAAGGAAAGGCTTATTTCATGGTCAGTGACACATTTTTCATGGCCATGAAATTGGGCCCTAAACATTACCACATGCAGGGCACATAGCTGCAATCTTCCCAATACACTTCAGGAGAAAGAAGAGAGACCCTAGATCAGTAGTCTCCAACCTTTTTATGCCCAAGATCACTTTTTAAGGGGTGCAAGCTTTGGGAGGGAGTTCAGGTACAGGAGACGGCTCCAGGCTAGTGCAGAGTAGTGGGGTGCAGGAGGGGGTACAAGGTGCTGGCTCTGGGAAGGCCATCAGGGCTGGGGGTTAGGGTGCAGGAGGGGGTATGGGATGCTGGCTCTGGGAGGGGGTTTGTACTGGGGCTTAGAGTGCAGGAGGGCGTATGGGGTGATAGCTCCAGGAGGGAGGCTCAGGGCTCGGGTGCAGCCTCTCACCAGGCAGCACTTACATCTGGCAGCTCCCAGTTGGTGGTGTTGCGTGGCTTCCACCAAGACAGGCTCCCTGCCTACCCCAGCCCCAAGCTCCCCTGTGGCCCACATTGCTCCCTGCACTGCCCCTCTCTGCAAGCACCGCCCCCACAACTCCCCGTTCCCGGCCAATGGGAGCTGCGAGGGAGGTGCTTGCAGAGAGGGTCAGCATGCGGAGGGAGACCCCTGCCCCCCCACCGCTCACACTGGCTGCTTCCAGAAGTGGCATGGGGCTGGGGTGGTCAGGAAGCCTGCTATAGCAGCAGCCCCGCTCTGCCACCCGAGATTGCAATTTACTGGGAAATACTCTAGGATTGAACAGCTGATCGCGATCGACCGGTTGGTGACCATTGTCCTAGATGGATTTTACGGTCCTTTTCCATTTCTATAATTTTCTATGTTATGCAGGAGTCATAATCTCTCTCCCCCTCACTCCTTCAGTCATAGTTTTTACCTCAATATACAAATTACTTAACACTAATTTAAACAACAAGGAGGCCAGTGGCACCTTAAAGTCTTAACAGATTTATTTGGGCATAAGCTTTCATGGGTGAAAAACTCACTTCTTCAGCTGCATGGAGTGAAAATTGCAGATGCAGGCATTATTATACTGACACATGAAGAGAAGGAAGTTATCTTACAAATGGACAACCAGTGTTGATATTACTGGTACCTAGAATATTACATTACATTTCACCTTGAAAATGATTTTGGGTATTTTGGAAAAGTTTGGAATATGATTGTTCATTCCCTTAAAAAAAATTTTTTTGCTAGAATGTATCTTATCCCTCCACTGCATAACATGAAAACGCTGGTATGGAAATCCATCCAGCCCTTATTAACTAAACCAGATAATGAACTACAATGTTTTATAAAACTTCCGTAGTTGAAGGACACAAGCTGTCGCTTGTTAATACGCCAGCATCAGACATACTCTAGATTCTTCTTTCAGCATGCACTCCTCAATACCTAGGGAATTCTGAAAGATTTTAGTGTTAGTATGCTGTTCTCACACGATGTGTAAGTAGGAAGTTCCTTACCTTTTAAACGATGTATGTCTGCCATCTGATATGATATGTTGTTCTGAAGTTTGATCTGCAAAGAAAGAAGTTTATTTATTCTAAAAGATGTAAATATATATTTACACCTGAATAAACTGAGTATTTGAACACATTTTGATTTCACAACTAAGTAAAAGTGTAATTTTATAAACTTGTGTGAACTGCTTTCAGAATCACAGATGAAAGGTGCTGCAAGTAAAATCAATCATACATTTCCTTTACAAGTTAAGTCCCTACGTTTTGCTTAGATAGGTTTAGCTAAACCTACCTTTACTAGAAATATTTTCCGGAAACTAACAAAGCCAAAGTAAATATATTTATGTTTAAACCTATCATTTGTAATATTAAGGTTGCACTGTGGTACTACAGGAAAACAAACTGAACATACTAGTCACAATTTCACTGTCCAAGCCTAAGTACTACAAAGTAAACAGTATTAATACTGAAAAATCATTTTAAAATGTTTCAGTTGTACTAAAGTGAGAAGCAATGGCAAGACAGCTAAGAATATTTGCTGTAAACAATACTTTTAAAATGAAAACATGTCTTTAAGAGATCTACCTCAGCTCTGATGGAGCCAGAATTCTATGAAGGCTTTTTTGATTAGATATTTTTATTATGTAAAAGCACTAGCAATTACAACCAATGAGAACAAATGCAAAGGTAAGTGTAAAGAATATAAAGTCATGATCATGCCAAAATACTTTATATTTCTTTATTTTTTCATGAAACGAAGCAACCAAAGCAAAGAGGAAAAATGCTAGAAGTGAGAGAACAATGTCTCGAACCAAAGAAACACCATGCAGAGCCAAGGAATTATGTCAAAAACTGACCTCTGCACAGTTAGGTTTTGAAAGAAGTTTGTCTCTGTTGGGGTCATACGTATTTCTCAGTATGGCTTCTGGACTGTTAAGTCTAACTAAACATTAGAATTCAATTATCTTCCCTTTTAAAAGTAGCCACAATTTATTTATAGTTACTTTTAAAACTGTACAATATGGACACACCCCTTTGCTTTGGGGAAAAAAGGGACACTAGATATTTCAGTCCCCCGCCTCCCCTACTTTTCTGAGGTTTTAATATCTTTGAATCAGACATATGGAATACCTGTTTTTTAAAAAAAGCTACATCTGCTCTCAGGTCTTAAGATGCACTAAGATTTCCTTGACCTGCAATTTTAATAGGATTATTCATCCCCTTAAAAAAAAAAAAAAAAAAAAATCAATCTTCATGGAAGTCCCTTATAGGGGAAGCCTTACTACTGCTGCTCTTTCCTTCTGCTGACCCATCTTGTTCTACCCTTCTGTAAAATACTTGAGTTATAGTCAATTTGAGAGAAGACTCTTTCCTCATGTTGGAAAATAATTTGAGAGAGGTATGAATATTCCCACCATCCCTTTCCTTCTTAACTGAATTCCCTAAAACAATTTTTAAAAAAAATAATGAAATAGCCCATAGCTGAGAGCTTAACTAAAGGCAAATATCCATAGTGTGAGGGGAAACTGCTTCTCTCCCCTTCATGGACTCTGTTTCACCTACACTTATGAAGGAAGACATGGAGGGAGCACAGTTCTCTCATCAGCATGCCTTATGCCAGAAAAACAGTTGTGGAGGAGCACAAAATTCTGGATAGGTCTGTTGTCTTTGCTACTTAAAGTTCATAAATGAAAGTTAACAAAGGCAAAACCCTGGGGCTTTCTGGAATAATTTACATGTAGGGCTGCACTTCTGTTACTGTGTGAAGAAGTGCAATAGTTCTTCTTACATGGAAGAGAACAGGCTAAGAAAAAGGAAGTTGCAAAGCCCTTTGTCTTGCCATGTCACAAGCAGTTTGGAAATATATCCATTGATGATGTATATCCTTGCTATAGCCCTTAAATGCGCTTTTTTTGGGGGGGGGGTGGAGGGAAGGTTTTCAGCAATTATCCTACTGCAATATTCCAAAACTCACTTGCTTTTCATAGTTGTGGACCTTAAAAATGTGGCTATAAATGCTGTCTGTTGTCTTCCCAGTGCAGATTTTGGCACTAGTATTGTGTTAACCAACACTATTTCCAAATCAGTGACTACTGGAGAGTTAAGCTGTGCTGGAAAACACCCATCAGATTCATCTGTCTCTCAGAAACATACATTGCAGTTTTCATCTCCATTGAGCTTGCCACATCAGACCCTTTGGTAAATATTTAAACATTGTACCTTGAGAACTGTCCATAGTGTGGGTTTATTGGCAGTGGGAGCTCTCATATAGTGCTGCATAGCTCTCATGCCACATTTACGTGAATTCCTCTGTACATTTAAAAATCATCTACAAACATTTGTTTTAAAAGGGTCAAACTTCATGTTGTTCCTCTGGAGCTAGGCAGCATGGTTTTGCAGTATTTGATTTTTGAGTTCTATGTTTCCGCCATACTACTGTTATTTGAGAGATTTTAATGACAGCTGTCAGTAAAACACCTCTAAAGTGAAGAAGAGGGCTCTGTATTGGACCTCATTCTTTGCCACGAACTTTTTCTATCAAGGCTTTAAATAGAGGCAACAAACATTGATTTTAGAAAGTAACAAAATGTTTCTCATTACAATAAAAATATATTGATATGTTAACATTGGAGGACTAAATCTTAATGTCCTTTTTATTTATAATTTTAAGTTAAAATGAGACCTTGGGAAGGTGCTTAAAAGCACTACTTTGTGTGCTTACTGATCATATCTAGGCCCTAAGGCCTCTAGATTTGGGTGATGCACAGTAAAAATTCCAAACAACAATGCTTTAATGTGCTCCTTTCAACAAGAGCCAACTGACATTCTAATCACAAGCAAAATATTGAGACTCATAAGCTTGAATCTCTCGTTACATGCATTATGTGAAAGCTGGTAGGCTCAGCTGGTGGCATACTCCCCTCTCCCATTGTGTATGAAGAAATGTACGGGATGCAGAATTAAAAGGATCCACTAAAACTTGGTGAGTTAGATTCTATGTTGTCTGGAATAAATGGAAGTGTTATGAAAAGTAGGTATTTTATAGAATACCTTCCTCTATAGAGCTGCTATCTTAAAAATAATAATACAGCCAAAGATCCATAGGCTTTCAATTGTTAAAATTCATCTCTTTTTAATTAAGTACAGGTGGGGAAAAAAAACACCTCAAACCACAATGAAGTGTTCATAAGCCTTTTCAAGTGGGAAAACAGCTTTAGACCTCTCTGCAGAAGACACTTCCAAAAGAGTTTAAAATCAGTTCTGTTACAGGCAAGTTATTATCATTTAACGCGATCACTACCAATTGAAGATGGAGTGCTCCCAGTAGTTTTATAGTTACCAGTGATAACGTACTAATGAAGAGTTCTTTACTCTACCACAGATTCTGTGTAGATCAGTTGTAGTACTGTATCTCTAGCTGAATATGTAAATTCAAGATGACTACAGTTAGCTAAAATTCAAGCAGCAGACTTAGGGTTATGATCTGAACTAGTACAAAAGAAACTTAAATATGCCTAATGCTCTACATGCTGTTATTGCATGGCTTTTAAAAGCCAAATGTTTAAGAGACAAAAGGAATAAGCCAAGCATTTTACAATATAAGACAGTCTCTTAGTTAGCATCATAGCAATATTTAGAGAGAGCTGTCCAAGAAGTAGGATGAATTTGATAAAAGTTCACATACAAAAAAACTCACCACTTGATTTCACTGAAATTGAGAGAAAAACTTCAACAAAAAAATTGAAGTTTGGAAAATTTCAGTCAGCTGTAATTTACAAATCACTACCAAACACACACACACACACACACCCCACTACCTATCTATCCTGGTACCGTACAACTGTAGTTTTCCAGCTGCCTTACAGGTCACCATTTTCAATTCATTTTAGTATCCCCGTAGAACATACTTTTAGTAATTAACCAAACACAAACAGCAGCAAGTCAAATGCAGCAGTATGATTTTTTCATTATTTGTTTTTCAGAGAGATATCAACTTCTAAAAATAAATACTTAATCACACTGTGTCTATTTTCTAAGCACTCAAAAGTTAATTCTCAGCAAACACAATGATTGGTTTTCCCAATCTCCTCAATGGCAAGATCTGAATAGCTCATTCTTCTTCGAGTGATTGCTCATATCCATTCCAGTCAGGTGTGTGCGCGCCGCGTGCACGTTCGTCGGAGAAACTTTTACCCTAGCAACACTCGGCGGGTCGGCTGGGCGCCCCCTGGAGTGGCGCCGCTATGGCGCCGGATATATACCCCAGCCGACCTGGCCACCCTTCAGTCCTCTAAACTGCCTGTGTTGGTCGTTGGAGCAGTGGAGTGCGGCTAAGCTGACCTCCACCTTCCCTAGCTACTCGTATCTTCTCTCGTTGTTGTATCCATAGTTGTTGTTAATTGTTCTTAATATATCCTACTACACATATAACTCAAACCAACGAACTGGTATACGCTACAGCCTCTGTAAATCTGAGATGCTGGCTACACGATCAAGAAGAACAACAGTATGTACCCACCCTGGAAAATGAGGTTGGAGGATAAGATCAAGGCGCACGGAGAGAAGTTAGTCAGCTGGTGGAACTACAGAAGGAGTAAAGATTAAGGATAAGACTTGCTACTGAAAAAAACAAGGGCCTGACCCATCTGAAGCCCTAGAGACGGCTAAACAAAGGTCACAGCACTGGCTACCAGGCAAGGAGATACACTAAGGAAGCAGAGGCCAAAAAGTAAATGCCCTGTTCTCCAAGGAACCATCCAAGGTGTACTCCAACTTGCAGTGCAACAACACAATAACAGCAGAGCGCCAGCAGCAGAAACTGACAGTACTGGAAGAAATATGGAGAAAGAGAAGACCTCATAAACCAGGCAAAGTGGCTGCAGGACCTGAGAACAGAGCACAGCAACTCCCAGAACAGAAACCAGTCACCATCACAGTAGAAGAACATCCAGCAGCGGGTCAAAAACATGAAGAGCTGAACAGAACCTGGACCAAAGACATGATCCACACCTACTGCTAAAGAAATAACAAGCAGTGCATGAACGCCTAGCAGCACAGATGAACCAGCTGCTAGCAGCAGGCTCCCACCCAAACTGGCTAACACAAGGAAGGACAGTGCTGATCATGAAAGACCCCTGCAAGGGGACAGAACGGCCAACTACCGGCCAATAACCTGCCTCCCCACAACATGGAAAGTCTTATCAGGCAGCATAGCTGCCAGACTACAGGACCACATGGGCCAGTACATGAGCACAGCTCAGAAGGCTGGGAACAACACCAGAGGCTCAAAACACCAGTTGATCATAGATAGAGCAGTCGCCCAAGACTCAGGTCTAGACAGACCAATCTGAGCACAGCCTGGATTGACTATAGGAAAGCTATGACTCAATGCGCACACGTGGATCTGTGAATGTCTGGCGCATATACAAAGCATCAGGACACTAAGGACCTTCCTCAAGAACTTCAATGGGACTATGGAGAGACACCTAGAGTCAACTCAGGCAACCTTGCACAAGTGGCCATCAAGTGCGGCATATACCAAGGTGATGCACTGTCCCCTGCTGCTGTTCTGCATAGGCTTAAACCCCTCAGCCAGATAATCACAAGGACTGGATACGGGTACAGGTTCAGGAGGGAACACCATCAGCCACCTCCTCTACATGGATGACATCAAAGCCTGTATGCTAAGAATGAACGAGACATCGACTCGCTAATCACCTGACGCGGATCTACAGTGAGGATAGGGTCATTCGACTGGAGAAGTGTGGCCGGATGGTGTGAAGAGAGGGAAGGTAGTCAAGACTGATGGGGTGGAACTACCAGCGGCCACACAGCAGACATCAGACCAGCTACAAGTACCTTGGCATCCCGCAGTCACATGGAAACCACGTGAGGAAGCAAGGAAGACGAACATCCAAGTATCACCAAAGGATAATACAGGTCCTGAAGAGCCAGCTCAGTGGGAAGAACAAGATCCACGCCATCAACGATACCCCTGCCGGATCAACCTGCCGGTATAGCCCGATCCCTGGGGGCCCCAAGGGAAGGGAGAAAATGGAGGCTGCCGATGTGAAACCCGGAAGCTCCTCACAATGCACGGAGGTTCCACCCAAGTCCAACACCCAGAGACTGTATACCAGCCGGAAAGAAGGGGGCGGGGCTTGGTGAGCGTCAAGGCCACTATCCTGGATGAAACCCGGAACATCCAGGAGTACATCAGTAAGATGCGCCCCAAAGATGAGCTGCTGAGAGAGTGCCGAGGCAGCAGCAGACATGGGAGGAAGACAGCAAAGAAGTGCCATGGCAAGACAAGACCCTCATGGGATGTACCATCGACAGATAGCTGAGGTGGCTGACATTGGGAAATCCTACCAGTGGCTGGAAAGGCTGGACTAAAAGACAGCACTGATCATAGCAGCACAGGAACAGGCACTGAGCACCAGATCCATTGAAGCAGGATCTACCACACTAAGAGGACCCAAGGTGCAGACTGTGCAGAGAGGCCTCAGAGACAGTCCAACACATAGTGGCAGGATGTAAGATGCAGGCAGGAACAGCATACACTGAACGGCACAACCAAGTGGCTGGCATTGTGTACAGGAACATCTGCACAGCGTATGGGCTAGACCCTCCCAAGACCAGATGGGAGATTCCGCAGAAGGTTGTGGAGAATAGCAGGGCTAAGATTCTGTGGGACTTCCAGATCCAGACGGACAGGCAGGTACTGGCCAAATCAACCAGACATCGTGGTAATAGACAGGAGCAGAAGACAGCGGTGGTGATAGATATAGCAGTGCCAAGTGACAGCAACATCAGGAAGAAGAATATGAGAAGCTGAGAAAGTACCAGGGCCTGAAAGAGGAACTAGAAAGGATGTGGAAAGTGAAGGCCAAAGTGGTCCAGTGGTGGTAGGAGCCCTCGGGGCTGTGACTCCTAAGCTGGGTGAGTGGCTCCAACAGATCCCAGAACAACATCAGAGCTCTCTGTCCAGAAGAGTGCCAGTGCTAGGAACAGCTAAGATCTGCGCAGAACCCTCAAACTCCCAGGCCTCTGGTAGAGGACCCGAGGTTGAGGAAGACACATACCACCCATAGGGGTGAGAGGGGAATTTTTTTTTTAGTTAGATTTAGTTATAGTTCATAGTCATAGTTTGTTAGTTAGTAATTGTTAGCAGGGTTCAGGGAGTACCCCCTTTCCCACACCCGGTGCCTGGCTCACCGGGTTTCAGTGCTCGGCCTGTCACAAGCTGATGCCAACAGCAGATCCCCACAACTCCTGTCTGAAGTGCCTCAGGGAATCGCACTTATCTGCTAAGTGCTCAATTTGCAAGGCTTTCAAGCCGAGAACTAAGAAGGAGCGGGACATCAGGTTAAAGCAGCTCCTCATGGAAGCAGCCCTGACACCTTCACCTTCGGCACCAAGCACGAGCCAGCCGGTGAGCAGAGGCACCCCTACAGCACCGGACCTCACCGGTACGCCTAAGGATTCCCAGCACCAGCCACCGCCGGCACCGAAATCGACTCCATGCCGCTCCCTCTCCCCGAGGTCGAAGAAGGCGAAGACTCAGGCTGCTCTGGCAACACCCGCGTCGCAGCCAGAGACTGTGCCTAAGTCGGACCGCCCGGCACCAATACCTGCCGCAGCACCGCCTAAACCGGCACCATCAACTCCAGCCCCGTGAGGGCCGTTGAATCCGGCGCCTGACAGCTCCCCGGCACCTGCCATGGTAGAGCTCACTTTGCCATCTACACCGGAGACATTTTCTGCAGCGAGAGACTTGATTGCCATCACCGATGCGGCACCGCCCCTACCCCTGGCACCACCGGTGCGGGTAATCCAATCTATGGGCAAGCCGACCCTGACCAGACCACCGTCTGTCAGCTTAGCGGACCGGCACCGCTCAAGGTCACGATCCCACAGATGCTCCAGGTTGAGACGACGCGCCCGCTCTCGATGCCGCTCCCAGTCCCGGCACCGTTCCTCTCCACGGCACCGGTCGGACTCTCGCTCTCCGACCCGCTACTCGTCGTACCGCTCTAGTTCCCAGCACCGACCCAGGCATCGTACCTCCCGGAGCCGATCACGCCGTAGAGACTCGAGATCCCGGTCGACCTTCCGGCACCGGTCCGGTCGCAGGTCCCAGTCTCGTTCTCGGTACCGCTCTGAGTACCGGCACTGGTCCCCGTGGTCGAGGGGTACGAGATCCATCGGGACTGCGGCTCCAGGTTTCTCTGCTCCTCCATGGCCGTCCAGACAGACGTCAGTATCCTCCCATGCGGACAGCTATTACGACCGGGACCGTGATAAGGAGGTGCCCACGGGGGCTTTTCAGGACGCCCAGTCTCAGGACATGGGACCTCAACAGTGGTCCTTTTGGACACCCTGGGCATACCATCAAGCCCAAGGTGCTCCTCTAGTCCAGACCCACTCTGCTGCCTCAGAACATCGGGCACCAGAGGCCACCATTACCCACCCCCGCCCCCCTCCCAGCTGAGTCGGAGGAGCAGACGACCCAGGGACCGCTGGAGCAGGAACCGTCCCAGGAGCAAGAGGCCATCCAGGACCCTCTCATCCCCGGGGTATCATCTTCCTCTTCCCCGGATAAGGCTGTGGCAGGGACCTCATCATCAGGGCCTCTGCCGATAGACCTCAGGGCCCATCAGGACCTCCTTCGCAGGGTGGCACTCAACATCAACCTCCCAGTGGAGGAAGTCCCGAAGGTCAAAGACCACGTAGTGAGCATCCTGTCCGCGGATGCCCCCAGCAGGGTGGCACTCCGTTCATTAAGACTATCCAGGCCACAGCCGACACCCTATGGCAGTCCCCAGCCTCCACTCCCCCGACAGCCAAGGGAGTTGAGAGAAAGTACATGGTACCCTCTCGGGGGTATGAGTACTTATATGTTCATTCTCCTCCCTCCTCGTTAGTTGTCCAGTCAGTCAACGAATGGGAACGCCATGGCCAGCAGGAGCCAGCCCCAAAATCCAAGGAGGCTAGGCGGATGGACGTTCCGGGTCATAAAGTGTATTCAGCGGGGGCCCTACAGCTCCAAGTGGCCAACCAGCAGGCTCTATTGAGCAGATATAGCTATAACACCTGGGCAGAGGTGGGTAGGTTCACCGAACTACTGCCCCCTGACTCACGCCAGGAATTTCCCATGTTCCTGGAGAAAGGGAAGAAAGTCCCCAGAACCTCTCTCCAAGCCTCCCTGGACGCGGCTGACTCGGCAGCCAGAACTTTGGCCTCTGGCATCACCATGAGGCGTATCTCCTGGCTTCAGGTCTCTAACCTACCACCTGAGCTTCAATATACCATCCAGGACTTCCCTTTGATGGCAAGGGTTTGTTCTCAGAAAAGACTGACCCCAGGTTGCAGAGCCTGAAGGATAATAGGGTCATCATGCGCTCGTTGGGCATGCATACCCCTGCGACCCAACGTAGACCCTCCAGACCCCAACCTCACCGCCCATACTTTAAGCCTCGGCACAGACAGGACCACAGTAGGAGGCGCGGGCGGGGTGGCCGTAGACGCCAATCCGGTCCCCAAGGGGGCCAAAACCACGGGCCCTCAAAGGCACCACTGCGGCCTAAGTCCAACTTTTGAAGGTGCACCCGGGGACAGCGCACCAGTCTCAAGGCAGGATCCTTCCCCTCCTTTCTCCAACCGTCTCTCCTACATCCTCCCGGCGTGGTCCCAACTGACTTCAGATCTATGGGTTCTACGCATGGTGAAGCAAGGATACCACCTCCAATTTGCTTCATCCACACCCTCCCGCCCCCCATCCCAGTCCTTCTTCAGGGACGCCTCTCACGAGCAAGTCCTCTTACAGGAGGTACAGTCTCTCCTAGCCGCAGGAGCCGTAGAGGAGGTACTATTGGACGAGAGGGGGGAAGGGGTTTTACTCCCGCTATTTTCTGATTCCCAAGTCCAAGGGAGGCCTCAGGCCTATCCTAGACCTGCGAGGTCTCAACAAATGGATGCTCAAGTTGAAGTTCCGCATGGTCTCCCTGGGAACTATTATCCCGTCCTTGGATCTGGAGACTGGTATGCCGCCCTCGACATGAAGGATGCATACTTCCACATTGCCATCCTTCCACCTCACAGGAAGTACCTTCGCTTTATGGTCAACCACCAGCACTTCCAATTTACGGTCCTCCCCTTCGGCCTCTCCATGGCCCCAAGGGTGTTCACGAAGTGCATGGCCGTCGTCGCAGCCCACCTCTGCCGGCAACAGATACATGTGTTCCCATATCTGGACGACTGGCTCATCAAGGGGACCTCCCAGACTCAGGTCCGACAGCATGTCGGCATGATTATGGACCTATTCTCCCGGTTGGGGCTGCTCCTCAAAGCCGAGAAATCCACTCTGGTCCCCACACAGAGGCTGGACTTCATAGGGGCAACGCTGGACTCCACTCAAGCCAGGGCCTACCTCCCTCAGCCCTGCTTCCAGGCGATCGTATCGATCATTCGAGGTCTGCAGGCCTCCTCAACACCTCGGCTCCCACCTGCCTCAGCCTACTGGGACATATGGCCGCATGTACTTATGTGACCAAGTATGCCAGGCTCCACATGTGACCCTTTCAAACGTGGCTCCATTCAGTCTTCCGCCCGGGCAGGGACCCTATAGACGTCTTGGTGACAGTTCCCCTGAGCCCCCTCCGCTCCCTCGATTGGTAGCTAACTCCATCCCTGGTATGCACAGGGATGCCGTTCCATCCACCGCCACCTTCGCTGGCCTTAACAACGGATGCGTCATCCCTCGGTTGGGGGGCTCACCTAGGTCACCTTCGTACCCAGGGCCTTTGGTTGTCGCAGGAGCTGACACTCCACATAAACGTCCGGGAGCTGAGAGCAGTCCGCCTCGCGTGTCAGGCGTTCCAGCAACATCTTCACAGCCGTTGTGTCTCTGTGTTTACGGACAACACAACGGCCATGTATTATATCAACAAACGGGGGGATCTGCTCTTCTCCCCTGTGTCAAGAGGTCATTCGACTATGGGACTTCTGTATAGCCCACTCGATAGACCTGGTGGCGTCCTTTCTCCCGGGGGTTCGGAACGCTCTGGCGAATCGGCTGAGCCGATCCTTCCTCTGTCACGAATGGTCAGTAAGACCAGACGTCATCTATTCGAACTTCCAGAGGTGAAGTTTTCCCCTCATAGATCTGTTCGCCTCCCGCTCGAACAGGAAGTGCCAGGAGTTCTGCTCCTTTCAGGGTCTCTCTCCAGGATCGATCACGGACGCCTTCCTCCTGTCATGGAGGCACCACCTCCTATATGCCTTCCCACCGTTCCCTTTGGTGCACAAGGTCCTGTTGAAACTCCGCAGGGACAAAGCGCATCTGATCCTGATTGCGCCTGCGTGGCCCAGACAGCACTGGTACACCACCCTGCTAGATCTGTCCATGGCCACTCCAGTTCCCCTCCCTCTCCTCCCAGACCTAATCACCCAAGACCACGGCAGGCTTTGCCACCCAGACCTGCAAGCCCTTCACCTCACGGCGTGGCTCCTGCATGGCTAAACACAGCAGAGTTACGCTGTTCCGCTCCGGTACAGCATATTCTCCTCAGTAGCCACATACCTGGCAAACTGGAAACACTTCTCTTGCTGGTGTGCAACGCAGGATGCTACTTCCTCGGAGGCCTTGATTCCCACAGTCCTAGACTACCTCTGGTATCTTAAGCAGCAGGGCCTGGTGACATCCTCTCTGAAGGTGCACTTGGCGGCTATCTCAACTTTCCATCCAGGCGAGGGTGGCCACTCCGTGTTCTCTCACCCCCTGGTCTCTCGGTTCATTAAGGGCCTGGAGCGCCTCTATCCCCCTGTACGTCGCCCTGCCCCTACCTGGGATCTCAATTTAGTCCTAAACAGACTAATGCACCCATCTTTTGAGCCACGAGCGACTTGCTCGCTCCTGTACCTGTCATGGAAAACAGTCTTCCTGGTAGCCATTACATCGGCCAGAAGGGTCTCCGAACTTCGAACGCTCACGGTGGACCCACCGTACACTGTCTTTCATAAGGACAAGGTACAGTTGCGACCACACCAGGCGTTCCTCCCTAAGGTAGCGTCAGCCTTCCATACCAACCAGGACATCTTCCTCCCGGTCTTCTTTCCGAAGCCCCACTCTTCTCGATGGGAGCATCAGCTACACTCCTTAGATGTGCGCAGAGCGCTCGCCTTCTATATTGAGCGGACGAAGCCCTTCCGAAAGTCTCCCCAGCTTTTAGTGGCGGTCGCAGAATGGATGAAAGGTCTGCCAGTCTCCTCCCAGAGGATTTCCTCTTGGGTAACAGCGTGCTTCCGCACATGCTATGACCTAGCTCATGTCCCTTCGAGCTATCTCACGGCGCATTCTACCAGAGCTCAAGCTTCATCAGCCAGCTTCCTGGCCCACGTGCCTATCCAGGAGATATGCCGTGCAGCGACCTGGTCATCGGTACACACCTTTACCTCGCACTATGCTCTGGTCCAACAGTCTAGAGATGATGCAGCCTTTGACGCAGCGGTTCTGCATGCTGCCACATCTCACTTCGACCCCTCCGCCTAGGTAAGGCTTGGGAATCACCTGACTGGAATGGATATGAGCAATCACTCGAAGAAGAAAAGACGGTTACTCACCTTTGTAACTGTTGTTCTTCGAGATGTGTTGCTCATATCCATTCCAAACCCACCCTCCTTCCCCACTGTCAGGAACTGAAGGGTGGCCGGTGGCTGGGGTATATATCTGGCGCCATAGCGGCGCACCCAGGGGTCGCCCAGCCTGCTAGGGTAAAAGTTTCTCTGATGAACGTGCACACGGCGTGCACACACCTGACTGGAATGGATATGAGCAACACATCTCGAAGAACAACAGTTACAAAGGTGAGTAACCGTCTTTTCATTGCTGCAGTGAGAAATAATGCAAATAATGATTTCACTATATAGACAGACCAAAATATGTGGTGACGCCATTTAAGAAGCAAAATTTGCAGTACTCTCCCACCATATTTCCTGCTAATTGGAATAAGATACATTTTTCATTTAAACAGCAATTATCCCATGTCTAACTAGGATAGTTTTTAAAACCAACAACCTTGACAGTTCGTATTTCAGCAGGTTAGTCAAATTCCACTTACAAAACTACACCATTGCACTTTATATCACGCTATTTGATCATGATGTTTTGTTGCAAAATTCATTAAATGTGTGATGTGAATCACAAAGGTATCCAAAAAAGCAGTAAAAAATTCACTTACACAATATTTCCTTAAATTCTATTACAAAAAAATAGTAATTAAAAGTACAAACTGTTCAACCACAAGAACATGATCCCCAACTACACTAAAAGAAAAAAACCAAACAAAACACACTGCACTTACTACCATATGCAGGGTTTCTTACAAAATTAAAATCACATCACTAATCTCAAACTATTACCACCACGTCTGTAGTTTCTTACTATTAAAAAGAGCTGCTTGTCTAACACAGCCTGGCAAAGTTCTCATGAAAATTTACCAGCACTAGCACAAAATCTATTCATGCACTGTTTTCCATGACAAACCAAATGGAAAATATTATTTTGCAAAGTTAGTTTAAAATATCCCTTCAGAGCTGACTAACATCCGCCATGACTGATTTTAGCCAGGAACTTATGAAAGAAAGAGTATTTTTGATCTTTCAAAAAATCAAAATCAACTTTCTATACAAAAAGAGTTTTGCAAGATAACGTGGTCAAGAAAAGTGCACAGGCAGGCAGGTACTACCTTGGCTTTTCAATGTGCTGGGTAAAGAAGTCACATTACCCATTAAACCAGAGTAGAACAGTCATTCCCTAGCTTTTAAAGCTTCAGATGTCTTTTTCATTAGTCAGAACAGATCAGATGGAAGAAAAAAGTTCAAGAAAAAATGAGGTGACCTGCAGCATATTAACCCACTTCCAAGGTTACAGTCAAAGAGCCAATATCTCACACTGGGTAAAGCCTTGAGTTTGGTTCTTGCGCCCATTCAATCATCCTTCAGGAGCTGCAAAATGTCAGGATGACAAACCCACTAGTCCTAGAAGAGGCACCAACAGTAACTCCCAAACTCTGCCTCTGAGGTTCGTTACTTCTCTAGATTGGGCACTAGAGAGGATCTGGTCTCAGAAAACAGGCCTAGAGACCAGAAAGGCGGCACTGCAGAAGTACAGAGGAACTCTCACTTCCAGGGCTACGTTTCACTCCCACCCCCCAGCCCCGGCAGGGCTCTGGCCCCGCACCCTTTACCTTGCTGTCCTCGCACTTGGTGGCCTGGCTCTCCTTGGCTTGCAGCTGGCTGCTCAGGTGTCTGTAGTCCGCCTCCTTCTGCTCCAGCTGCTTCTGCTGGGAGTCCACCCGGCCCATGAGGTCCGAGTTCCTCTTCTCCAGCCGCCCGCGGGCCACCTCGCCGCGCTTGGCCTGGCCCTGCAGCCCGGCCAGCTCCTCCTGCAGCAGGGCCTGGCGGGACGCGGCGCCCCAGTAGTTGACGGCGAGGATGGCGATCAGCACCAGCAGCGCCACGAAGACGAAGGACGGGAGTCGGCCGCCCCTCCTGTTGGCCCCGAACCCCACCATGGGGGAGGCCGGGGGGCTTCACCCGCGCGCCGCCTCCGCCCACGCCTGAGGGGAGAAGCCGCGAGGCGCCCCGCCAGGCGGGGCCGGGGGAGGCCCCTCAGGACCCGGCGGGACGGGGGCGGCTCCTCGGGGAACAGGGAAAGCTGCGAGCGGGGCCGCCGCGGCGGGAAGCGAAGGGCACCGAGCGGGGAGCGGGGCAGGGGAGGGAGATCTCGGTACGGCAGAGGGGACCCCGAGCGCCGTCCCGCCCCGCACGGGAGAACCGCTACCGGCCCCACGGCCACCCTCACCTCCCCCGCCTGTCCCGGGCGCCGGCCCGCGGCTCCAGGGCAGGCCCCGCCGCTTCCGCCTCACCGCGTCTCGCGAGAAAGCCCCTCCCCTGCTCTCGCGAGAGCCCAACTGCCTCGGGCGCCATTTTGGGCTGGCGGGGGAGTTGGGTGGTTCCCCTCAGGCAGAGGTGGCCTTTCCTGCCCAGCGGGGCGCAGGGGCGTGTCGCCTATGGGGCGCTCCCCGCCGGGCTGGACCTGGCGGGGGGACCGCACCCGCCGGATGTGCGGGGCTGGTGGGGGGACCGGACATCAAATGTGACCAATCAGGGCGGGGGTGGGGCTGATAGGAGCCTGTCTATGGAAACGACCCAAAATCGGGACTGTCCGTGTGACACCGGGAGCTCTGGTCACCGTGGGGCTGGCACCGCCAGGGGAGCAGCCGTCGCTGCCGGGTCGGCACGGCTCGGGGCGTGGCGGGGGGAGGAGTGTCGGACACGTGCAGCGAGGTTCCGCCAGGCCCCGTCCGCACCGCAGGGATCGGGAGGACCAGGGCACAGCCAGCCGCTCCACGTGCCGGACACTGCCTGGCTCGCTAGCAAGGGCCATCGCAAGAGACTGGTCACCGCGTGAGAGGCAAAGCCTTGTGTTCGGTCAAAAACTGTCTAGGAGACGAAGCAAAGAGTAGGATGAAATGGTCGCTTTTCATCATGGCTGAAGATGAACAGCTGGGTGCCTCCAGGTGCCTTAACGCAGGGAGTCTCACAACATTTTTTGGTGGCCTCGAAGTGTGGCCACCAACTCTCGCTGGGGGCTGTGCTGAGAATTTTTCCTAAAATACTTAAATAACTTTAGGAAAACAAATATATATGCACATACACATGTCCAAATCATTGCAAATTTATTAAATTGTTTTGCAGACTCAATGATAAAAATAATGTGCAGTTGTCTCCTCTTTGCATGACCCAATGAGAATAGAAACACAAATAAGGTGCTCTGCAGGTTCTTGTCTTTTTTGTTGCTTTTTCTTTTTTTGGTTGCTTTTTTAAAAAGATTTGCTAGCTAGTAAGTCTGTTGTGAAAAGAGATATTAACAAACATACAAATACCACTTTTCACAGCAGCAGACGTGCTCAGTCCTGGCAATCCTGGAGACAAATTAAGCCTTCGATGGGGAGGTTGGTAGGGGGAAAGTGAGGGAAGGGGGAATGCATGACAGGCTGGCAGAGGCAGTGGAGGCCAGGGGCAATGGGGGGCTGAGACCCGCAGCTGGGAGTTGGAGCCCCATGACCAGAGCCTACTACTCCACGGCTGGAGCCCAACCCTACATCCCCAGGAATGTGGGGAAATTATTAGCTGCCTTCTCCTCCAGCATTTGTGTCTCCAGAAAGGGGCAGGGTACAACCCCTGCTAGTGGTCCCTCCTCTCCAGCATTTGTGTCTCCAGAAAGGGGCAGGGTACAACCCCTGCTGGTGGCCCTCGGGGAGGGACCACTGCTCCCCTGCCCTCATCACTGCCTGGGGGGCTGTGGCCGCAAGAAAAGCCCCTGGTGGCTGCATTTGAGAAATGCTGCCTGAACGGGCCCAGTGGTGTTTAATTATATTAAATATCCTAAAGGGGGGTGAGTAGTGAGGTAGCAAAATCTGTAGGTGGCACAAACTTATTTAGATTAATAAGGACCAGAGGAAATTTTGAGGAATTTCAGAGGGATCCAACCACATCATGTGAACAGACGATGTAATGGCAAGTATAATTTACATTAAAAGGAAAATTTAAATCAGCCATGCACATAATGAATTTCTTATTTAATTGTATCAACTCAGGAAATGGGATTGTAGACAACTCACTGAAGACTTCAGCTCAGTGTGCAACTGGGGTCAAAAAAGCAAATGATGTTAGGAATGGGTGGGAGAATAGTACAGAAAATATTGTAATGCCATTATATAAAGCAACCATGCAGTTTCATGTGGAATACTTTGTGCAGTACTGGTCACCTTATCTCAAAAAAGATCTGGTAGAATTAGAGGATTTTCAGAGAAGGGTGATGAGAATGATTAGGGGGCCCTGGAGAAACTCTCATGAATAGAGACTGAAAAGTTTGGGATTATTTATCTTGGAAAGAAGAGGAATAAGAGTAGACAAAATATGCAATATTTCTTTGCGTTGGTCTTCACTGCAGAGGATGAAAGTGATTCCCAGATCTGAGCCATTCTTTTTAGGTGGCACTGCACATGTGCACTGGAGTGTTAAACAACAGGAACCAGAGAGAGGGAGAGAAGGAGCCCATCCTACTTTGGGAGCCTCTCCTTGGGTTTACTGAAAGCTGCAGATTGGGGTTAAAATGGATTCAGCCTTCTGAGGACAAAGGAGAGATCTTCAGTGGGTACCCGCAGAGGATCTGTCTCTTAGGTGGCTAGAGGAGAGAAAAAGCTGTTGTTTTTCCATTCCTATAGATCTACAGTGTTTGATTATTTACCATGGTCACTAGGGCCATTATTTAGGCAAGTCTCTGAGGTTGGGGTGTACTGGTTCTTCCACCATTGGGTCAGTGGCTGGTTAATGAACCTCACTGGTCTTTTAAATTCTTATATCATTTTTTATGCCCTGGCTCCCACCCTAAGATGTTTCAACTTTTAAATAAATGTCCTGCCAGGGAAACCATGCCTGTTCTTTACCTGAGAGGGATATATGTCTCCTGTGTCACAAGCTGCCCAAGTAGCCCTGTCTCTGAGGGTAGAGTAACTTGTTTTTATAAAAAGACACTGACTCTTGGATTGTTCTCTCTCCCAGCTGCAGTGTAGACACACCCAATATGGGATCAGTAGAGTGACTGACAGGAACCAGAGTGGTCCCAGCAGAAGAAGAAGATAGTTTCTTAGATTCAATCATGGCAGTTTTCTCATTGTGAAAGTCTTGCAGAGACTGATACAAGACTTCTCTGAAAATCTTCTTGCTCTTTAAGTGGAGTGGCAAAAGGCTTCTCTCCCCATCCCTAGCTACAGGCATTTATACCAGTGAATTTATTGGTGATCAGGAAGAAGTTCAGTGACTGCATACTAGGAGGCATCATATAAAAACTTTGATTCAGGCTCTCTTAATCTGCTTGAGACTGTTGGGGAATCAGAATCAAGACTTGGAGCAGCCAATATTTTGAGCAGAAGGTGTTGGCAGAAATAGCAGAGATGGTCATAGTTACTGGCTCATGGCTCCTCTTGAAATTAGACTCCATCTCTCTGTCAGGAGGCTTCATAAGAGAGGTTGCTGTCAGAACAATCCTTAAGGGAGACCATTCCCCCCATTGGAAGAGCCCAGCTTTCGGCTGATTAGGTGTCTACCCAGGAAATATGAGGGAGAGATCCCCAAGTCTTGTATCAGCACTGGAGAGCCAATAAAAGGAGTACATCACCTTGGAAATGACAGAGCTGGCTTAGGGTTTATCTTTTGGCTTCTTCCCCAATTTCTCAAGATATTTTCATGGAATAGGAAGCAGATGAGGCAGGGAGTGTTCTTCTAAACCTTGAAAAGTGTCTTCCTAGAGACTCTCAGGTAGAGGGCTTCGGGCATAGTCTTTATGAGGGCACTGAAGTCTTCAGGCACAAACATCTTGGGTTGTTCTTGTTATTACAAAATTATAGTTCTCCAAGTAATGAGAATGCATTTTCTGGAAGACAAATTTCAGAACTGAAAGGTAACTTAAAAATCCTACACAGTGCCTAAGATCTTATGTACCAAGGAAATAATTTCAAGTGTCCTAATGCAGTAATCATAAATTGCTGCTTCGGTCCGTGTATTGTTACTGCATACAGTAATGCATAGCTCTCACGCGATCCACATTTTTCTCAACTCATAACTTAGGCTTTAACTTCAATAAAGAACATAAAAAAATGCTGCTTCTTGCCCAGGTTATTAATCATCATCCCAGAGTTCAGGAAAAACACTTGAAAAAAATTGTTTAAAAAATAAAAGTAATCCTTAGTTTAAGATGTGCAGTGTTAGAGGATGACCGAGCACAAGGAAAATAGCCACACAAGGGCTGATGAGAAATCAGTTGCTGCTAGCTACATGAGCTCAGGGGCAGGAGGGGTCAAGGGACAAATTCACCATTACCTAACACAGTACTAGGGCTTAATTTACTCGGGGAATTCTGAGTCACAGTGCACACATAGAATTCATGTCCCTCACAATTTTTTTTTCCCTGCAGAAAAAAAAAATGCTGCTGGAGAGGCACTGCAGTTACACCTTTCATCCCCCAGGGGCTACTATGGCACCAGAACCCAGGGCAGCCGGCTCAACCAGCCACTGCTAAGGAAGAGGAGAGGCTGCGTTGCTCACAGTGCCCTGCCGCTGGGACAAGGTGAGGAGACATGGGATATGGGCAGGACAGACAGAGCAGAGCACACGGGGCTGCTGGGGGGATCATATAGACTGGAGTTCAGAAGGGCTAGTAGGGGGGAGCAGACTGGGGTGGGGGCTGAATGGGAGTGGGGATGCAGGGACAGATGGGGATGGGGGAGGAGGGGTAAATGAGTGGGGGTGCAGGGACAGATGTGTCTGACTGAATGGGAGAGGTTAGGGGTCAGCCAAGGTCTGCATGGGGGAGGATCCCCAACTCCCTAGCAATCACTCCCCACCCCCCAAAAAACCTGTTCCGTACTTCTTCCACCCACACCCAACAACCCTCCAGGTTCATTCCCAAGCTCCTCCCTCAGCTCTTTCGTTACCCCTGGCTCCTCTAAGCCTTTTCACTGCTTCTGAGGGGTGTGGGAAATATGTTTCTATATTGTAGTTTAAATGAATTATTACTCAGAGTTCTGTATTAATATGCCTAGTAAGGAATCTGTTTGTCAAAAAACATTTCCTGAATCTTTTTCATTGTTTGTATTGTTACAGACATACTTGTTGACAGGTATTTTGAAATAAATTACCAGCATAATTGAAACTGACATGATTATAAATAAAATATGCAGAATATGCAAATGAAATATGTAGAATTTTGAAAAATTTTAAAATACTGTGTGCAGAATTTTTATTTTTTGGTGCAGAATTCCCCAAGGAGTAACTTATGCAGTGATGCATGGATGTGCAATGAAATTTTTAAAAGGTTTACTGACTTTTCAGAATATGCACACTGACTAAACACCTAAAGTTCCCAAGGCTACTGGCCAGCACAGTCTCCTGTGTTACAGGCAAAGTTTTCTAAAGCTTTCGAGGCATTGTACTATTCATAACATTTACAGCAGTTCTCTTTGGTTGATATAGTTGAATGGAATGATTTTATTGATAAAATGCATAATATAAGGAAACAGCGGAACATTTAATTTCTTTTTCAGTTAAATTTTTTGTTTAGAAATTGAAGTTAATGTATAACAAAACAATATTTTAAAAATTAAAAAGGTTGAAATTGAAACAAAATGTTTTGAAATTATTTGAAATGAAATGTTTTTATTGACCTGATCCATTTTTTTTTTTCAGATTTTCAGTTCACAAACATTTTTAAGATTTTGACATTTGTTCCCAATTTGGTACAGGAAATATTTTTGAAATCTCAAAAATTTTCATAGGACAAGAAAATCATTTCCTGTCCAAAACTAGCTGAAATATTATTACTAGGGGTGGGACAAGGAGATATTGTTTGGATCAATATTAGTTTTAGGCTACATGGTGTGGAGCTGAACCAGACATAGGGTTTGGGTTCAGGTCTGACAGCACAAACTCCTACAAGTTCTTCTCATTAAATTTGTACAGTTTGGGGCACATCCAAACATATAATGAAAACTGTCCCCTTTCAGTTTTGATCCAACTCAGAACCAAACTTGCAAATGTTTGTTCAGATACATATATCTAGCACTGTACATTTACACTGCACTATGCAAACAGAGCAAGAGACTTCCTCTGTTCCAAAGAGTTTACAATTTAAGAAAGACAAGATGTTATATATGTTAGTAATGTACCATGGAATACTTATAGACTCATACGGTATGTCTACACGGCAAGTAAAAACCCAAGGCACGAGTCTTAGAATCCAGGTCAGCTGACTTGGGCTCTCAGGGCTTTCAGGGCTCAGGCTGCAGGGCTAAAAATAGCTGTGTAGACATTCGGGCTTAGGCTGGAGCCCAGACTCTGAGATCCTCCACCCTCACTGCTCTCAGAGCCTGGTTCCAGCCTGAGCCCAAACATCTACACTGCACTTTTATAGCCCTGCAGCCCGAGCCAGCTGACTTGGGCCAGGTGCGGCCGTGCCAGGGGTCTTTTATTGCAGAGTAGACATAGCCATAAACTTTAAGGGAAGAAGGAACTATTACGATCATCTAGTCTGATCTCCTGCACATAACAGGCCTCACCCACTCCTGTGATAGACTCATAACCTCTGGCTGAGTTACTGAAGTCTTCAAATCATGATTTAAAGAGTTCAAATTACGGAGAATTTACCATTTTCTCTAATTCTAACCAACAAGTGACCTGTACCCCACGCTACAGAGGAAGGTGAAAACTCCCAAAGGTCTCTGCCAGTCTGACGTGGGGGAAGATTCCTTCCCAACCCCAAATATGGTGATTAGTTTGACCTGGAGCTCTTGGGTGAGACCCACTGGCCAGAAACCTGGGAAAGAATTTTCTGTAGTAATTCAAAGCCCTCCTCATCTCGTATCTCATTGCCAGCTCTTGGAGATATTTGCTAATAGCAGTTGCACGTGGGCTGTATGCTTTTGTAGGCAGTCTCATTATGCCATTCCCTCCATAAATTTATCAAGCTCTGTTTTAAAACAGGTTAGGTTTTTGCCTGCACTTCTCCCCTTGGAAGGCTGTTCCAGAACTTTACGCTGCTGAGTGGTTAGAAACCTTTGTCTAATTCCAAGCCTAAACTTACTGACATCCAGTTTATATCCATTTGTTCTTGTGCCAACATTGGTCTTTAACTTAAATAACTCCTTTCTCTCTCTGGTGTTTATCCGTATGATGTATTTATAAAGAGCAATCATATCTGCCCTCTGCCTTTGTTTGGTTAGGTTAAACAAGCCAAGCTTAAGTCTCCTCTTGTAAGGCAGATTCTCCATTCCTCTAATGGTCCTAGTACACCTTCCCCAGCACCTGCTCAGTTTGAATTCATCTTTCTTAACCATGGGAGACCAGAATTGCACACTGTATTCCAGATGAAATCTCACCAGTGCTTTATATAATGGTAATAACACTTTCCTGTCTCTACTGGAAATACCTCACCAGATGCATTCTAGGATTGCATTAGCCTTTTTTCACAGCCACATCACATTGGTGGCTCATAGTAATCTGGTGATCAACCAATACATTCAGGTCTTTCTTCTCCTCTGTTGCTTCCAACTGATATGTTTCCAACTTGTAGCAAACATTGTTGTTGGTCCATAAGTCCATGACCATGCACTTTGCACTATTAAATTTCATCCCATTTCTATTACTTCATTTTTCAAGGTCATCCAAATCTTCTTGCATGATATTCTGGTCCTCCTCCTTACTGGCAATATCTCCCAGTTTTGTGTCAGCCACAGATTTTATTAGCAGACTCCCACTTTTGTGCCAAAGTCATTAATTAAAATGTTAAATAACATTGGCCCCAAGACCGATCCTTGAGGAACAGTAACCTCCCTTCAGCCTGACAGTGCGCCTTCCAGCATGACTGACTGTAGTCTGCCCTTTAACCAGTTCCTTACCTTCCTTTTGATTCTTGTATTAATCCCCATCTTGACCAATTTAACTAAAAATTTCCCAAGTGGAACTATATCAAATGCCTTACTGAAATCCAGGCAGATTAGATCTACTGCATTCCCTTTGTCTAGAAAATCGGTTTCCTTCTCAAAGAAAGAGATCAGGGTGGTCTGGCATGATTTACCTTATGTAAACCATGTTGTATTTATCCCAATTACCATTTGCTTCTATGTTCTTAACTTCTCTCTCTTTCATAATTTGTTCTAAGAATTTGAGATCAAACTCCCTGGCCTCTAGTTTCCCGGATCACTTCCCTCCTCTGCCCCCCGTTTCTTATATATAGGTACTATACTTGAAATTCTCCAATCATACAGCAGAATCCCCGAGTTTACAGATTAATTAAAAATCTTTGCTATTAGGCTTGCAATTTCTTGTGCTGGTTCCTTTAATAGTCTTGAGTTGCAGATTAGCTTCCCCACCCAAATTTGGTCCTATTAAGCTGTTTGAGTTTGGTTTCCACTTTAGATACAGTAATTTCTGCTTCTATATCCTTGTTCCCATTGGTCACCCTGCCTCTGCACCCAAAATCCTCATTACCCTTATTAAAAACTGAGGCAAAGTATTTGTTTATGTGTTGGGCTATGCCTACATTATCTTCAGTCTCCACCCCATCCTCAGTGTTTAGCGGTCCCACTTTTTCTTTCTTTGTTTTCTTTTTATTTATATGGCTAAAAGCCCTTTTACTATTGGTTTTGAGTTCCTTTGCAAGGTCCAAGTCTGCTTGTTTTTTGGCAGTTCTCACTTTTCACCTGTACTTTCTGACCTCCAAGAGGTAGCTTCCATTCCTTGTAGGTTTTGTTTTAATCATAGAATCATAGACGATAAGGGTTGGAAGAGACCTCAGGAGGTCATCTAGTCCAACCTCCTTCTCAAAGCAGGACTAACCCCAACTAAATTGTCCCAGCCACAGCTTTGGCCTTAAAACCCTCTAAGGATGGAGATTCCACCACCTCCCTAGGTAACCCATTCCAGTGCTTCCCCACCCTCCGAGTGAAATAGATTTTCCTAATATCCAAACCAGACCTCCCCCACTGCAACTTGAGACTACTGCTCCTTGTTCTGTCATCTGCCACAACTGAGAACTGCCGATCTCCATCCTCTTTGGAACCCCCCCTTCAGATAGTTGAAGGCAGCTATCAAATCCCTCCTGACTCTTCTCTTCTGCAGACTAAATAAACCCAGTTCTCTCAGCCTCTCCTCATAAGTCATGTGCCCCAGCCTCCTAATCATTTTTGTTGCCCTCCGTTGGACTCTCTTCCATTTGTCCACATTCTTTCTGTAGTCGGGGGACCAAAACTGGACACAATACTCCAGATGTGGCCTTACCAGTGCCGAATAGAGAGGAATTAATAACTTTTTTGAAATGTTTGCTCTTCCAGTTTGGTCTGCAATCCTTCCCTATGATTTTTTTCCTGTTGTTTGAGATGCAGTCAACAAGATGGAGGCTTCAGATACCTTGTGCAACTTTGACATACTAATTTCAAGCCTCTTCCACATTCATATCCTTGAGTTCTTCAATTCTTATGGATATACCAGGCTGCTTGCACTCCTTAGCATTCAACACCATAACAAAGTAATTGTAAACTTGTCTGACAATTCTTTCTGCATTTGGAAAGTTTATCAAAGCTCATTATCAACAACAAATTACTTGAATTACACAACATGCCCAGGGTTTACTAGTAACATCTGTCTTGGAAGAGATTTCATGTCTTTTAGGGGTAATAGCAATCTGTTTTGTCAAAGGCAGCATGGTTCCCAGTCCTCTGCAACTTTCAAAAAGCTCATTACTGTTTGTCCCAATCTGAGGAAGGGGATGGCTGACTGCTCCTGGGGTAGGGGAGCATAGAGGAAAGGACAGCATCTGTGTGTATGTAAAGAAAGTTGCAGGACCTCAGATCTTCTCCCTACACATACATACTCTTGAAATGTACTGTTACATCTGCAGGTACCACAGCAGCTGAGTCTTTGAAAGCCCCTTCTGCCTTCCCTCCCTGCCCCCATTACTGCCCCTAAAGTAACCAGCTGAGGGAGCCATTCACATGGACAGAGCTCTGGCAAGCTACCCTCCTCAAGCCCAAGCTTGGGTGGCAGTAACAGATGCATTCCACACCCATCAACCTGCCACTTTCCAGCGAGGCAGGGGAATGTGGGAGCAGGAATTAAAGCTATAGGAGTAAGGACCACTGAGAAGAGGAACATACAGACAAACTCTTGTAAAAGAGCAAAGTGAAGAAGAGAGAAAATAGATGGTAAAAGGAGAGATGGAGGCCAGTGTTGGAATGTGTTGTAAAGGGACACTGGAGGGGTGGGAGCTGACCCAAGAAAAATTAAAGGTTGTGAATCACTAACTTGAGTTCTGACTTTGGTTCATAAACAGCTAAGCAACAATCTCTCAGTCACTGAGATAGGATGAAGCTTTGGCTGCAAAAGGCAAATATTAAAGCATGTTTTCTACCATGGGAAAATATGTGCTTTTACCTCTACGGATAAAAATATACATGGAACAGCTTGGGAAAAAATGGCAATGAGATCAATACATTGCTTTATGTAAATGAAATCCCTTTGAGTAATATTTATGGAAGACTTTTTGAGGATAATTAGCTTCGAGGGTTGTTATAGGGGATTGTTATTGATATATGTTGCATTATGAAAACGAGCTAAGAAGCATCTGAGGCTATAATGAGGTTGAATCAGGTGAGATGGCAGAATGTTGTGAGAAAAACAGTCTAAAGAATACACTTGTGTACAGGGAACAGTAATTGATTTGAAACTTCAAGGCAATTGGGAAGAGGAGAGACATCTGATTGTGAGGAGTGGTTGGGGAGTTCCAGGGTGGCAGTAGTGTGCACCAGGGACAGAGCAGGCTCCCTGCATACCTGCCCTGACCCCATGTCGCGCCACTCCAGGAAGCGCAGCAGACCGTCGGGGAGGGGGGCAGAGGGCTCCACATGCGCTGTCCTTTCCGCACCTCCAGGTACCTCCCCCGAAGCTCCCATTGGCCGTGGTTCCCCGTTCCCGGCCAATGGATCTGTGAGGGCGGTGCTTGGAGGCAAGTGCAATGCACGGAGCCCTCTGTCCCCCCCACCCTGGCCACGGGAGGCAATTCCATGGGCCAGATCCAAAGCCCTGAGGGACCGGATCTGGCCTATGGGCCATAGTTTGCCCACCCTTGCTATGAGCTCTTTCTGTGTCTTATGTGTGGAAATTACCTTGCACATTGCAAGTGCTACTGGAATAGAAATATCATCTCAGATTCACAATGTAAAACTACTGTTGGTAGAATAAGTTCACCCTACAAGTAATGTGTTAATAATAAATATAAAAAAGCTGCAAAAAGGGTGCTGAAGTTCTAAAGTTAAGTTCTCACATGATAAAATAGCAAGAGTTGGCATCTCTCTGAGACTTTCAAGTAGACAAGTTTAGCACACTTCTGCTAACTTGGCTATATGTGAGTTTGCATCAGTCACCTGCTTAAATACCTGACTTTGGAATATGAAGTCAGTTCTTGCCATGGCTTTAAAATATGTGGGCCACACATTATTTGTCCAAACACTGACCTTCTGCTAGCCTGTCAAGTCCTTTGTAGTGTTGACCAACCGGCAGATGCAACTGCACCCAAGTTAGATTTCCTGTCGTTGAATAACTATAATTGTTTTAACAATGAAAGCACATCAGTAACTAAAATCTAATCTTACACTTTAAAGGGCCAAATTCTGCTCTGATGCACAGAGGGTTCTCAGTTCAAGTCTCATTAACCTATAATTGCAGACCCTGGAAGGCTGCTTTATAGTACCAATAGCTCTGAACTAATAAATATATTTAACCTCTTGTTTGTGACATAAAATAAAGACCTTTCTGTCTGCCAAAGGTATAAGCGGGAAGTAAATCTTCCTGAAGCCATCCGGTACCTACCTAGTCATGTGAGCATAAATAAGTGGGTGCATCAATCCAACGGTAAGTTTGGGAAGCTCACACTGTTTGATTTCATAGAGTGGCTCTTCTGTTTTTTCCTTTTCATTGTCTTTGTGACCAATCCTGGGAGAGCCTTAGCACTCAGTTGGCTCCCATGGAAGACAACAGGAGTTGAGGACACTCAGCACCTCACAGGATTAGGCTATTTGAGTGTCATGATTATGCCAAATTTGTCTAATCCCCCGCTCCCCCCGAATCCCTCTGGGAGCAGAGAGGCTCCGTATGCACCCCCAATGCAATTTGACTGTGTTTTTATATGACAAAATTCTTTCACTCAAGGAAAACTAGAGCTACTGTAGTAATTCACTAAATTCCGTTTAATCTAAAATAAACAGTATGACTGAGACTCTTAAACAGGGGTTTCAGTAGTAATCTTGGTGTTTTAGTTAACTGTATCACAGTTCAGCATCTGAGCACTAGGTGGTGCTGGTTTCCATATTGCTTTGCCCTTATGAACACAAGACTCAATTGCACTAGCACTGAAGCAAGACTTTTCATCTTTATTGAAGTGCTATAAAACTCTCTTGCAAACAATGTCCATCAATTACGGCATAAGTACTAGGTTAAGATTAAGTTAATCAGCAGTTATGAACTGATTAGTCCTTTTTAAGGATTACGAGATTCAGTGAGAATGCACTGGGCTATAAGCAATTATACTGAAATTGTGCTAATTGTTTGTTTTCCCAACCTGTATGTTAATGGTCACTGCTGCTTACCGCTTTTGAGTTGGAATGCAAGAAAATAGTAGACTTGGAACTGAGATGTCGTGGTTATAGTGATAATGGGTCCGTACCTTTCACTTCTGACTGGATGATATGTTTGTGGACCAGGTCTGTAGTGAGTAAAGTCATGATCTCTCAAGCAATCATGGCTGCTGATCTCAGCAGAAAGACCAAGAAATAAATGGAAGAAGAATTCTTCACATTTCCCCTATCTCAGGCTTCTCCATCTCAAGACTGAGACACATTTGAGGCTAGAAGGAGAGTACAGTGCCTGTGCTGTAGATAAGGCATCTGTCAACCTTACTGTTAGTCCACAAGCTTTCACAAGCATTAACTTTAAGCAAAAAGTAATGACAAAAGAATCAACTGTGCTTAAGCATAGCCAATGTCATTATGGCATGTGCACAAACCAGATGTCTTCCTACCCATAGGAGGCCGTGTACTCCCTACCATGACAATCAGTTTAGGAATGTTGTTCTGCCCCTTAGCAAGTAGAATGAAAGACATCAAAATGCTATGGTTGTCCTGCTTATTATTTGGTGAAACCTTTTGTTTTGAGGCTTGGTACTTGAATTTTCATGGCGATGCGAGTTATCTGCAACACCTTAATATAGTAATTCAATTGCGTAACCCAATTGGCTTCTTTGCTGAAAAGCTCACTCGTGTGTACAGCTCAGAGCTCCGAGTGTGACATCTGTGATGGCATGGCGGCTTCATTTTCTGTAATGGAGGCAGAATGTGCTGTGGCAAAAAGTAATTAGGAAGGAGCCCCACTCCTGCCTTCTTTATAATGACTCAAATGGTTTAGAGCACTCTGTACCAAACAGAAGGTTAGAATCCTCGGGTTTGAGTGCATGAATACAGCTACCTGAATATTCAGCTTCCTTGTGCTCTGTGTTCTTAGCTAGTGGTGTTGATTCCTGATTGGTTTTTCTTGTAGTCTAAGAAAGCAATAAATTAAAACATCCCAGACTATTGCTGTACTAGGTTACCTCTGGTATCACTGACTAAATCTATAAAGAGCCTTTGTAGTCTCAGACACTCCAGAAACATGCTAGATGTTCCATCTGTCTTTGGCCCAACTCGTCCACAGGAGAAATAATTAATACACATGGATCTGAAAATATTTGGCATATTTAAGAATCTGAGATGGTTTTTAAAGGCAGGGACAGATGGAGCTTCCATGTTCTATGCATGCTGGGGTGCAGGAAGTCAGATAGGGCCAGGCCCTGGTCACTGTCCTGCCTGTGGGAATGTGGGAAGCTCTGCCTTACGTGTGGCCAGGATGCTTTTTGGTCCCATGTCTCCCTGAGCTCCAGCCCCGCTGCTGGTGGGAGTGACATCTCCAACCCTGCTCTGAGTTCTGGGGTCTTGGCTTGGCAGGTCGCCTTGGGCCCACCAGGAATGATGGTGACGATGCCAGTGGGATCAGGGCCCAGCCAGGGTGGGCAAGCTGCTCCCCACGCCATCCATGGTGGGCACTAAACCCGAGTTGTGTGTGACTCTGCACTCCAGGTCCACTCTCACAAATTGGGCTATCTCAATGCTGCTCGCTCAAACTTCGCCCAGCTTCCCTGTCAGTCTGAGTGGCATCGTGACCCAGTGCACTGGGTTGCAGGTCACCACTCTGACCTAGCCTGATTTCTGTGGGTTCAGTTGCACCCAGGGACCCCAGCTAAAGCCACTTTTGTGTAAAGGACACTCCGTAGCAGAACATTGGCAGGATTTTTGTACGATAAATAAGATTCTGCAAGTTAATATTGGAAAAGCAGCAGTTTGGTTGACCCAAGGCCTAGAAGAACTGTCCACATAGATTATGCATTAACCTATTAATCACATGAGTCTTGTACAGCTCTGATCTCATTTATGTATCACTAAAATAGTGACTGTCGTGGGTCATTGTGTCAATAGAGCCATAGTTGTGCTGATAAAGAGAGCAGGGCCGAGGATCCATTACTGTGCTACTCACACCCTGCAAGGGAGGGGAAAGCAGGCTGCTTTTCCTCGCTGGGGATCTCAGGGTACGTCTACACTATGGGATTATTCCAATTTTACATAAACCGGTTTTGTAAAACAGATTGTATAAAGTCGAGTGCACGCAGCCACACTAAGCACATGAATTTGGCGGTGTGCATCCATGGTCCGAGGCTAGCATTGATTTCTGGAGCGATCCACTGTGGGTAGCTATTCCATAGCTATCCCATAGTTCCCGCAGTCTCCCCTGCCCCTTGGAATTCTGGGTTGAGATCCCAGTGGCTGATGGGGCAAAAATCATTGTCGCGGGTGGTTCTGGGTAAATGTCGTCACTTATTCCTTCCTCCGGGAAAGCAACGGCAGACAATCATTTCGCGCCCTTTTTCCCTGGATTGGTCTGGCAGACGTCATAGCACGGCAACCATGGAGCCCGTTCAGCTCTTTTTTACTGTCACCGTATGTGTACTGGATGCCGCGGACAGAGGTGATACTCCAGCGCTACGTAGCAGCATTCATTTGCTTTTGCATGATAGCAGAGACGGTTATCAGTCGTTCTGTGCCGTCTGCTGCCATTGTAAATTGGCAATGAGATGATGGTTATCTGTCATTCTGTACCGTCTGCTGCTATCATGGGTGCCCCTGGCTGAGATCGGCTGAGGGCGCAAAGGCAAAAATGGGAATGACTCCTCGAGTCAATCCCTCCTTTATGGTATCTAAAAATAGAGTCAGTCCTGCCTAGAATATGGGGCAAGTGTACTAGAGAAGCAGTGTATCAGAGAACCAGAGAGCACAGCTCCTCCATGTCAGATCCCACAGAAATGACAAGCTGCATGCCATTCACGGGGGTTGCCCCTGCAACAATCCCACCCGTTGCTTCCCTCCTCCCCAACTTTCCTGGGCTACTGTGGCAGTGTCCCCCCATTTGTGTCATGAAGTTATAAAGAATGCAGGAATAAGAAACAGTGACTTGTTAGTGAGATAAAATGAGGGGAGGCAGCGCCTCCCAGTTGCATGATATCCAGGCAGGACATTAAACGGGGTAGGGGAGAGGATGCCCAGCCTCCTGCCTGCCTAATAGTCCAGGCAGGTACAGAAACTTTTCTTTACACACGAAAGGGAGGGGCTGATGGAGCTCAGCCCCCAGTTGCTACGGAGAGGACGGTTACCACCATTCTGTACCATCTACTGCGAATGACCAGGAATCATTCCTATTTTACCCAGGCACCCCCCCCCGCGCCCAGACTGGCTTCACCCTGAAGGCCCAGCCAGGACACCATAGGGCAGATGATGGTACTGCAGCAATCAAGCATATTGTACCTGTTCCACCGGGAGGGAACGAGGAGCAGATAACCCTCTTTCTGCCGGCAAGCATCAACGTCTACCAGCAGCATTCAGTACACATAGGGTGAGCAATTAAAAAAGTCAAGCAAACGATTTTTTTTTCCCTTTCTTTCACGTGGCAGGGGGAGTAATTGTCCGAGCTAATACCCTGAACCACGGCCAGAACAATGTGTTTTGAACCTACAGGCATTGGGAGCTCAGCCAACATGCAAATACTTTTTTGGAGACGGCTGTGGACTGTGGGATAGCTGGAGTCCTCATACCCCTCCCTTCCTCCATGAGCATCACATTTTGAATTCTTTGGCTTTTCCTATTACGCTTGTCAACGCAGCACTGTGTAATGCCTGTAGATTTTTTCAAAACGCTTTGGCATTGTCGTCTTCTGTAACAGAGCTCTGATAGAACAGAATTCTCTCCCCATACAGCGATCAGAAATCCAGTGTCCCCGTACAGTCCCATGCCTGGAGCTCTTTTTGTGATTTGGGACTGCATCTGCACCCTGTGCTGATCAGAGCTCCATGCCTGGGAAACAGAGAATGCAAATTCAAAATTCGGCGGGCTTTTCCTGTGCTATCCTGACGCAGTGCATCCGAGTTCAAATTGCCTGTCGCAGAGTGGTCACAGTGCACATTGTGGGATACCACCGCGTGAGCCAATACCATCGATTTGCGGCCACACTAACCCTAATCTGATATTGGTAATACCAATTTTAGCACTACTCCTCTCGGGAGAGTTAACAGAACCGATTTAAAGAACCCTTTATATCGGATATAAAGGGCCTCGTAGTGTGGACGAGTTGTGGCCGTTAAAATCGTTCAATGCGCTAAAACGGTTTTAAACGTGTAGTGTAGACCAGGCCTAGACCAACTCCTACGCCACCCGGCCCGCAGCTCCCCTTGTGAAGGAGAGAGAGGTGGGTAAGCAGGGGACGTGTCTGCAGCAAGCTTGTGCTCCAAGCAATCCAACCTCTGGGATGGCTAGTGGGCATAGTTAAGCACCTTGAAGTGTAAGGAAAATGGAGTTCCTTCACAAAAGGTCATCAGACTGGGATGCTTTTTCTTATTTCCAAAGTAAAGGGACATACACAGGAAGGAATGGATCCATCCCATTCCCGAGAGACATTCTGGATTGAGATAGAAATCTAAGGAGTTAGAGAGAGAAGATTGGACACAGAATATCAGTCAACTTACAGCCTCAGCTGGGCGGCTGTTTCTTTTGAAGTCAATAGATTACTCACTTCCATGGAGGGGAATCAAGCCCCGACACCGGTAAAAAAAGCCAAGTTTATCTGACATATGATATGAGAAAAATCACAAACAAAATTGATGTTAGCAGGATATAAACACAGACCAGCTGCTGCACTAAGAGTAGCTAGCTTGGTTCTAGGCTTTGTTACACAGTGCACTGGTTATGTCAGCTGGGGTCTTCACATATTGCTCTCTCCTTGCCAAACAGGCTGTTAACCAAGGCTCCGGTACCTTTCTTTGGAAGTCTGTGCGGCCTACATCCCATTAAGGTGTCCTATCTCCCCCTCTTCTGCCCCCCCCCCCCCCCCCTCCCCCCCCCCCCCCCCCGCGCCCCATCTCTTGTTGATGCATCCCATATCTCTCTGAGCTGGAAATCATTAGGAGTTACTTATAACCTCAGTAGTGGAGCCCTGGAATTGGATGTGATGATGATAAACTGGGGCAATTGGTCCAGCATGGGGAAATAAATTGGACACGTGTCCTGTCAGGAAGGAGAAATGAAGAAACTGAGTTACTGCTTGGTCAGAGGACCTAAACAAGCCCTAAGCAGTGCTGAGAGGAAGCTGAGTTAGTGTTGTGTGAGCAGCGCGGCATAAATCCAGCCAGGTGCTGAAGGGTGTCATGGTCCTGCTGGAATCAAAGCGACGCTGCACATGCTTGAAAGTTAAGGGTGGACTTGAGAGCTTTGCTGGTTCAAGGCATCAAGATGAACAATCTCAGAGGTGTTGGGCCAGGTTACAAAATTATGAAACAAGATTCCCAGGACTACAACTGTAAAACGAACACATGCAGGTGAAGTTTATACAAGCAGATACTTTATACCAGGGAAGCAGCTTGGTATGGGAATGACCTGGTTTTGACCCCTGAGAATAGGAACACAGCTTCCAAAGGCAGAAAGTTAACAATACACAGTGATTGTGATTACGTTCCCCTGTGCCAATACTGTGATTGCAAAAGAAAAGCGATGTAAAGACCAGATGTCCTGATCTCCAAGGAAAGCTTTCTCTAAAAAAAAAAAATGCCCAGTTATGAAAACTAATAAAAAGACAAACCTTTCGGATACAAGAAAACACTTTAACACTAAGAATTAAAAAGGAGGAAATAACCAACTGGCAAGTGAAGTGCCAGGAAAGCACTGCAGAAAGAACTAAATTCAAACAGCAATGTGTCTTTTTCCAAATGTAGGGCCAAGTTGCACAATGCTTTTTGGTCTGTGAATCATCCTATCACCTGCAGTGGGGTTGCTTGTGAAAGCTCAGTCACATGAGTAGGGCACTACCAAATTCATGGCCGTGAAAATCGCATCACGGACCATGAAATCTGGCCTCTCCCCTGTGAAATCTGGTCTTTTGTGTGCTTTTAGGAAATACTCTACAGATTTCATGGGGCAGACAGTGTTTCTCAAATTGGGGGTCCTAACCCAAAAGGGAGTTGCAGGGGGGAGGGGGTGTCACAAGGTTATTTTAGGGCGGGTCATGGTATTTCCACCCTTACTGCTGCTGGTGGCAGCTCTGCCTTCAGAGCTGGGCTCCCAGGCAGCAGCTACCACTTTCCAGCTGCCCAGCTCTGAAGGCAGCACTGCCACCAGTAGCAGCCCAGAAGTAAGGGTAGCAGCACCACATCCCCCCCTACAATAACTTTGTGACTCCCCCCAACTCCTTTTTGGGTCAGGATCCCTACAATTACCACACCATGAAATTTCAGATTTAAGTAGCTGAAATCATGAAATTTACAATTTTAAAAATCCTATGACTGTGAAATTGACCACAATGAACTGTGAATTTGGTAGGACCCTACCCATGAGTAAAACCGGCACAATCTTACCCTAGGCAAACTTCTTTCTTGTGAAATGTCCTGAAGAGCAAGGCCCCATGCACTGGGTGTGTACAACAAGGGTGACAGCAATGCTGGCTTCCCCCAGCACTCTGCATTTCCCTGCCAAGGGGTCTGACTACTAACTTGGAGGAACAGGGCTGAAAGTGAGAGGGTGTTCACTGACCCTCTTGCCTCTTGAGACTGCTAATTAACACCAATGGCTTTCGAAATGAGGGCCTTTGTCCATGAGGAACTGCAAGAAGACCACTGACTCCCTCACATAGTATATAGCTCACCAAACAGCTATCAGATGTAACGATTTTCAACCCCCATCACTCTATCAAGTAAGCTAGTGGCTTGTAGTCAAATGTTTCCCATTAACAATCTCTGTAGCCAATCATCAGAGGGGTAGCCGTGTTAGTCTGGATCTGTGAAAGCAGCAGAGAATCCTGTGGCACCTTATAGACTAACAGAGGTTTTGGAGCGTGAGCTTTCGTGGGTGAATTAGCCAATCAGTTTCCTAGACTTTTTATGTATACGTGCTAGCTTGCCTCTTTGTCTTTGAGATTATAACAATAGGCACCTCTTGACCGCTGCGATGGACTGATAAGTGTTTTCTGGCCTCCTTCCATTCCATTCCTCTTTTTTTTTTTTTTTTTTTTTTCAGAGAGGGGTTTTCAGATGTTAGAGCACACTTCAATACAATGTCTTGTGATACCCTCCCGCTTGCATTCAGTCATGTGCAGACCATCTCCTTCCTATTTGTGACTGTATGTCGCTGTAGGAAACGCACTTGTGCCTTACGCGCGAAAACAGCATTAAGGAAATATTTAATGTTTGTTTAGCTGTTGTCTAGTGCAACTGTCTCTGCAGGCAAGGAGGAGACCCGAACCATTTATTTTTATTATTATTAGCAGCAGCATCATGCCAAGGAGCCATATTTATGGACTAGGAGCCCATTGTGCTAGGTGTCTGTACAAACAAAGCACAGAAAGATCGTAAACCCCACGGGGCAATGACTAATATAAGACAAACGATACAGACAGGTGAGGAAACAACATATATAGGTCAGTGTGGGGGCAGTGGAGTCTGGCGTTGTGGACTGGTTGGAGGTGGGAGTCAAGTTTTGGATGCTGACTGAGAGCTGACCAGTCAGGCTGTGAAGGGCCTTGCAGTGTGTAGTGAAGTGACCACTCACCAGTGTGGCGCCTCCTGCTGGTCATCCTGGGAATTAGCTCTTTTCCAGCTCCGGAGCGCCCTCTGCTGGCTGATGTCTCGTCTGCCTCAGGCCCCTGTGTCCTTCCCGGATCCCGGTGCCCTTTTCCCACGGGTTTCTGCCCAGCAGTACCTCCCTGCTCTGCGTCTCCCCTCCCAGAGGAACCCCGCCCTCTAACCCACCTTGCCTCAGTGGCTATTGCCAGTCATCATCTAGCCCAGCTCACTGGGGCAGACTGCAGTCTGTCATGGCCACTTATCATTGGCAAGGGGTTAGGACCAGTTGCCTTTGCCTATCTCGGGCTGCTCCTCTACAGCCCCAGTACGTTTTGGCCTTGAAGAAGGCCTGCAGCCTGGGGGGTTTACCAGGCTGGAGCTCTCCAGCTTCCTTGCCCTATTCCCCAGCCCTGCTGTACTTCAGATACCTCACTCTCAGGCAGCCCTGCTCCCTCCAGGGCTAAATGAGACTCCTCCAGCTCATGGCACACAGCCCTTTTATAGGGCCAGCTGTGGCCTGATTGGGGCATGGCCCCAGCTGTGGCTGCTTCCCCAAACAGCGTAGCCTGGCTGTGTTTAACCCGTTCTCAGAGTGGGGCAGGTGCCCCACTACAGAAGAAACAAGTAGCCTATGTCAGGTGGAGAGAGAAAAGGGAGCCAGTGAAGGATGCAAAGGGAGGGTGACATGGTCGAAGTCATGGGATTGGGAAATGATCTTTGCAGTACCTTTCTGAATGGGTCTGACCACTCAACTCTCCAGGGACCACCACGCCTTCTGCTCTAGAAATATGTTTGGGTCACATGAACCAATCTTGTTCAGTTTTCAGGAAGGGGCTAGTAAAATGTACCCTACCAGCAGTAACACTGAGAAAATAAACTCTCTCTCATTGCTCAGCTCCTCTTCCACCATAGAATCATAGAATATCAGGGTTGGAAGGAACTCAGGAGGTATCTAGTCCAACCCCCTGCTTAAAGCAGGACAACCCCAACTAAACCATCCTAGCCAGGGCTTTGTCAAGCCTGACCTTAAAAACCTCTAAGGAAGGAGATACCACCATCTCCCTGGGGAACCATTCCAGTGCTTCACCACTCTCCTTAGTGAAAAAGTTTTCCTAATATCCAAGCTAAACTCCCCCACTGCAACTTGAGACCATTACTCCTTGTTCTGTCATCTTGTACCACTGAGAACAATTTAGAACCATCCTTTTGGAACCCCCTTTCAGGTAGTTGAAAGCAGCTATCAGATCCCCCTCCTTCTCTTCTGCAGACTAAGCAATCCTAGTTCCCTCAGCCTCTCCTCATAAGTCATGTGCTCCAGACTCCTAATCATTTTTTGTTGCCCTCTGCCGGACTCTTTTTTTCCAATTTTTCCACATCCTTGTTGTAGTGTGGGGCCCAAAACTGGACACAGTACTTCAGATGAGGCCTCACCAATGCCAAATAGAAGGGAATGATCACATCCCTCGATCTGCTGGCAATGCCCCTACTTACACAGCCCAAAATGCCATTAGCCTTCTTGGCAACAAGAGTACACTGTTGACTCATATCCAGCTTCTCGTCCACTGTAACCCCTAGTTCCTTTTCTGCAGTCCTTCTCAGCCAGTTGGTCCCCAGCCTGTGGCAGTGCATGGGATTCTTCCATCCTAAGTGCAGGACTCTGCACTTATCCTTGTTGAACCTCATCAGATTTCTTTTGGCCCAATCCTCTAATTTGTCCCAGTCCCTCTGTACCCTATCCCTACCCCCCAGCGTATCTATCACTCCGCCCAGTTTAGTGTCATCTGCAAACTTGCTGAGGGTGCAATCTATGCCATCCTCCAGATCATTTGTATTGTTCTTTCATTGTTACCTTTGCATACTCTTCTGTGCCAGGCCTGGGCTTGGAATTCCTTCTAATTCCATAAGTGCCAATTGGCCTCCCCCTCAAATCTTCCTAAAAACTCAGATGCACAGAAGCCTTCTACTGTTGATCCACCAAGTAAACTGGGGCTGGGGGAATTCTGCTCACACTTACATGGCCTTCAATGGAGTTGCCCTGAATTTACCATGAGTAGAATTTGGCCCACTATGCATATTAAAATAAACACAACACCAACATACTGGATGCTTATCCTGTTTTTCTTGTGTCTGAACTGTATTAAGTATCTGGCTAGATAGTTCTTGTCCCAAGGATCTTGTAGCCTCCTACATTTATGTAATCCCACTGTGCTTAGAAAAGGATAGTAATGCATCCTCACTGCACCACTTAGAGAATGATCAGATTCAGTAGAGAGTCGGGGGTTAAAACAACCCTCTTCGCTTTCATGTTTGGTTTCTAGATGAATGGGGCTAGCAACTAATTTTGCCACAACATTCAATGTTGTACTTGCAAAAATCAAAAAGGATGTAAAAAGTAATTTCCTCATCTGTACTGTGAAAAAGTAACTCTCAACAATTACATAACAAAATCAATAGTCTACAGCCTTCAATACACAAAGCAAGTATCAGTCTAGTGAAAAAACTGAAATCAGATGTTATCTCCTCACCATCAAGAGCTACCTCAGCAGGGAAATAAAATAGTTGGTTCTTTTTAATCACATCTCTGACAGCAGCACAGTGGGTAGTTTGTATATTGAGGGTTGCTAATTCAAACTACTCAGAGTATCAAAAGAGTTTCTGAGAAAATCCATTGGCCTGAGGGACTCTGCTTCATGGAGCCATTGTGTAGTCTGGGAATGGGGTGAGGCAAATCTGTAATCAGAGGAGAAGTGTATTATGGACGATGTCCTTGTAAAGTCCATGTCTAGGGTGACCTCGCTTGGTGTGACCTCCAGTGGCAGGCTGGGACAGAACCAGCGCTTAGCCCCCCTACTGGTGTCTGGCCTTCAGCCCTCTGGCCCTGACTCTATTGTTTGGGAAACCTAGCTGGCAAACCCCTCTTGCTGCTCTTCTGCCTGCAGCCTCCCCCCAGGAAACTTCTCTGTTTTCTCCAGAGACCTCCTGGCAGTTCTCACTTGCTGTTCTTTTGCTACAAGGCAGCTGTGAGCTACCAGTGCTTTCCTCCCTCTGTGACTCAGGTGCCCTCTCTTAAGCCAAACTGGAGTCAGCTGATGAGTCCTGGGTGCACTGACCTCTTCCGTCAGGGGGCCACTGTCACCCAGTGACGTTCGTACAAATAAGATATAAAGGAGGCACCATCAGGGTCTGCCCTGGACAGGGGAGAACCTGATGTCTGGCTTCCCTCACTGCTCCACTGACCACTCTTCTACAGGCATTGGTATTTAGAGAAGGGTGCTGGCAGCCCTCCTCCCCGTTTTGGTGTCCATCACATGTACTTCCCTGTGTGGGATGTCTCCCATGTACTTCCCTTTCCTTTCTGCCTCCCCTCCCCCCTGAAGCTCGCTCCACATTCAGGAAGCTCCCCACCCCCCGAAAGGTAGAGGAGAGAAACGTGAGAGGCCCTCATGGTCTGGTCTCCTCCTTTCCTTCCTAAAAGGGAAGTATAAGGAGAGGCTTCCTTTCCTGCGCCACTCACTTCTCCCTGTGAAGCAGATGCAGGAGTGGCCTTTTCTGCCTTCACTCTCCTCCCTTGATGGAGGACCTATACTAGGAGTTTGGTTTTTCTTGACGTTGCTCCACCCCCTGCCTCCCAGGAGAGGAGAAGCAAGGCAGCAGCTTTCAACAGCTTGATTGTTTTACTTTCCTGCCTCTTCACCTCCCTGTGTGTGGAGGCCACCTCCCTGAAAGTCCTGGGGCTGGAGCCACGTCACTCAGCCTGATCACCTGCACTAATGGACAGCTCAACAGAGCAAGGCCTTTTGGGCTCAGCTTTTGCTTTCCTGAGTGGCCTGGGAGCCTCGCCTTAAATTGGAGACCAAGTGTGGTGTGGCGCCGGTTGATGGGAATGGGGAGGAGGGGCAAGGACAGGCAATACGTGCTTTGGGTCTGATTTATTTCTTTTGAGCAGGCGGAAGAATGCCACCACAGGAGAGAACACTCTGTGTCAAGGTCACAACTACCCCTGCTCATAGCGCCAAGATGGGTCAGCCACAACAGAGGCAATAGTGTAACTCCGGTGTCCTCAGAACGCCATTTGCCCCAGCCTCCAGGTGGGGCCAAAAAGTATCAGCCTCCCTCGTGTGACCCCCACCCAACTGCTAGTGGGTCCCTGGTAGTGGGAGAGGTAGGCTCATGGATGGCAGTGAGGTCAAACCTGGGGATCCATCATGAGGAGACACTCCTGGGGTTGGAGAGTGGAGTCTGCTGAGGGGAACTAGAGAGAGAAACCCGGTGCCAGCTCCAGCACAACGAGGCTTCAGTGCTGAGGTAGCTGTGTGTATATCACCTCCCTTGAGGCAGTGGGGTGAGTCTCTGTGCCCTGCGGCAACTGGCAGCACAACAAACATGGGGCCCCACACGGAAGCTTCTCTGTAACAGAGTTTGAAGCCCACAAAGACTTCGCCTGCATTTTGTTGAGTTACAACATCCTTCCCCTACTGATTGTTGGGTCTGCAGAGGGTATCGGTGGCTCTGGCTTGTGGGAGGGAAAGGTAAAAATACCCTGAGCTTGCTGTCACTTACCACAAGGTATATTTTGGTTCCATTTCACTTGCTGCACATACTGTTTACCCTTGCATCCCAGTCCCTTATTTCCCCCCATGCTGATCTAATAAACATGTTGCCTTGTGGGATGGCCCTTGGTAGGTGCTGAAACTGAAATGGATCATCTAGAGCAGTGTTTCTCCACATTTTCGATACCAGGAACTGGTTTGCTGCCTTCCTAAGCTGTGTCAGGGAGATCTCGGGGACCAGTCGTTGAGAAACACTGATCTAGAGAATATTAGAAGTTCTCCAAGTGGCCCGGCATGAAGGGGGCTTGGATTACTCCCTGGAGATCTCCGGCTGGAGTGGGTTACAGGATAAGAGCCAGTGAGCAAATGAATGTGGGGGGCGTAATGGTAGGCCAGCATGAGGGTTTGATGAGGGGGAAGCTGGAACGGCTAGAGAGACACAGGGGCCAGGAAACGTGTAGCCCCGTCCCCTGGCTGGTGTGCACCTGAAGCCCAAGCAGTATGTTCTGAGGGTCTCACACAAGAAGTTACCCATTGCTACCCTTATTCTACCAGACTCGTGCATCGCAGAGCAGCCAATGAGGGATCTGTGGTCTCTCAGATAGTAGCGTGAGTTATGAGAGCCTGGAGAGAATAGTCACATTTTTATTCGTCTCTTAGACTCCATTTTAGTAAAATCAAACATTCTGTGTTTCGTTTGCTGCAACATTTTGGTTTGTAAATTTTAATAATAAATGTGTCTTGTTTATTCTGTTTCCCTTTCTTTCGGTTCCACCTGCTTTCTTTTTTTCTGTTCATTTTAGAATATCTCTGCTCTCTGTTTAAAATATCACAGCGGCCTGGTCAGCGCTAGGCCTGAACAGTGGCCTGAAATCCATCCCAGCTTTCCAAGTAGAGGCAGTGGGAGCTAACTTAGATTGAATCCAGAAGTGATTTACACCAGGCCAAACTTTAACCCACGTCTCCTAACAGCTGGGCTGTATGGGTTGTTTCAGTTGCTTTTGCTTTGTCTATTACTTGCTTCATGCCTAAACTAAAAGAAAAAAAAGTGCAATGCCCAATTCATTCATTCATACTAAATCAATTGAAGTCTGTCTCCAAATAAATTCATGTAATTAGTTATTGCCATAGCAGTGAGCTTGTTCTGACTGACACTACACTCCAGGGGACTCTACTTAGCAGAACGGTCCACTCTTGCAGTTCCCTTTGCAGCATCAAGTTACGTGCTGGGCAATCTGAAATTTCATTTAAAAATCTCTCTCTATAAAATCATAAAACTGCTCAGTGCTGACTTTTTTTTGCGGCATTCAAAAGGTACAGTAAAGGAGTGAAGGCTTTAGAGCAGGAGTTGGCAACCCTTCAAAAGTGGTGCGCCAAGTCTTCGTTTATTCACTCTGATTTAAGGTTTCGCATACCAGTAATACATTTTAACATTTTTAGAGGGTCTCTTCCTATGAGTCTATAATATATAACTAAACTATTGTTGTATGTAAAGTAAATAAGGTTTTTAAAATGTTTAAGAAGCTTCATTTAAAATTAAATTAAAATCCAGAGCCCCCCTAGACCAGTGGCCAGGACTCGGGCAGTGTGAGTGCCACTGAAAATCAGCTCGTGTGCCACCTTTGGCACATGTGCCATAGGTTGCCTACCCCTGCTCTAGAGCATCAAAGAGAACATTAAGGTTCCACCAGAATAGCACGCAGAAGTTAGGAAATGCCAGAGTTAAGGTTGCATGTGTATCTGCAACCTTAATTCTGCCCCTTATAGAATCACAGAAATGGGAAGGGCCTTGAGAAGTCATTAAGCCCACCCCCAGGCAGTGTGGCATGACCTAGTGAACCGAGACCATCCTTCACAGGGGTTTGTCCAACCTGTTTTTAAAAACATCCAATGATGCGGATTTCACAATCTCCTTTGAAGCCTGTTCCAGAGCTTGACTACCCCTACAGTTAGAGAGCATTTCCTAATATCTAACCTAAGTCTCTCTTGCTGCAGATTAAACCCATTGCTTCTTATCCTATCTTCAGTGGACACGGAGAACAATTGATCACCATCCTCTTATAACAGCCCTTAATGTGTGTGAAGACTCTTATCAGGTCCCCCACTCAGTCTTTTTTTCTCAAGATTAAACATGCCCAGTTTTCAAACCTTTCCTTGTATGTCAGGCTTTCTAAATCTGTTATCATTTGTGTTGCTCTCCTCTGGATTCTCTCCACATTATCTGTATATTTCTTAAAGTTTGGCACACAGAATTGGACACAGGATTCCAGCTGATGCCTCAGTGCAGAGTAGAGCAGGACAACTACCTCCCATGTCTTACATACAATATCACTGTTAATACATCCCAGAACCATATTAGCCTTTTTTGTTGCTGCATCACATTGTTGACTCATATTCAATCTGTGATCCATTATAACTGTTAGATCCTTTCCAACAGTCCGACCACCTAGCTAGTTATTCCCCATTTTGTAGTTGTGCATTGGATTTTTTCCTTCCCAAGTGAACTACTTTGCACTTGGCTTTATTGAATTTCAGCTTCTTGAATTCAGACTAATTCTCCAATTTTTCATGGTCATTTTGAATCCTAATCCTGTCCTCCAAAGTGTTTGCAACCCCTCCCAGCTTGATGCAATCTGAAAACTTTTTAAGCATACTCCACTCTATTATCCAAGTCATTAAAGAAAATATTGAACAGTACCACACCCAGGACTGACTTGCGTTGGACCCCACTAGATACAACCTGACAATCTACCACTGATAACTATTCTTTGAGTATAGGTCTTTCAACAAGTTGTGTGCCCACTCGATAGTGATTTAATCTAAATGATATTTCCCTCATTTGCTTATGACAATACCACATGGGAATGTCAAAAGCCTGACCAGAATCAAGCTGTTATCACATCTACTGCTTCCTCCCATCCACTAGGCCAGTAATCCCAGCAACGAAGGAAATTTGATTGGTTTGACTTGATTTGTTCTTGACAAATGCATGTTAGCTATTCTTTATAACCCTATTATTCTCCAGGTGGTTACAAAATGATTGTTTAATAGTTTGTTCCAGTCTCTTTCCAGATATCTAAGGTAGGCTTGCTGGTCTATAACTCCTGGATCCTCTTTGTTCCCCTTTTTAAAGATAGCTGCTATGTTCATCCTTCTCCAGTCTTCTGGGCCCGGGCCTGTCCTCCAGGAGTTCTCAAAGATAATTGCTAACGATTCCGAGATTGCTTCAGCTAGTTCCTTAAGTAGCCAAGGATGAATTTTGTCAGGCCCTGCTGACTTGAATACATCTAACTTACCTAAATATTGTTCAATATGTTCTATCTCTATGTTGGCTTGCATTCCTTCCCCCTCGCTGATATTGTATTGAATATCTGGTCATAATTCACATTTTTAGTGAAGACTGAATCAAAATAGGCATTAAACAATTCAGCTTTCTTAATGTCATCAGATATTAGCTTTCCTTCCTCACTAAGTAGAGGACTTACACTTTCCTTTGTCTTTTTTCTTGCTCCTAATATGTTAAAATAACCTCTTCTTATTGCCTTTACACCCTTGCTAGGTGTAACTCAATTTGTGCCTGAGCCTTTCTGATTTTGTTCATACATGCTTGTGCTATTCTTTTGTACTTCCTCTTAGCAATTTGACAATGTTTCTACTTTTTGTGGGATCCCTTTTTTGATATCCTTGAGGGTATGTATTACCTACAGTCCCTACCCATATGATTACTTAATGTATTATTTGAGAAATAATATGATATAATTTTTTTCTATTACCTTACATACACACTAATAACATATCTTTACCTTAGCCATTTATTTCTGATGTAGAAGTTTAACAAATGCTTTCTGAAAATTTACATTCAACGATTCCCCTGTCTTGCCACAATATTTTTAAAGAATTCCAAGAGATTAGTGAAGGAAGTCCCACCCTCCAGAAGTCCACGTGTACTCTCCTGAATGAGATTGTGTTTTTCCAAGTGTTCCTTAAGATTTTCTTCCCAGAGTACCAGAGTATGTCAGCAGTGGGCAGTCCTTGTCAATGACACTCCTTCAACAGATTCTCAGTCTAAAAAAGTTAATTAAATTAAACTTTTAAAAAATCAGCCAGACATGAGCAGAATACAAGATATTTCTCTTCCCTCAGGAAAGCTGCCGTCATGTATTATATCAGTTAATTGGGTTCAACTGACACTTGGAAAATTCAGTTACTCCTGAGCAACTTGGATTAAAATACTGGAAACCCTGCTATTCAACAGTATATTGTGTCTCAAAACACACATTTCTCTTGTGCATAAAAGCACTCAGTGCATAACGATGGATAGCAAACTGAGGATTGGCAATGGCTATATGTATAGTGTGACCTTGATTATTCAAATGTCATGGGAGGCACTTAATACATTCATGTAGTTGAGAGCGTCTTCACTGAAAGCAACAGACGTCAGGGACGTGACCCTATTTTGGATAAAGTGAGGATCAGATCATAGAAATTGTACCATATTCCCAGGGCAGAACTGAGGGAATAATCTGATTGGCTAGCTGGAAATCTGGTCCTGAGGGATCTGAATGGAATGGCTTTAATACAGCATCTGAACCCTGTTCTTCAGAACCCAGAAATGTCTGCGTTATAATGATCTACATTTTTTTCCAGGGAAGGCATTATAAGACCTAGCTGCTCATTTGGAAATGTTTCTTGCATGCACACGGTACTGTGCCTTTAATTCACCCTGTGTTCATTCCCTTCCACTTGCAAGCCTGAACCCTTCCTCACATCTCCAGAATTTGCTTCAGAGGGAGTTGCAGGTGTTCGGCACCTCCAGGATGAGGATGTAAGACGCCAATATGTGTGATTACTGGGGACAACTGCCACTTTCTTGGGTATGACGGGACAGCGGTAGGCCAAGGGCTGAACAATACACTGGAGGTGTGCTGGTATGTCACAGACATGCCCTGTTGTGGGAGATCCCTTACGCAAGTTGGTTTCAGTTAAACTTCACTTGGTAAGATGAAGAGCAGCATTTCCCCCTAGCCCCCTGCTCTTCTCAGACAGAGTCTGTTTAAAGCTTTTTAAGACTTCTCAAATTCAGGAGCATCCATCTTGCAATATACACCTAGCCTGAGATCCAGCATCATTTCATCCTATGTTTGCAGAGCAGTTTGTTTACCTGCCAGTGGAAATGTTGGTGACGGACCTTTCTCTTGGCTTTAAATTACTCACCTCCAAATCAACTTTTAGTCTGACCATTCCATAGGCATGACATTCTATATCATTATTTGTATTGATTTACGTTGGTCTCAGTGACAATAATACACTGTTATTTTACTGCTGATAACAGGCCATGTGGTCCTCTACTTTATGCACTTCAGTGTGGAGAAAAATGGGCCCAATCTGTGGGAAAAGGAAGCCATTCCTCTGCAGCATGTTCCTTCCAAACTTAGATGATAGAGAAGGTCCTTCATGCAAGATCCCCAGAGATGGACTCTGTGTTGAGGGAGACAGTCTGGGCTTGGGGAGGAAAAGGTACTAGGCAGCAGTCATTGGAGGGTTCTGCAGAATGTAGATTTGTTAAGAGGGATGATGACAAGGATTACTGATGGGAGCTCTGGCTACTGACCTGACCAATATTTCTAAAGCACCATTCGTCATGAAATGCTAATAATTGCATGGGATGGCAAACGTCTACAGAAAGGGTGAGTGGGGGGAAACTCAACCTGCTCCTCTTTGGCCCTCTGTTGCTGAGGCTATAAAACCAACCAAACACCATGTCAGCTCTTAGTGGCGTGAAACTCTGCTTTTGTGTTGAATAAATTAGTTAGAAAAAGTTCTGATCTGTGAGGGCATGACTGGGGTCTCTGGCATATGGCTTCTGATGGCACAAACAATGAATTTGATGTTGGGTAAGTGACTATCATGGCAGCATCATCCAGAGAAGTCAAATGCATCCATCCACCATCAGCGCCTTTCGTTCCAGCACATATGGTTGCAGAGCTTGGTCCCCATGAGTTATCAGAGTGAATATAAGGCACAATTAAACTTATATCCAAGTGACAGTTTCAGATGAACATATTGTCTTAGTCCTTTCCAGTGTTGTGCCCATGTTGTACCTTAAGGTCTGGTCTACACTACAGAGTTAGTCAGTGTCTACTCTACAATGGTGCCCCCGGCCATGTCAATTGCCCATTACATTGAATTAATAACTCCACTTCCACAAGAGAAGTAATGCTTAGGTTGATGTAGTTAGGGTGATGCAGTGTCTCTGTAGGCACTGTGTTACTTACATCACCTGTTAGCTGTCAGCTCCATGCAGGGCTGACAGCTGGAGCCCTCCCCACTGCCCTGGAATTGGCAGCCTGGGGACTCAATTTCAAAAGCAGGGAGCCTACCAGCAGTGAAATTTGACATTCTTGTCAGTTTCACAGCTGCTATTTTTTCACATTTTGTCTCTGGCTTCAGTGATGAGCCCCGGGACGGGGGGAGACGGGGGGACGTGGGCTCCGTCTGAGAGCCCCATGTGGTTGTCAGTGCTCTGCCTTTGGCCATCAGTTCCCCACTTCAGTCAGTGCAAGCACCCCTAGTGAGGATGCCCACCACCGGCAGGAGGAGGGTAGTATGGACACCAACAGCCGATTTAATTGCTGCGGTGGCTATAGATCAACCTAACTTAAGTCAGCCTAATTTTGTAATATAGACAAGCCCTCCATGGCTAGTAGAATGTGATCTGAAAGCAAGTTTAGACTTAGCGGTTAGTAAATCTGCTCCCTCCACCATAAGTTGTTGGGGTTTTTTTCCCCTTGGCATTTTGCTGTCAATGTATTTGTTATAGATGGAACTGGAACTGGGCCCTATTCAAGTATATGTTTGGTAAATTTTAGAAAGAAAATGAATGCAAAGACTATAAAGAGAGGTGCAGAGAGGCACCTTTTGCTGCAAATGAAACATAAAATGAGGCTGAAGTTTCTCTACTGTGGATGATATTGTTTACTCTTAAAATCAGATAAAGATGTAACAGTGCAAACCCTTAATATCTGTGTTCCTATTAGGGCAGTTCAAAAATCTTACATCAAACAGTTTTTGATGAAAACTGGTCTTTGATTATATTAAATTATTCACCAAAGTGTCTGTTTTCCACAGAAAACTTTGAGTTTTCATTGAAAAAAGCAAAAAAAACCCTAAACTAAGAAGTGTTTGGTTTTTTGGTCAAAACCACTTTGACTGAAAACCAGAAACTTTCAGTTTGCAGATGAAAGTTTGTTTGTTTGTCCCAACAGAGTCAAAATTTCTGTGGGGGAAAAAATATTCCCAACCAGTTCTAGTTCCTGTAACAACTCTTACTGCACCGGGAAGGAGATGGGGTGGGATGCACTGCAGCCCTTTATTTCAATGACACTTCTTTTAATCTGTCCTAGATCGTTCACCACTGAAAATTGTCACCATCTTGCTGATCATTGGTGTATGTGAAATGAGTTGATCTTAATCCCATTCCAAGTGGACAACAACCCAGAACTCTCCCCACACTAATATATGTTATCTCAACTGACACAATTGTTTGCTGTCCTAGCAGAGAGACCCAGGGCCAAGCAGGCATGGAGACTGCTATGCTCTCATCCCTAGAAGAGGTTCCTCTGGTCAGAGCTGCAGAACATTGGCAGCATTATGAAGATGCTTGCACTGTCATTGACCAAGACTTGCAATCTCCAATTCTAGAAGGATGGCACTTTTTATGAGTGCTAAATGGCATGTCCTCAGACCAAGGGTTAAGTGCAAAAAGGAACATATCTCTTAGGATATACACTCCATAGAGAACACTGGTTCTCCACTTGTGAGGTTCTCCCTTGTCTTGTCATGATAAAATGCCTGCATCTGTAACTTTCTCTCCATACATCGGAAGAAGTGTGGCTTTTTACCCACGAAAGCTTATGCCCAAATAAATCTGTTGGTCTTTAAGGTGTCACCGGACTCCTTGTTGTTTTCATAGAAGGAGAGACTCCCTGTCTAGGTCATAGATGTCTGTATGCTCCCAGAGCCAGAGAGAAGCATGCAGAAAGACACAGGGGTCAGGCTCTAGAGACACAAATAGACTTTCACTACAAATGTACGTGTACTTTACATATCTAACTTTATTTATATATGCAAAGTGTGTAAAAGTGGACCACTGTGTTGAGTATTGCATATTTTATACATTTGAAACAGACACAAATAGCACACAACAGGCTATTAAAAACAGTTAGAAGACCAAATACAGCTGACCTTGGGACGATATTTAGCTCTATTGTCACATTTTAATATCATCAAAACATGCTGTATTTTGTGCACTTGAGCTAGAGCAACCTGTTTTCATCTGGATGGGACGGTGTTCATGTTACACCCCATGTACAGAATGATAGAATCATTCCAGTGCAAGAAGACAAGTGCAAAGTTAAACATACTTATTTTATAATTTACGCTTTGTTCCTGAGTAAAACTGATCAGAAGCTCTGACAGTTGGTATGCAATTCACTGATGAATTGTTCCATAAAAGTATTATATGTGCAGTTCTTGAGACTCCCAAACATTTGTTATACTTTGGGTCTGATTTTTACGATCCAGCTTTCCTTTTTGCAGGTGCAAATCTAACTATCTGATTACACTTGTCAACCAGGCAGTGAGATCTGCACGTCCTCATCTGTGAGTGCAAAAAGGAAGACCGGGCTGAGGGTCTATATAAAACCAGGCCTTTGCGTTTCGATAGTGATTAGTACTGTGTCTAGAGCAATCACGCCAGAGGCATCGCAGATGAATAGTTGTGTTGTTATTGATGTAGAGACTGTAAACATTCAATGCAAAATAAATGATACAAAATGCAACATTATGCTTGAAGTTTTAGAAGCAAAAGCTCGGGGAGTTCCAAGGTATGATGGATACATACCGTGTTTGGTGTCATGGAATATGGCAATAGCTTACCTGTGTTCATATGGATGTTTAATGTGTCCCAGTTCTAGTTCTGTTGGAACCGTAATTTTCAGCTTCCTGACTTATACTGGTGTAAAATCTGTCAGTGGTGTATTATCAGAGTCTGTTGCATTTGTATTCCTGAGTGATCACAGACTGAAATACAGTAAATGCTGCGTATCACTGGTAGTCCACCTCCAGTAATTGGGTTCCATAGGATGCTATGAGATGAGCAGGGTGGGAAGGCTATGGACCTTTCATATTCAGTCATGCTTGGCATGCATTTGGCAGTAGTTCTGCCTGACACTGTTAATCTCTCTGTGGAGCTATGCACACGCAGTGACTCAAGAATTCCTCAGCAAAATTGTACATTAATTAGTATCTTTTCCTCATCAAAAGTAATTTCCAGCAACATTATAGTTACTAATGCATATCAAAAGCACAGCAGACCATAAAATTACTCCTAGAGTATTAACATTTTTGTAAATGGTTATTCTTTTGATTAGATTCCTCTGGATGTGTGTGCGCTCACTTACCTGTGGATGGCAGATATATTTCTACTGACCATGTCAATTTTCAGCCTCAAATCAGGGCCACCTGGGGGGGGGGCAAGTGGAGCAATTTGCCCCAGGCCCCACAGGAGCCCCCACAAGAGTTTTTCGGGGCCCCTGGAGCAGGGTCCTTCACTTGCTCAGGGGGCCCCAGAAAACTCTTGCGGAGTCTGAGCCCCCGGAGCTTCTTCTGCTCCTGGTCTTCGGTGGCGGGGGGTCCTGGGCTGGGGTAGGGGATTGGGGTGCAGGAGGGGTGCAGGGTGCAGGCTTTGGGAGAGTTTGGGGGCAGGAGAGGATGTGTGGGAAGGGAGTGAAGGTGCAGGCTCTGGGAGGGTGTTTGGGGGCAAGGGGGACTGTGAAGGAAGGAGGGGTGCAGGTTCTGGGAGGGAGTTTGAGGTGGGAGGGGCTGTGTGTGGTGGGGTGCAGGCTCTGGGAGGAAGTTTGGGTGCAGAAGAGGTGAGAGGTTGGGCTCTGGGAGGGAGTTTGGGGTGGGAGGGGCTGTGGGGGGGTGCAGGCTCTGGGAGGAAGTTTGGGTGCAGAAGATGTGAGAGGTTGGGCTCTGGGAGGGAGTTTGGGGGCTGGACAGTGTGTGGGGAGGGGGTGGGAGTTCAGGCTCTGGAAGGGAGTTTGGGTGCTGGGTGCAGACTCCAGGCTGGGGCAGGGGCTGGGATGAAGTTTGAGTGCAGGATCTGGGCTGGGAGTAGGGGTGTAGGCTCTGGAAGGGAGTTTGGGGATGACAGGGCATGCAGAGGGACAGGGTGCAGGCTTTGGGAGCAGGAGGGGGTGCAGGCTCTGGGAGGGAGTTTGGGGATGGGACGGAGTGCAGAAGGAGGGGGTGCAAGCTCTGAGAGGAAGTTTAGGGGCAGGAAAGGCTGTGTGGGAAATTGGTGAAGGTGGAGGCTCTGGGAGGGCGTGGGGAGAGTTCGGTGCTTACCTGAGGCTCCTAGACAGAGAGGGGCTGAGGGGTCTCCATGCATTGCTACCCCCAGGCACTGGCCCTGCAGCTTCCTATTGGCCATAGAGGTGTTGGGTGGGAGCAGCGTGTGTAGACACAGACCCTCACACATACATCCAGGGGCCGCAGGGAGGGGCCAGCAGCCACATGGAGTGAGCAGGCAGGAAGTTGCCCAGCTCCCCTGCGCTGCCGGTGGTGAGTGGGGGCCCGGGGTCATTTCAAATTCCCTGGGGGCATGCGCGGGGGTAGGGGGCAGTGCCCGAGGGCAGAAGGTGGGGCCGAAGTAGAGCCCCAGCCTCAAACATTGCTGGAGCCGGGCCCCGGGCCAGGCCTATTCCTGGTGCCCAGGCACCACAGGCCCCTAGAACTTGCCGTCCATGCTGGTGTGTGTCCCCTCACACTCTCCGGCTGAGCTAATGCGAGTGCGAAGAGCAGCGTAGCTGCATTGGTGCTGGTAACGGCAGCTGAGAACAAATGCCTGAAACCAGTGGGTATGTTCTCAGCACAGCTCAGCCGAGCTGCCACTGCCCATGCTGCTACAGCTGCGCTGCTCGTTGTACTCACAGGTGTGTGGACACACGCAATGTAAGGTAGCCTGTGAGAGAGGGTGGGATTCCGCTAGCAAGGGCTGGGGGTGGCGCCTGAGGGAAGAGCAGGCTGACGGAGGACAAGCACTCCAGGACTGGATGAAGATGCTGGAGCTGAATAGGAACTCCAAGGTTGTGGTGATGGACTTTATTTTGGGACTTTGGGGATTGTTTTAAACAGTCTGTTGTTAAACCAGCCCCTGGCAAGGAGGTTGTTTGCTGTGGGGAGTCTATAAAGAGCTCTGAGAGAAACTGAAAAAGGCTTCTGCAGAGCCACACCAGGTCTTGAGGGACGCGGGGGAAGTGCTGTGCCCTATTACGCTCCTACAGCTGTTTTCTGGCCCTTTCTCCTTCCTTTCCAGCCTTATTTTCCTCTGTTTTTCTTCCTTTACCCCAATCTCCTCCTCCCCTCTGCCTCACTTCATGTTCTCTTTGTGTACACCCCGTGCCCCATGTTTTCCTGCAACTGCCATTTTCTCAGAGCTCCTGCTATGGAATCTTTTGGGAACGTCTACACAGCAGAGCCAAAACCCGCGACAGCAAGTCTCAGAGCCTGGATTGACTGACTCAGGATAACGTGACGGGGTTACAAATAGCAGCATAGATACTCCAGTCCAAGGGGGAACATCTACACGTCTATTCATATTTTTAGCCCTGTAGTGTGAGCCCCAGCCAGCTGGCCCGGCCTCTGAGACTTGGTGCTGTGGATTGCTGTGTAGACGTATTATTCCCCCCCAGCCCGGACATCAGCGTTCCTCCCCCCATTAAAGGGGTCACTCAAAACATTCTGCTGGCTCTCTGGAGGACAGCAGAAGACAGGAATATCATTCTGGACCTACTTCATTACAGAAGTACCTGCAGTGCCAGAGTGGGGGGGTCAAAGCCTCGAGGGACAGGAGAAAAGAGGAGCCTCTGAGTATGGCGCTTAGTGGAAAAAGGCCACAAAGTGAGTACAAAGTACTTTTACACCTACTTAAAGAGTGTTTTAGGCTGTCAAACTGGTGTAAAGGGGCATTGGTATAAATGAGAGTGAGGCCCTATGAGTGCTTTGAGTTTCTCAGATGACAGGCTGTGTTGTTCATTATCTGTTTACATTAGATTGTTATTGTGGACGTGTTTTTCGTTAAGGACACAGTCCTGTCCTCGGTTATGCAGGTGCAGTTGCTGCCTACCTTGTAATGTCAGCTATCTTGCTTATGCTCAGGTCATGCAGAGATGTGAGTTCTCCCTTATCCAGACAAGGTCAAGTCCATGAGATGAGAGAGGAAGGATTTCTTCTCAGTTGTTTCCACTTGATTGTAAACATTTAAACATTTTAAAATATGCAAGAAATATTTTAAACCCTTCAGACCCAAAGTATTTTCTCCTTATAAAAAAGTCACACTGGAGAGTGAAAGCTGCTTCAGTCTCAGCCTTTAATCCTGACAATGTGTGACACCAGCAATCAAAATGTGTGACACCTGATCAAAATGTGGAACACCGTGTTTGGTAGTGTCTTGTGCCATAATTGACAGTTTATAAAGGCTTTTAAACTATAAAGCCTGATTTAATTGAAGTGTTCTCACTGTGGGAATTAAATAAACCAGCTTTAAAAAGAAAATCTTGAAAAACAATTTTCACTGCATACAATCATGTGCATTTCCCGAACTAGCAGAGAGAAGGACTGGAGGAGCTAATGGGTCTTTTCTACATCTAATGGATGTAATCTAATGGATGGCTCTAATCCAGGCCTAGGGTGACCAAGTGTCCCGATTTTATAGGGACAGTCCCGATATTTGGGGCTTTTTTTAATATGAGCTCCTATTACCTCCCATATCCTGCCTCGATTTTTCACACTTGCCATCTGGTTGCAGAAAGAATAAAGCCAGATACCTGGGGGCACTAACGAAGGTGGGTCTTTCAGATCAGGACAGTTTTTGAAGCTGACCATGGTGGCTTGCATCCCTACACCTAAACATGCTATTTCTGCACCAGCATTTATTGCACAATAATCAATACATTTTTTATAAATAATAGATCTCTATTGTCTAACACCTCTGTAGCCATTTGTGATTCTTGTGTGAAAAATATATAATTACAAATTAATGGTCAGTTATTTCTATTTCTATTGCAGTAGCTCTTAGGGGCCTCACACAGGGATCAGGACTGCACTGTACAGACAGTTGCTGTGTTCCCGGCATACAAACAGAAAAATTAGATAAAAAAACAAAGAATGATCTTTCTGGAAGGTTGCAGTGTGACACCACTTTTATTCTTAGACTCCAGAATGAGAACACAGTAACCAACAACAGAGAGAGACAAAGCAGGCTGCTTCCTAGTACAGAAAGGCACAACTCACCCCACTTCAGTCTTGGTGGTCTGTCTGCATCCTGATTCTGATGGCACGCTTCCCTACAGAGTCCCTCTGCCTGCAAGCAGGACCAGGAAAACCCCTATGAATTTAAAGTGCTAAGTCCAGTTTTCAGTACATCACCTTAGTAAAAAGACAGGTGCTGCCGCAAAGAGTTTGCAGTCCTGGTTAATAAGACATAACAGGTGCATGAGACAAACAAGTGCCTGGATTCCAGGGAGGGAGAGCAATCATATGAGCATGTTTTCATAGAGAGTATCTCTTTTAGAATGAAAGAGGTTTAGGAAGCCAGTCCTGGTCATTCACCCCTCACAGCTGCATGGCCTGTCATAAATCAGTATTTAATACATTTTAAAAATGCATATTTATCCAACAGAGTGGAATTCAAGTAGAAGCTGTCATAGTATATTTCCTCAATCTGAACCTTAGAGTTCAAATATGAGGTACTAGCATAAACTTCTCTAAGCTTAATTACCAGCTTAGATCTGATAACGCTGCCACCAGCCAAAATTTCCAGTGTTTGGCTCACTCTGGTCTCCCCAAAACCTTCCCTGGGGAACCCCCAAGACTCAGATGCCCTGAGTCTACACAACAACAGGGAAAAACACACTTCCTTCCCCCTCTTTACCTCCTCCCAGATTTTCCGCACTTCAAATGTGCCCTTGAAACAACACCAGAGAGGATTAGAGTCTCTCCTCACCAGCAGAGGCTATGCAGATTCAAACTATCAAGCTAACACAAAGAGAATTTCCACACCTCTCTTCGTTCCTATAACGAGGACATCCTTAACCAGGAGAAACTCAAACCAGGTCTTAAAAAGAAAGCTTATATGACAAAGCAGAAGAAAAAGACATAAATATTCTCTGATATGCAAGGTGAAATAATTAGCAGGGGCCAATGCTTAAAAGAAAAATGATAAACACTCTTAAAATTACAAAATAGAGATACAATTTAAACATTCCAGCACTACACCACACATGGTCAAATACAAAAAAAAAACCAATAACAGCCTATTGTTTTTCTACCTTTGTACTTACAACTTTGAAACTGAAGATTAGAAGCTTGAAGATAGAAAGATCCCTCTCATAGCTGAGAGCCAGACAAAGACACAGACCCAAACATTCCCTCCCTGAGCTTTGAAAAATCCGGTTTCCAGATTGGTCCTCTAGTCAGGTGTTTGGTTCTCTTTGTTAACCCTTTACAGGTGAAAGAAACATTAACCCTTAGCTATCTGTTTATGACAGAAGCTTTCACTTAAAAGTGTAAATCCTAGGAAGAATGTCAAATGCTCATACAGGCTCAGTTGTCACTTTTCCTCCCCTCTTTATCCTGTCAAGTTTGAGTGGGGATGGCAAGGCATACTACAGTTGTGACTTATCCCAGCAGCTCCCGTCTATGTTCAGTTAGGAACAAAGATCTTCTGTTGCAAGGGAGCAATCTGAAGTTTAATTTTGTTTTTAAACCCACCAATACATTCTTTCTGGAATTCAGACATTAGCAGGAAAAATACCAGTCCACTTGTTGAAGTACAGTGACACAGAGATGGGCAAAAAACAATTACCCTATGTGGTTCTGCCTCTTCTCAGGGATAAGCAGCATTAATTGGCATTTTGAGACCGGCAAGCCTTTGCTGATGTGGCACATTGGCAGGCTCTGACAAACCACTGCTCATTGTCTACTTACAAATTATTTATGTCTAGACAATTTCAGGTGCCAAAAGGGAGGTTCTCCTTACGGGCAGGCTGAAACACAGGCCCTGCATCCTCAGAGAAAGAAGTGATGCCAGATGGATGGGAAGAATAGCGATGTTAGTTCTTTAGCTGAGTCTTTATTTCAGCTGGGCTCTGGGTTGACTTTCTGGAGTCAGACTATCAGATGATTTCATATGCTTACCATTAGTTCTAGCGGTGAGTTCCTGACCTAGACAGTAGATCTGGCAAGAGATGGACTATATCTGTCGTGTGGATGATTTAAAATCCTGTTTCTACAAAGTCTGTAGTCATGGCCTGATTCGACAGGTTAGCACATTAGAGATGAGGGCAGTCCATGAAATTTGAATCCAGAATCAAACTTCCCCAAAGGTTAGGGGAGTTCAGATCCAAGAGTTTGGGTCAGGTCACACCCAGATGTGGCTTTCATTTCTCCAGTGAGCTATGATACACGGCATTTGTGCAATGGTTTTCTGGTACCTTTGAGTAATATACAGAATCAAACATAAGAGATGGAAAAGATCTCTTCCAAGGCAGCTTTGTTCCCTGCATTATACTGTCCAGTGCTTTTCTAATCAAGTTGAAAATATTCCAAGCAAAGAGACTTCCTCCACTTTCCTTGGAAGTCTATCCCACAATTGAATTTCCTGTCAGGAAGTTTGTTCTAATATTTACCCTAACTTGTCATGTTCTCATTGCATCAGTAAGCACCTACTGCAGGAACCTGTCATCTTGGCATAGAGAGCGAATCTCATTTTCACCTCATTCAGCATTACTGGGGGATTGCATTATGGTGAGGGATGGGAATCGTGTTGCCTGTCCAAAGGTTTGCACGGTCCTTTTGTGGATGATGCAGATACTGGTATAGCCTCGGGAAGATGAATAATCACTATCCTTTCTCCCCTGGGGTAATTGACAAGCTGAAAGGGAGGGACATCCTGTTGCTATTTCTGAGAGCAGTTTGGAGTCAAGGGAATCCAAGTCAAGACTGAGTTCTGATCTTCGTTACACCGGGATCGCTCCTGGGACTTCAGTAACTTAGGTCAGAATTTGGCTTCCAGACACTTATAGAAAAAGAAATACTTCCTTGTGCCATTGTTTCCACACAATTTCTTCAAGCAACAGCAATCAAAGAACAAGCAGTTGCAGAACAAGCACCTGCAAACTCTAGGCATGTGGTCTTCATGCAGGCGTGAGGCAGCCCTGCTTGAGAGTGGTTCATGCTAAGAATGGCTTACGTCTCAACCTCTCTGTTTCCTGCAGAACGTGCTGCTTCATTTTCTTTGCCTCAGAAGCCAAGGTCTGTCGGCAACACCCAATGTACAGCTGCAGCGAGCAGCTTGCTCTCTTCTTTTTGAATGAAAAGAGGGTTAAGGCCTAACCCAAACAATGCTTAAGCCCACTGAATAGCTTAAACAGCCAGAGAAATCCGCACAGATGGACTCTCTTTAGCAACGTTTTCCACTGGACTTCTTTAGCCACTTCTGTTATGTGCCCTCCCATCTTTAGCGTGTGAGCAGCAGCATTTTGAGGACTGTGAAAGCGAGGTGGCTGACAGCTAGCGGGAGAGTCTGCCTAGCGGAAGGTGTGAGAGTATTGACAGGGAAGCCCTGACCTGGTCACCCTCAGTCCTTCACACAGAAAAGCTGAGGCATTTCAGAGTAGTATTTCACCGGTGAGTAGTTAGATGCTGGGAATGGCGATATGCTGTGAATAACACAGGGGCTGCCTTTGTTTTGCCTTTGGGGAAATACAGCAGCTATAAGATATCCTGGCGGAGGGCCTGACTCGCACTGCTGGGTGCAGTGCTTCCTACCCTCAGTAGTTCTATCGACATCTGAGATGAGCTGTACCTATTAGCAAACGTTTGCTGGGTCACGGCCTTGGTCAGCAATTGCAGGGGGTCTCAAGTGTTGTCTTGAAGTGACAGTACCACTCGTTTGCCCCCAGTGGGGAGGACACATGGCTACGAACAGAATTTTTTCAGCTCTTAATAATACCAATAATAAAGTCTGTCCTGGCAAAGTTCCAGCGCAGCTTGGGAAGACCCTGCATCCTTTGCTGAAGGTGCTTCTGCACACATGGCTGTGAGAAGCTGCCTCACCTGCGTTTATTACATGTTGTTGGGAGGCCTGGTCTCTGAGCAATGTCTTCTCTTGAGAGGCAGCCGCCGTTACTGTGCTGCGTATTGTGCGTCTGTTTGATGGTACAGTGACAGTTTGATGGTACAGTGATGGTACAGCGTCTGTTTGATGGTACAGTGACAGTGCCTTTTTGCCTGTTTGGCTTCTCTGTGTGTGTTTGCAGGACTCCTCACATTCGGCAAGACCCTCGCCGTCAGGGCCGGTGCAACCATTTAGGCAGACTAGGCGGTTGCCTAGGGCGCCAAGATTTGGGGGCGCCAAAAAGCAGCACCCCCAATTTTTTTTTTAAATGGTTGAGCAGCCGCTGCTGCTGGGACAGAGAGGGAGTCTGAGCTGCTGGCAGCAGCGGCAGCCGGCAGCCCAGGGTGTCCCCTGGGTCAGGGCACTGGCGTGCCAAGCCGGCGAGCCCAGGGCGTCCCCTGGGTCCAAGGGCGCCGCCGCGGGAGCCGGCAGCCCAGAGTGTCCCCTGGGTCAAGCGCGCTGCCGTGGCTGCCGCAGCCTCACGGGCCCCTGGGTCAGTGGGCCGACTGCAGCAGCGGCCAGCGCAGGGCGCCCCCCTGGGTCAAGCTGGTGCCGACGCAGCAAGCCGGCAGCCCAGGGCGCCCCCGGGTCAGCGCGCCGCCGTGCCACAGCCGGCAGCTCCAGGGGCCCCTTGGGCAGCAGTGCCGCCTCAGCAGCTGGCAAGCCAAGGGCATCCCCCCCCTTGGGTCAGTGCGCCGCCGCCGACAGTCTGACAGCCACCACGGGGGTCCTGGGTCAGGGTGCCGGGGCCGAGCAGCCTAGAGGTTCGGGTTGCTGCGGCACGCTGATCTCAGGAGAATCCTGGCTGCAGGCAAGAGGCCTGACAGAGATCCTGCCTGATCAGAGAAGGAGGGCCCAGCTAGCGAGATTTTTTCCCATCAGTGTGCCCGGCGGGTTTGTTGGCTAGTGCTGAGCTGCGGGCCGCTTCTGTTTGCTGAGCACGCAGCGCGCTAGTATCTTTGCAATCAGGGCACGTGGCAGGCAGTCCGTGTGAGGACGTTGAGGGCGACCACACCCAAGGCCGATAGGACAGGGTCTTTCTGATGAATAGTGGGGTGGCATGCCTTGGTCGTGCATCCTATGCCTAGAGCCAACTTCGGTTTACATTGGCTCACGTTTTCCATTGTCATCCAGCTGCATGAGGTTTCTCATCGGTAGAAGAAAAGAGTCCGCAGCTGGTGGTTACGGCGTGGTTTGGATGCTGGTAGGCGAAGAGACAGTTAGTGGTTCTACTCTGTCCTGGGAATGCTCTATTGTCTGCATGAGGTAGATTTTGTTTGTTAAGTCAGTGTGGCTTGTGCCTTTCTCTGCTCCCAGGCCACGCCCGGGACACGGGAGGGGACTTCCTGGTTGGCTCGGGCGGTGCAGTAGGTCCTGCTGTTGGGTCGTGACCGCCTTGCTGGTGCCGTCGTGGCTGGTCACGGGGACTCCTCGTGCTCTGGGAGCTTCTACCTCTTCGCGCTGCACTTGGCCACGAAGAACAGCAGCCGCAAGCGGAGCCGGCCACCAGGTGCCGACGCGGACCCAGAGGCTATCCGTCCCGGGCTGAACCCCGATCCAGGCGACCAGACTCGGCCTCTGAGCCGCTCTAGCGTCTCAAGACGCAGTGCGCTTCTCAGGTCTGGAAACGTGAATCCGATGACGGCCAGTCCCACGAGGCATCGGCTGACTCCCGTTGAAGCAGGGGGGCGGGTGATCTTTGTGCACTCACGTAAGTGGCCCTGATGTCCAACGCAGAGGTCAGCTTCTGGCCCGTGCTAGGTAATTCGGGAGCACTGGCGGGACTCGTTCACAGGCGGACGAGACAGGCGGGGGGGAGCTGGAGGGACGGTAGGGCGGGCGGCCGGTTGGTGGGGTACGGGCTGTGGTTAAGGGCTGATGCTCGAACATTGGGCAGGGCTAAGGGCGGGGTCACTAAGCTAGGTTGGGGGCGCCAAGTGGTCCAGTGGGACGACCATAATGTCGGTACGGGTAGAATGTGATCAGAAAACGTCGGGTTAGATAACACGGGGCGTGCTGGGCATTGGTTGGCCGGAGGCGACGGAAGCTAGAGTGGTGGATCCCGAGCTCTGGCGCGCGGGAGAACAGGCCCCGCCTGGCCTCAGAGCGCCTTCTCGCCCGACACTTCGTTTGAAGTGACCCCAAGAAGGGCACTGCTAACAGTATCCTTCGCATGGAGCAATCTCCCCCTTTCAACGTCTGACGTCGTCGTCCCGGCGTGGTGGCAGCTTATTCGGACGCTGGGTCTCTGCCGGTTGCGGTTGGATATACTACGTTGCTTGTACTGCTGCGCTCCCTCTTCAGGGAACCCTCACGCAGAATGCTCCGCCAGGAGGTAGAACAGTTTGACAAAGGGGCCATAGAAGGAGGGTTTCCAGAGAGAGAAGGGCAGGGGGTTAGCTCCGCGTTACTTACTGATCCCAAGGCCAAGGGAAGGGTCTGAGACTGTCGACCTAGCGAGAGCTCGAACAAATACCTGGGGTCAAGTGACGGTTCGGCATGGTGTCCGTTGGGGAGATTATTCCATCATGAGACAGAGACTGGGATGCCACGACATGGGGACACTGAATTTCGGATATAGCCATGCTTCCCGCCCGAGGGTTGCTTGCTTCGTTTTGGGGTGGCGAACCTATCAATTCGACGGGGCAGTTCGGCTCTCGACAGCCCAGTTACCGAATGATGGCCGATCATGCGGCCTGTCGTTTCGTCGCAATTGCGTGCATTGATCGTTTCCCCGTTCTCTGAGACTGGCTTATTGCACGGGGCAGCTCAGAGAGCGAGTTCTAGGGGCCGGCACTGTCCGCATTTGGTCAGCTGCTTTTCACGAGCTAGGCTGAGGCTCAAGCGCCGAGAAGTCACTCTATCCCCACTCAGAGGAATAGGAGTTTTATGGATCGACGCAAGTTACTTAGATCCCACCATGAGCCAGGGCCGTTCTCGTGTAGAAGTTCAGGATTGACGAGCATCATCAGCAGGCTACAAGGCAGCACACTAACACCTCCATACGTATGCCTGACTCTGCAAATGGCGGCCTGGCCCCACTGTTTGGGCACGTAGTCCGCCGCACGCGGCTCCAGATCACTTGCGGCAACGCTAGCTCGTTCTGGGCGGAACAGATAAGCAATAGCGCTAGATCACGATTCCGCAGGACGCTCCTCCGAACTCCCCCAGTGGTGGGCGCGGATGCAGTCCAGTCGTGTGTGAGAACCGCTTCGGTTCCCTTTCCGCACAGGCCTACTGTCCCTGAGGAAGGACGCATCGGACTTGGGAGGGGAGACAATCATCTAGTACCACTGCGGACCAGCCGCTGGTCTCCTCCGACATTCAACTCACCTATCAACGTGCGAGAATTGAGGCGGTCCGCTTGCTTGTCAACGGTTCCATCAGCAGATCCAGGGGGTTCGTGTGTTTCGGTTTTACCAACAACACAAGGCGGTAACTATGTAAACCAGGAAGGGTCGGACGAGGTGCTCTCATCTTTGTGTGGGAGGCATGATGTTGGTGGGACACTTTTCTAGCCCACTCTGTTCACTACTAGTATGACTTTTCCCGGGGCTCGCATACGCGTGGCGATTGATCTCAGCGGTCCTTTTGTCCAGTGAGTAGTCACTCGCCTGGACATTGCCTTGCGCTCTCCGAAGGTGGGTGGACATCCCATATGGACCTCTTTGCCTACCGCAGGGAGAAGGAAGTGCCGATGTCCTGCCGTTCAAGGTCCGGCAGCCGGGGCTCGGTTGCAAGAGTTTCTGTTCCATGGGTGACGCACCTTGCTATGCATTTCCCGAGTCGTTCTCGTTGATCCATTAAGGTTGCTGCAGGTGCTAGTGGACAGGGCGCTTGAAATTCTGATCGCTCGCCGTGGCACCGCAGATTGGTTGTCTGCTGCCGGGACTGTCAGTAGCCGGAACCTGTATCCCCTGGTTAGCCTGGATTGATCACGCAGGACCACGGCCAGCTTGGGTCACCCGCACCTGAAGATGACGTCCTCTCAAGCGTGGCTCCTGCGTGCTGACTAAGCGTCCGAGTTGCATATGGCCTCTTCCCAGTGGCGCAGGTTTGCTTCTGGAAGTTAGCGAATAGCGTCTCGAGGATGAGTACCTCGGCCAATGGAACTTTACGTGCTGGTGCGCGGAGAGGGCTTTCACCCAAGACGGGATGTTATTCCATCCCAAATCTCTCGATTACCTTTGGTCACTCAGGCAGGAGGGTGGCGGTGTCCCTTCTCCGGGTTCACTTAGCGGCTGATCTCCACCTTCGCCCGCGGGTGAGTGATGGCCGATCGCTTCTTCTCACACGCTGATGGCTAGATTCCTTAAAGCTGGAGCGTCTTTACCCAGGGTCCGCCCCCAGCCTTTGGATCTGAACCGGTAGTGTCGTCTTATGATCCCCGCCCGTTTGAACCACTGCTACGTCGTCCTCCTCTACGTTGTCCCTGGAAGACGGCATTCTGGTGGGCCATCACTTCTCGCTCAGGGTGCTGTCAGAGCTGCGCGCCGGGTAAGAGGCCGTTACGGTGTTGCCATAGCGGACAAAGTAAATGAGGCGCCCCGCTTTCTCCAAAGTGTGTCTCGGCATTTCATGTCACAGGAACATAGTCCATACACATATTCTTACCCGAAACTCATTCGTCTGCAGGAGCAGCAAGTTGACACATCGCTCTTAGGAGCGTGCATGGGCGCTCAGGCCTTTTATATAGAACGACAAGCCGTTCTGGCAAATCCGCTTTTGTGTCCCAGAGTGGACCGGTGTAAGGGGTCCTGTATCCTCCGAGGGTTCTGTGGGTGACTCTGTATACGGCTGTTACGACGTGGCATCTCCATTGCGGTGAGTAACTGCGCACTCTACTAGAGCCCAAGCATCATAGCAACGCGTTCCTTGCGCGAGTACCGTCCAGGAAATCTGCAGGCAGCGACCTGGTCCTCGTGCACACCTTTGCTTCCATTACGCCATGGTCCAGCATCAGGGATGAACAGGCTTCAGCTCTGCGTGTTACACGCTGTGACCTCTCACTCCGACCCCACTGCTAGGTAAAGGCTGGGAAGACCTTAACTGGAATGGATTATGAGGCAATCATCGAGAAGAAACCGGTTAATCGACTTTGTAATGTTGTTTTGCGATGAGTGTTGCTCATATCCATTCCAACACCGCTCTCCTGGTCGGAGTAGGCCGGAAGAGGATTGAGGAGCGGTACGGGCCGGCAAGAGGTATGATATTACCGTAGTGGCGAAGCGCATGCTAGGGCGGTGCTCGGCCCGCTGGAGATTTGCTAGAGTAAAGCTCTTCCGCGACGAGCGTGGACGCGGGCGTACACCTACTGGAATGGGATATGAGCAACCATCTCGAAGACAACAGTTACAAGGCGAGGTAACTGTTTCTTATTAACCATTAGAACAGATATGGGTTCCCTTCATGTAGTTGTGACAACACGGTACCTGGAACAGCCAGATGCACGTTCAAAGGAGTATAATAGTAGACTTTGTAATTAGGATCATTTGTAAGACTGTAAATGGGAAATTATCATTGTTCGATCGAATGAATTATTTCATCTCATGTTTCAGGCTGTCTGAGCGAATGGGGTTTCACTCGCGCTTTCTTGGACGAAGAAGGCGAGGACATCCAGGGTCTGATAGATCACTGCAGTAAGTTCTCACGTGTCATCCGCTACATCCGTCTCTAGCTGTGTATTTGAAGAAGTATTTTATTTCTCATATTCCACAGCATATATAACATATTGATAGACAGAAAGATAGGCCCGAGGAACAGAGAAAGATATACAACAAAAAGCCACAGAGGAGTAGATTGGACGTTAATCTGAAGACTGCAAGGGCCTTTTGTTTCGTCTTAACAAAAGGCAAAGAAATCACGCACCTAGGAGATGTAGAGTGATTTGCTTTAATAATTAATGAGCAGAGTGAAACAACAAAAATAATTGGAAAACATTTGCTAGAAGTAAGTAATCTTGACGCTATTGTGTGTTCATATTTGGTCCTGCTCTGTTGAACAAAAACTCAATTACGTCCTAGCGTGGCAGGCGAGCTTGTAAGAGTATCAGTGTGCGTGAAGAATTCTATTCAAGTCTGTTCTGTACAGCTTCTTATGTTCCTCACCTCTGTTATGTACGTGGAGCTTTAGCAATTAAACGTTGTGACTAATCTGTTCATGAAGCTTTGTTCTTTCTCTGACTTCTCCGCGAGGAATAGGGTGTTCAATGGAAGTTTGTTGGTGTGGTGGCTTTTTGAGAAGAACACACTGCTCTTTTTAGTTGTGAAGGCAAGTGGAAGATGTGCACGTAATACTTAGCATTGGAGGAGAACCGGGAGGTTTGTGAGAGTGAGTTGGGGGAGTTCCTTCCCTGGGACACGAGCTTGTCTCGCGAAGAGTAGCTTAGCTATAGGAAATGAAGACATTATTACAGCACAGGGCAGGCTCCTAGATAATTTATAAATCAGTGGGGCTCAGCATAATTTGCTCCCTAGGGCTGCAGGGGAAGATGAATATCACCTAGTTCTCAGAAGAGCTTGTGCAGAGGGCAGAGCCAGGCTAGCAGCCATGTTGGTCTTGCTTAAGCCTACTGTGAGAATTGTAAAATGATTTAAGTAGCACTAGGGTTGTGCTGACGTTGACAAGGGTGAGCCTGCCCTCAAGCCTGGAATTTGAAGAACTTGCAGGAACTCGAGTTCGTTGGGAATGTACTGAGGATTGTTTTAAAATACGGAGTGCAAGTACCAAACTGAAGAAGAGGGGTGGAACAAGGGCGAGTTCTCCACTTTCTTCTTTATGAGGAGCCCACCCAAGAGCTATAGATGAACGTCCAAAAGACCATGTGTACAATCCTGGTTGCAGCTTCAAAAGCCAGGGTAGGCTTTGGGGGTAGCAATCAGGGCAACTGCGCTGTGCCATGCCCAAGCCCGGCATCGAGCGACTTGCTGGCATGGGATAGGCTTTGGTTCCACCAGTGCAGGGCTAGGGATCCGGACATCAGCCCATGCAGTGAGGCTTTGGCTTTTCGCTGCATGGGCCCAGAAGTTAATGCGCCTGCTTGGCGGCCATAAAACCGCTGCAGCCGCCAGGGCCGACCTGTTGAGAAGATTGAATAAGATGCGGATGGAGACACTTATCTGCGTAGAATTTCTCAGAGAAGTGATAGCTATCCTGTGACCTGGAGCTTCACAGATAACGGGGAGAGGATTAGAGTTGAATATGACATAAAAGGGCAGTGCGTAACATTTGCCGAGACAATGATAGACACCGCTGAATCGGAGTTTGTTCCAAACCCGATTCGATAATGTTTGCTGTGAAGTTCTCTGAGGTATCATAGCTCTTTAAGATGCTCAGCCTGGGCTCATTTATGATTTGCATAGCAATAAGGGTGAAATTGTCATCACCTGAGTTAACTGGCAAAACTCAATGCTCAGGTTGTCTTGAGAGGAGAACAAGTCAAGAATGAAACACTGGCGGCTATGGAGATCGAACAGCAACATCTGGTATGCAGCAAAGCAGCTAAGGTGCTCTCAAGCTAATGGTGTAAATGGCATGCTATTATTTTTGACTCTCCCAGTTTCTGTGGCCAGTGGTAAGCAAAGCTTCTCGAAGCTCAGGTTGATAAAACATACATGCGAACATCAATGTTGCAACAAAGACTTGTTGGGCTATCTACCTTGTCACTAGAACATGACATTGCTCACAGCATTGACTTGGAGGAACTTGTTTGTAAATTTGCTAAACTTCAAGCGCGGAAACATAAATTCTAAATTATAACATGTTACTCTGTGACCGTGTATTGTGTATAATGTATGTGATTTGGGCGGGGGGGGGCGCAAGATGGAAGTTTCGCCTAGGGCGCAAAATATCCTTCACCGGCCCTGCTCGCCGTCCCCAGGAACATCACTGCCTGCGGAAGTAACTGGTGCCCATTAACACTGTCTGACAGTGCTGATGGGCACGTGCTCTGAGAGCCCTATTGCTTATGTCCAAACTCTGGATGCCTGAAGTTGGAAATACCCAATACTCACCATGAAGGCTTATTTGTAGGTGTAGTGTCAGACTGCATCAGGAAAGGCGCAGTCACCATTAAGTAGTAATGTGACGTGACACAATGCAAGAGGCGAGCAGCAGGAGCAGGGCCGGGTCCAGGCATGAGCCCAGCAACCAGCTGCTTGGGGCAGCCAACGGTGAGGGGCGGCACGTCCAGCTCTTTGGCGGCAATTCGGCGGCAGGTCCTTCACTCCCTCTCGGAGCAAATGACCTGCCGCTGAATTGCTGCCGAAGATTGAAGCGGTGGTGGTAGAGCTTCCGCCAGGGATGGCTCTAGTTATTTTGCCACCCTAAGCATGGTAGGCAGGCTGCCTTCAGCAGCTTGCCTGCGGGAGGTCCCTGGTCCCACAGATTCGGTTGCAGCCTGCGGGAGGTCCACCGAAGCCGCGGGACCAGCGGACCCTCCGCAGGCATGCCGCCAAAGGCAACCTGCCTGCTGCCCTCGCGGCGACTGGCAGAGCGCCCCCTTGGCTTGCTGCCCCAGGCACGCACTTGGCGTGCTGGAGCCTGGAGCCACCCCTGGCTCTCGCAGATCACGATCCCAGGTTTTTGGGTTTTTTTCCTGCTTGGAGCGGCAAAAACCCTGGAGCTGGTCCTGAGCAGGAGCCTGGGAGCACAGTATACAAGCTGATTTAGAAAATAAGCTCTGCTGTACTTATGAGTGAACATTTATGAAAATTATTGTCTCCCTTGAGCTAAACAATTGTTGTAGATAGCCCTGGTTATTACGAGGGGTGTGCTGACCAAATGCCACCTGCAGGTCAGTGAGCTGGGCGAGTCATCTGTGTGCACAAGCATCCCGCCTGCTTCATTCACTGACGCGAGTACCTGCCACCACTGGGTGAACTGTGAAAACTGGACACAGCCTGGAGACCAAACTCATGCTATTCGACTGGTTCATTTGCTTGGGAAAGCGCTCCCTTTGCATCCATTTGTTTAATAGAATGTTTCTATCTCCCAAAAAGGCAACATTCCATAGGGGAATCTGCTGGGGAGAGATGAGGGAAACAAGCAATTACAAATATTTCTAAACAATTTAGGGAACAAATATTTAAGAACATACAAGAAGACGCGCGCACACTTGCATGCACATGATAACGAGACAAAGAGAGACCTGCAAATTTACAGTCAGTAATTCCCTCCCCAGTCTCTAGGTGGGAACTTGTGAGTCACCATGAGTGACATTCTGGCCTCATTGACATTAATAGGAAAATTCCACTATTCGATGGGCCAAGATTTCTCCCCAGGACTAGAGAGAGGCGTGGTTGAATACTAGGAGTTGAAATCCCAGCTGTGACCCTAACCTTTGTTGAGGACCAACCTCTCAGCCTCAGTTTCTCCAGCTGTTAAACTAGTGATCACATGTACTTACCTATTCCCACCCCCCAGACCCAATGGCAAAGAAACCAACACTCAAAAGGAGCTTGTTGTAAAATGCACTTAGACCAGGTGTACACTCTAAAGTTAAACTGACTCAACTATGTCACTCAGGGGTGTGAAAAATCCATACCTAATCCCTGGTGCAGACAGTGCTAGGTGGATGGAAGAATTCTGTCAACCTAGCTATTTCCTCCTGGGGAGGTGGATGAACTGCGCTGATGGGAGAACTCCTCCTGTCGTGGTAGCATTCCAAGTGTAAGCTCTTAGTTACCAGTTAGGACTGTGGACTTTGGCTCCAAAGAGGTTCCATATGCCTAAACACCACCAGCCTTTCTCCCCCTCTTCCAAAAACGATTCACTACCTCTCGGAGCTAAAGGTTTCCTCCTCCTGTTTCAGATTCGTTTTCTTTCTATCTCTCGCTCATCCAATAAGTTTGAAAATTTCCCAGATGACGGTATTTGCGACGGACTAGGGATGGAAATGGTAATACTATGGAAAAGGACTCTTGTTCTTTACTGGTTGCTAACTCAGGGCGATTGTCCGCTAAGTGGAGGAGCTCTTTGTCAGCTCTCTGAGTGAGGCAGCTGCTGAGAACAATGAGCACACACAGGAGATATTTTCTTTGGATTCGAGCTTTATATTCCCTCCTCCCCCCGTATGGTATGCAGCAAATCAGAACAGACGGCAGGATATTTTAAAGAGCTGGGGAAGGAGCATGAGGGAGGGGGAATTTGAGGGCACAGGGGGAAAAGGGGATGTGAGGATGGAGCACCGAGGGGAATTTGGAGCTGGTAACTGTTGGTTTCTATAATGATATCCTAAAATACATTGTCATTGTTGTAGGGAAAATGTAAAATGAAGATAAGAAAGTTAGAGTAATCTGTGCAAGTTGCTCCATGCAGAGAGGCCCTGACCCCTTCTTTGCAGGACAGAGTGGCCTCAACCTCTGCTCTTACAGGGAAACTTGGCTTAGAGTGAATTTGGGGGGTAGCAGGGGAACAAAACTACCACTGCACTAAGGGTTAAATCCTGCCTTGGTACCAACGTACCTGGAGTAGCTGGGCTTAGCCCTGGCAGGACCTGGAAGGGGGGCAGCAGGCAAGGAGCCCACCTCTCCACCGCTGCTAGTACAGTCCTGAGGCTGCAGCAGCTCCTGCTCCCCCAAGATAATGACTGGCGGCGCAGTTTCAGAAGCACCCTCTACCCACCCCCAGGCCCTGCTGCACTGGGACACCCAAGACCTCTTTGCAGAGCAGGGCCCCACGCTCTGCAAGGGGCATGCAGTAGGGGTTAAAACGAAGGGGGAGCAGTGTAGGGAGCCTCCCCATGGCTTGGATAACTCAAGCTCCCTCCACCTTGGTCCTTGGCTGGTGTATTGTGGTAGCTCAAGCTCCTATTTCAATCCACTGCAGTCACTGACCCGGGACCTACAGCCTGACACCGGCTCGGCAGGTGGTGAGTTGTGATTGCTGCTTCTGATCCATGTATTCACTGTGTGACTGTGCAAATGGCCAGCCACGCCGGTGTGATCATTGCCCTGTCCTCCACCTCACCTTCGTTTGCTTCACTCACCATTTACATCTTGTCTTTTAGTTTACACAGGAGCTGGGAGGTAGAATTTCCAGCTCGGGCAGCCACGGCTACTTTGAGGCACTAGCTTGGGCAGAGCTAGTGTGTGTCCAGTTACCAGGTCTGGAAATTACAGCTGTGTAGACATGTCCCTAGAGTGAGTTCTCTGGGCAGGAACTGCCTCCCACTGTCTGTCTGTGGAACAACGGGGCCCTGGTCCTCCTGAGTGCGGCAGCTGGGTGCTAATGTGATACAAATAATAAGAGATATGGACTCTCCACTTTCCGTGCCCAAACAGACCCACACTAACAGGCTGAGACTCATCATAACCAGCAGGGAAGGGGCAGGATCTGTCCCATAACAAGTTTCCACCAAACGAACACCTTTTTGTGCATGTTCACAGGTATCCTTAATGCTCTCACTTGCTGCATGAGTTTGAATCTCTCCGAACTCCAGATTTAGGGTCAGATGCTCAGCTCCCTGGAGCCGTGCTGAGTTCCAGTCAGAATCTGCCCTCCCCAGGGTTTTGGAGATTTACATCTGTGTAAAAGTTGTTAATATTTGTTGGGTGCTGCTATTCCATTTTCTTTCTGCTTTGCTGCCGTGAGTGCAGATCCCAGGCTCAGTATTGCTAAATAAGTCCCAATAATTTCCAACCAGCAAAGAGTATTCTCCATCACCGATCACTTCAGTCACTGGGCTGTTTGTTCTTGCCTAGTTTCTGCCATGTCCTGGGCTTCCTCTGGTTCATCACCTTTGTTACGTTTCCTTTCTGCAGCTGCACTGCCTACCTCTCTGCAGCTGTCATCACCTCCGTGGTTGATGTGTTATCCTCAGCGTGGGTCCATGGCTCCATCGACTCTGGAGGACTTTCTTTCATTCCAGCTGAATTAGGATTTCATCAGTTCCCCTGTCCATTTCAGCTTGTGGGTGGGTCAGTCTGCAGCGCTTACTAGGAGGAAGTCTCCAGTTGTGTGGTGAATCCTGAGGGAAGTTTTCCACCAGACTTATTTCTTTGTCTTACATTGAGGGATTTCTTTCTAGTTCTCGCAGAGCTACAACCAACCTTTTTAAAGGCTTGCCACATTTACAGATGTTGAAGGTGGCTGTCCAATGGAGGTGCCTCTCAATCCTGTCCATAAATCTATCAGGCGTTTCAGCAGCCACCTTTTCCTTAAACCTGCAGCAGTCCCTGCCCACAATAGAGGATGCTGTTTGGCATCCCAGAATGATGCAGTTCATTGATTTTTTTATTTGTTTGTTATACAGATGTATTTTTATCCACCCGGTCAACACAATGTAATATTTCCTCCTTGCTTCTCTTCCTGCCCTAGAATATTTACTGAGGCACTTTCAGAATCCTGTACCACTTGTGTAAGTCCCCACGCCCACCATTCACTCTCAAGGATCTTGTATTAAGAAGAACAGAAGCTCACACCGCTGTCCTGGTTTCTGAGTCTGTCCCCCCCACCTCACCCCTTAGTTCTGTGGGAAATTTTACTGGACTTTAAATAATGGATCCAGTTTGTGGTGTGACTTTGTGCTGTGCAGAATAACGGGATTACACTCACCAGTGTATCATACAGTGTATCATGTATGATAGTCAATCCAGGACTTTCGTCTGGGAGACCTGCATTTAGGGTGGTATCATCGCCATTTTAACAAAGGGATACCAGTGGTTACTTCACTACGGAGTCAGCAGTCCTTCCAATGCTGCTTTGAGCTGACATAACGAGGTACAGCTGTACAAGCCAAAAAGGGGATTCCATTTGAAACTCTAAGGCATTCAATGACCATGCAGCAAGTGAGCAGCAGTACAGTACTATATTGCCTCTGCAAACAATTTAATGACAGCAATATGGCATTTGAATTTGTCTTATTTATCTCAATCATTCTGCACAGGAAAGACAAATGGCGCGGTGTGAATTTGTGCTGGAGCTTTGTCTTCTTTAATGTAGTTACAGATAAAGTCTCCACGTAAAAATGAATTTTCCATGACATTTGCCTGGAATGACACAGCAAACATAGAATAGATAAATATAACTTTGCTTGCATCCTGCCCTCAAGATGAAACATGTTGATATCTTTACACCTGGATTATTTTAAAAGCATCTTACCTTCAAGCACAGAAATACTCCTTACTGGGAAGAGAGAAATATGTTCTATATATCTATGTTCATGCAGTTCTGTAGACCAGATACTTTGCTGCTTCTTTCTTTTTTTTTAGTTTAGAGATGTCAGCACTCTCAGTTCCCATGGGAACCTCATCTCTGTTGCCAGCAGCAAATCCTCTGTAGAGACACTGGGATTGGAGTAGCTGTGGGCTTTCATGCATTTGGTCTATTATTACTGGCTTCTTGGTTGACAAAAAGCTTTGACTGTAAAGTTCTCACAACTTTGTGAACTTGAAGTCATCTACTCCATTTCAGGGCATTACTCTTATCAGCCACCCTCATTGTGCGTAGGTAGCTAAATCAACTGGCTTTTAACTTCCGGAGACAGATAATGAGAAATCAATCAGAAGCTGATTACAAACAATTGTGGGCCTGATTCTGCTTTCTCTACACAATTCCCAGTGACCTCAGTGGGACAGGACAGGAGTGAGCCCTATGTATGCTGCAGGAACACTTTCTAGGTAAGTTCAGTGGTGGACTGTCCCTCCAGTTCAAAGAATAGCCCATTCTTACAAGACAAAATGCCTCCTCCTGTTAAAGTCAGTGGCAAAGCTCCCCGACTTACACAGAAACAAGAACAAACTCATGGACTATAACTGTCATTAACAATACGATGAAATATTATCTGTAGACGACTGGTTAACGTCTGAGATGAACTGTGGTCCTCAACACCTCACAGTTTGTGATGGGGCACGGATGGTACTTTACAGTCCTTAATGGAATTCACTAGGCATGAAGTGGGCCCCACTGGGTTTAAGGATAAAAAGGGATAAAAACCAGCATAATTGCAAATATTTAAAAATCTATATTTTTTTAAAGAGTGGTGGTACACGTGAAATGAAGGTATGAGCCACTGACAGATACTGGAACAGTGTGGGCATTATGACAAGCTTGATTGACAGATATTCCACTGTTTGGAATTGCTGTTTCTATTCACTAAGCATTTACGAATACTCTTGCTTCATTTTGTATTGAAAGACACTGCAGATACTTTCACAAATCAGTAATTTTTGGACTGTGACCAGCACCTTGCTGATGTACAGGATGGAAGTGGTCTGGACTGGTTCTGCACAGCAACACAGTGAGGGCTGTAATACTTGGGTCTGATTCTGACTGTTGGCTTGGTGAGTGAGTACTGGGTGGTGTTTAGTAGCCTGTGATATACAGGAGGTCAGACTAGATGATCTGGTGGTCCCTTGTGAATGAGACAAGATCTCTGTACTGCATAGATATCAGGGATGCTGGAGCTGTGGGTGTGTTGAGTAGGGAATTCTGGCATTGTGAACATGGCAACGGAGGCTTGAGATTCAAATCCCACCACAGATGCACTGAGACAATGTTGTGGTCATGCAGTTTCCAGCTGATGCAGTGCCTGATCCTACAGTCTGTACACAGGCAGAGCTCCCTTTGATTTTGGTGGGAGTTCTCCTTACCAGAATGCAGGATTATGGGCAACATTGAGGAAATCCATACTCCTTTCTGGTTTTGTTACTTCCACAGACCTGCCAATGTGTTTTTTGCTTTGTTAGGCAATTCACCTAGTTATTTGAGTGTACTGAAGCTTCCCGCTTAAAGTCCTTTGCCTAGGTGAGTGCTTCCTAATGGAAGATAAGTTAGGGCACTCTGCAGTGTGAGTATGGAGAGTGGAACCTGGTCCTTGTCCCTCTCAGTGCTAAGAGTCACTCATGCAGGAGTTAAAATGCTACTGCAGCTGGCTGCCCACCTACGGCTGGGCTGGCTCTGGCACAGTTGTTAGAAGTTTGCCAGGTCTCAGCCCCAGCAATCCAAGAGGAATACCTTTATCCGAATGAAAGGGTCCCCTTAGTTCTGGCACCTGAGTTCTCACACTGCCGTAGCTGTGCAGTGGATGTCCTCAGAAAAAGGAAAAGAACAGTTTGACCTGCAGCCTCCTCTGCATGTTCTTGCTTTCCAAGGGGGGGTTAATATTAAATGGACCCTCAACATACCAACATTTCAGCCTTCTCTGAAAACCCCTCCCTGAAATGCTGCAGTTTGGTTACTTTTCCTCCCAACTGGCTGCTCAGAGGCGAAGTGGGATATTACTGCAGCCTTTCATTGGGAACTGGGGCTGGAAGTGTAGACTATCCTACCCTTCCCCAGCCCCAGAGGTGGGTACTGTGTCCCCTCATCCTTGGGGGAGGACCAAGGGCTTCCACCGCAGTGCAGCCATGGCAGTAGTTTGAGCAGCCCCTGCTGCTTTCCACTTGACTAGAGAGAGTCTCAACAGTTCCTGTCTCCCTCCTGCATGTCCCATCTTAACTGTGCTGAAGCCTCTCACATAGGTGAGAAAAGGATGAGGGGCTTCAAAACAGCCCTGGGTCTTTGTGCTGAGCTCTCAGATCCTTCATACCAGCTGCTTCGCGTTTCCAAATCAGAGACTTTCTCTGACACCAGGGGTCGTGTCTTAATTTGCCATGGCTGCTGCACGTGGCTTTTTGCTCGGTTGCAATGTCCCCCCACTGAAGCACTGTGCTGTGTCGTTGTGTGGGTTTTCTGCAGTGGTACAGTAAAGATTTTATTATGCAAGGGTCTAATATAGCCGTTTCTACTGACTAATAAAATACAGCGTTGCATAATGAAATCACTCCCGTTCTGCTGCAGGGTTGTGTGCCAGAGATGGAATCCCTGCAAAGTGTTATTCACTTCAGTGGACAGATACTGCAGCAGAGGAAGCAAGGGAGTCTGCAGCTCAGACTCTCCAGTGTATTTAAGGAGGAAAAATCCATTGGCTACAGCATATCTGGGTGTCTGTGGCTGTGTAAAACCTTCCCCACCACTGATCAAACATCACGGTCTGTCTGCTTGCAGTTACCCTGAAATCAAGGTAGGCCAGCACATGTGCCTGCCAAAGCCACATATAATCTTCATTGAGCTCATCCCTCTTACTGGCGATGGCCAGGAAGGAGGAATATTGCAAACCTCAGTGGTTTTGGTCCATTGATCTCTCTCTCTCTCTCTTTTTGACGCTCGAACGCCAGATCTCTTTATGCCACAGCCCTTGTTACCACCCTTCAGAAATAACACAACGTGCAATTTGGTGGGCTCAGTCTCACCGCTAGCAGACAGGTGCTTCCATCCCAACTGGCATTGGGCACAGAGAGGCCAAGTGCTGACTCGGTCCAGAGAATGAACATTTCTCACACGTGCTCTTTCTGCGCAATGGCTGAGGCACTTTAGTGGGGCCATGTGGAAAATTGTGTGTTGCCACTGAAAGCGTGTGTCGTCTTGCATAGGCCCTAAAATGACACTAAACAGCCCAGCATGTATACTCTAAAATAACTCAGTAGTGCAGGGCTGAAAACAAGTTCTTCAAACTGCATTATGTTCCCTGCAGAGGTGGAGCTTTCCTGTGCTGTCTGAACATGGCTGCCCCCATCTATGAAGTGGTTTGGCTGTGCTCTGTGAATCCAGATTTTCAAAACATGAAGGTTAATTAGTGTTTGCTTTAAGCCCTCTGGTTCATTCTTAAATCTTTCTGCTTTCAGGTTCCCTTTTGTTTTCACAAAGAGCTGGCTTTAGAACTTCATCCCTTATGGCTCCAAAATAGACTCGGATTCAGAAACAGTGAGAACAAAACTGAGGAAAGGGTTGTATCAGAGGTCTGGAGGATATCCTGTGTACACACCTGGCAAACGGAGGTGCCACTAGCTTGAGTGCCAGACCGCACCATTACATTCCCAGCTGGCTGACGCCATCCTACCAAACCTGGTCCTGCTTCCAGTGCCCTCAAATAATTTTGGTGGTTCTTTTCTGCTCCCTCTCCAGTTTTTCAGTGTGGACACAAGTGGATGCAGTGTTCCAGTATCTGTCTCAGCAGAGCTGCATACAGAGGTAAAATCACCTCCCTACTCCTGCACACTATTCCCCTGTCTGTCCATCTAGGAGCTGAAATGGCCCTTTCTGCCACAGAATCACATTGGGAGTTTGTGTTTAGCTGCTTGTCCCTGATGGTCCCTAAACCCTTTTCTGAGTCCCTGCTTTCCAGGAGACAGTCCCCAGTCTGTAGGTACGGCCTACGTTATTTGATCCTTGCATTTGGCTGTATTCAAACACATTGATCTTATTCAAACACATTGTGTTTGAATGAGATCAGGTTACCAAGCAATCCAGATCTCTCTGTATGACTGTCCTGGCCTTATCACTATTTACCATTCACCAGATTTAGCTAGTTGGAGGTCAGTGGCTTGAGAGTCTGGATGTGGGGGCTAAGGCTGGTGGGGTTCATCAGGGTAAGGGTTTGAGTGCAGGGAGCTCAGTGGGGGGTGGTCTGGGTCTAGGGGGGTCCAGAGGCAGGGGGGGTCCAGGTGCAGGGGTTAAGGTTCAGTGGTGTGGGGTTCGGGTATGGAGGCTGGGGGTTCTGGGTGTACAGAGTGAGGCTTGGTGGGGGTATCTGGGTATGGAAGGTCCAGATGCATGGGGGTTGGGTGGATGGGGGAGCAGCTCCTCATACAGTGACCCCTCCCCCCACAACTGAGGAGCAATTGGGGCAGGAAGCAGGGGAGGATGCTGAGCTCCCTGCAGCTGGGGGAGGTTTCTGGGAGTGGGTCTGACACAGCCCCAGCCACTCTTTGCAAGCGAAGAAGTCTTTTCCTGCCTCCTGTCCAGCCGGGATCAGCAGCTGATTCCAGCTCACGGTAGGAGCCACTGGCTGGGGTGTCCCCAGCCCTGCAGTGATTTACGTCTTCACCGGCTGCTCCGGGTACCTGAAGCAATGTACCCACTCAGCTTAGGAGTGGTGCATGACTTCTCTTGCAGCTGCTTTTTGCTTCCCTGTCAGAAAGTCATTTTTCTGTGGGGAAGCAAAGAAATCTGTGAGGGACATGAATTCTGTGCCCATGCAATGGTGCAAATTCCCCCAGGCGTTATATTGGACTGAGAAGTCAGTGCTTTGGCCCTGCACCTTTAGTTTGCCATTTCCTGAGCACATCTGGGCTGAACTCTAATATCCAGAATATGGCCCTCATTGTCTAGATTATCAAAGCAACCATTGCTGAAAGTGATAATGCTCTCTCTGTGTTGAAGTTTAAGAGGTTAGTGGGTGAAATTAGGATTCTAGGAATGTTTCCCTATGAAACTGTAGGTTATGATTTCACTTAAAATGAGTCCTTTATAGATTGATCATTTACAACAAAGGGCAATACAGTCTAAATGTTTAGGAAAGAAAATGATGAATTATTTCACTGCAGTTTATCCAACTTAAGAAAACTACCTCTCCCCATCCCATTTGATGTTCTATTCATCAGTAATATTTGGTGACCCAGGGGAAGGTATTACTCTGATCTGAAACAGAGCCTGTGTTCTCACTGATGTACTGAAGGTTTATGTGGGAAGGAGCTACTAATTTACATCCCCTGGGTTTTAATGGGAGGATAAACTGCTTGCTTGTATTTTGGGGAGTGATGAACATAATTAGCTGAGAACTGCTTTCTTAATACAATTACACTGGGGTATTTTCCTTCAGATGGCTAATTAATTAATTTTTGTCCATGTAAAATATCTGCCTTTGCAATAAATTAAACATGTTTTCCCATCTTCTCTGTGATTCGGCACACTCGGATTGGAATCTAAACCGTGCTCAGTTCAAAAGCTGGAGAGACAAGGGACTATCCTACTGAAACAGAGAAAAGGTGATAATATTACACAAAATAGAACATGGGAGTTTGGTAAAGTGGAATGGCAGCCTTATCTTGTCTTCCAATGCAGCTAGCACAGGACCATTACAGGGCGACTTATTGGAGTTTTAAGATAGATGTGTTGCACAATACATATACCTACCCTTTGAAACACACTGTACCTTCCCCTTAAAAACTGATTCACCTCGATAATGTGAACTCTTTATACTGCTTTATGAGGAAAATGCATATACTGAATAAAAAACAGGCACCATTGCATTGATCTTTTTAGGCTGGGATCAATAAAATGACATTAAGCATTTGCACAGTAGGTAGGGTTGCCAGTTTTGGTTGGACGTATTCCTGGAGGTTTCGTCACATGACATAATCTTTAATTAAAGATTAATCTTTAATTCCTGGAGACTTCGAGACAATCCTGGAGGGTTGGCAACCTTAATAGTAGCTATGAGATTGTGAAGGAACACTTAGCATTTAGTTTGCTAGTGTATATTAGAGAAAACATAGCTCTGCAAAGTATTGAATTCACAAGAGAACAGAAAATGTAGAACTGATCTATAAAAAGGGGAATAAGGACAACCCAGGGCATTATAAACCAGTCAGTTTAATTTTGGTATCATGAAAGATAATGGAGCAAATAATCAAACATCAGTTTGTAAGCACCTAAAAGAAAATAAGATGATAAGTAACAGTCCACATGAATTCGTCAAGAAGTCATGTCAGACCAACTAATATCCTTCTTTGACAGTGTAACAAGCCTTGTGGATGAGAGAGCAATAGATGTGATATATCTTGACCTTACTAAGGCTTTTGAAACTGTCTCACGTGACTGTCTCATAAACAAACTAGGTAACTATAGCCTAAATGAACATACTGTAAGGTAGGTGCACAATTGGTTGGAAAATCATGCTCAGAGTAATTATCAATGGTTCACACTCAAGCTGGAAGGGCATATTGAGTCAGGTCCCGTAGGGATCTGTCCTGGGTCCAGTTCTATTCAATAGCTTTATAAGTAAGTTGGGTAGTGGCATAGAGAGTACACTTACACAGTCTGCAGATGATACCAAGCTGGGAGGGGTTGCAAGCACTTTGGAGAACAGGATTAAAATTCAAAATGATATGGACAAACCGGAGAAATGGTTTAAAGTAAATAGGATGAGATTCAATAAGAACAAATGCAAAGTACTCCACTTAGAAAGGAACAATCGATTGCATATGTACAAAATGGGAAATGACTGCCTACGAAGGAATACTACAGAGAAGGATCTGGGTTTATAGTGGATCATAAACTAAATTTGAGTCAACAATGTAACACTGTTGCAAAAAAAGCAAACATCATTCTGGGGTGTATTAGCAGGAGTGTTGTAAGCAAGACACAAGACGTAATTCTTCCGCTCTACTCCTCGCTGATTAGGCCTCATCTGGAGTATTGTGCCTAGTTCTGGACACCACGCTTTGAGAAAGATGTGAACAAATTGGAGGAAGTCCAGCAGAAAGCAACAGAAAAATAACAGTCTAGAAAACATGGCCTGTGAGGAAAGTTTGAAAAAACTGGATTTGTTTAGTCTGGAGAAGAAAAGACTGAGTGGGGAACAGAATAACAGTCTTCAAGTATGTACAAGGTTGTTATAAGAGGGAAGAGTGATCCACTGAAGACAGGACAAGAAGAATGGTCTTAAATTGCAGCAAGGGAGATTTAGGTTAGACAGAGGTGGCCAACCTGAGCCTGAGAAGGAGCAGAATTTGCCAATGTGCATTGCCAAAGAGCCACAGTAATACATCAGCAGCCCCCCATCAGCTCCCCTACCCCCACTCCCAGCTCCTCCCATCCATTGGCAACCCCACTGATCAGCGCCTCCCCCTCCCTCCCTGCACCTCCCAATTAGCTGTTTTGTGGTGTGCAGGAGGCTCTGGGTGGGAGGAGTGAGGATACTGCAGGCTCAGGGGAGGCGGAGGGAAGAGGTGGAGTGGGGGCAGTGCCTGTGGCAGAGCCGGGGTTGAGCAGTGACACACCCCCCCAGCACATTGGAAAGTTGGCACCTGTAGCTCCAGCCCTGGAGTTGGTGCCTGTACAAGGAGCCGCATATTAACTTCTGAAGAGCCGCAAGTGGCTCCAGAGCCCCAGGTTGGCCACCCCAGGTTAGACATTAGGGAAACTTTCGAACTGTCAGGGTGGTTAAGCTCTGGAACAAATTGCCCAGGGAGGCTGTGGAATCTCCCACACTGGAGGTTTGTAAGACCAGCTTAGACGAACATCTGTCAGGGATGGGCTAGATCAGTGGTGCCCATATTTTCCCTGTCACGCCCGCCATCTTTTCAGTAATGGAATCTGTCCGTGTCCCCTCCCGTGACTGCACAGTCGGCTCAGCAAAGGAGCTTGGAGTGAAGACGAAGCTGGAGACAGAACTGGGGATGGGGAAGGAGCTGGGGCTAGAGGCAGAGTTGGCCTGGGGGTGGCTTGGGAATGAGGGCGGCGCTGGGCTGGGCTCAGAGCAGGGGGCAGAGTGGAGCTGGACCTGGGCTGGGGGAAGAGAGGAACTGTGACTGTGGCAAGAGCTGTGTTGGGGGTGGAGTGGAGCTGTGACTGGGGGCAGACTGGGGCTGGGGGAAGCTCCCTCCCCCCCATGAAGGCTGGCCCGGCCTGCTGCACACACCCCTGAACATTCCTCTGTGCCCCCCTACATTTCCCACAGTTTGGGGACCACTGGTCTAGATAATACTTAGTCCTGCCTCAGTGCTGCTGATGGGACTAGATGACCTATGAAGGTCTCTTCCAGCCCTACATTGCGTGAAGAAAAACAAGACTACAGCATGGTCTGGCTAGACATACAATAGAAGATCCTCCACTTGTTGCCCACCAAGTCCAGTTTGAGATTCCCTATCAGAACATAGGACTGGAAGGGTCATCAAGTCCAGGCCCCTGCTGATACGAGCAACCCCATTATATAATCCCATTCACAAACTTGTCAAGTTCCATCTTAAAACTTGTTAAATTGTTTGCCCTCTCTGCTCCTATTTGGAGGCTGTTCCAGAACCTCACTCCTCTGTTGGCTAGAAACTGCCTTCTAACTTCCAGCCTAAATATCCAGCCATCTCTTGAAAGTCTGTGTAATCGGAAGTTGTCAAAGTTTCTTTCCCCACTCTGAACTTATGGGTACAAATGTGGGGGACCTGCATGGTCCCTTCTAAGCTTAATTACTAGCTTAGATCTGGTAACACTGCCACCACCCAGAATTCCAGTGTCTGGGTCACTCTCTATTCCCCCAAAACTTCCCCCCCCCCCGGGTTGCCTTGAGGGGCTTCACCAATTCCCTGGTAAACACAGATCCAAACCCCTTGGATCTTAAAACAAGAAGAAATTTACCATCCCCCTCCTTCCCCCCCACCAATCCCTGATGAGTCCAGATCCAGTCCCCTTGGATCTTAAAACAAGGAGAATTTAACCATCCCCCCTCCTTTCCCCACAATCCCTGGTGAGTCCAGATCCAATCCCCTTGGATCTTAAAACAAGGAAAAATCAATCAGGTTCTTAAAAGAAAAGCTTTTACTTAAAAAAAAGAAAAGGTAAAAATTATCTCTGTAAAATCAGGATGGAAAATGCTTTACAGGGTACTCAGATTCATATAGCCCAGAGGGGAACCCCCCCCTAGCCTTAGGTTCAAAGTTACAGCAAACAGAGGTAAAATCTTTCCAGCAAAAAGAAACATTTACAAGTTGAGAAAAACAAACATAAGACTAACACGCCTTGCCTGGCTAATTACTTACAAGTTTGAAACATGAGAGACTGATTCAGAAAGATTTGGAGAGCCTGGATTGATGTCCCGTCCCCTCAGTCCCGAGAGCGAACAACAACACAAAAAGCACAAACAAAGACTTCCCTCCACCAAAGATTTGAAAGTATCTTGTCCCCTATTGCGTCCTTCTGGTCAGGTGTCAGCCAGGTTTACTGAGCTTCTTAACCCTTTGCAGGTAAAAGAGACATAAACTATCTGTTTTTGACAGAAGTAGTCAAAATATTTTTCTGTTGTTCAAAAATGGGCTGTGTAGATTGAAGAAAAATCAGATGGGTGACTAGTGAGAAAACGGCTGTGTTCTCTCTCCTATTAGGCCACATGGACCCAATTCCACCAGCAATGAACAGTGTATCTGTGTATTGTGGCAAATTGCCGGTATTGTTCTCTGGGTCTCGCGCTTTCTCTTCTCTGGGGTAGGTTCAGGGCGATATTGCTTGCCTCTGAACCAGTTCTTAATCACTCCCCTAGTGTCCTGGGAGGAGGGGAGTGGAGAGGGAGGGACCTGGGCCCGCCCTCTACTCCAGGTCCCAAACCCAGGGGCCCTGGGGTGTGTGTGAACCACTTGACTAGCGGTTTCTTCCCCTGGGTTACTTCCCTCTCATACCCGTCAGCTTGTGAAGGGCTTCTCGCCTCTCTTCTATACAAGCCTGGTGCCCCTTACCTAGGGTTTCTGTTGGGCTTCCCAATCCACCGCAGCACTCCTCCAAACCTTCTATTTCTCTCTGGACAAACTCTTCTCTTCTGCAATCTGCACTCTGCTCCAATCCAACCTTTCTCCTTCAACTACCACCCCCTGTCTGACTGAAGCAGGGGTTTATATCCCATGACTGGAGTCAGGTGCTCTAACTGAAGTCAGGTGCTCTAATTGGAGTCAGGTGCTCTAACTGGAGTCAGGTGCTCTAATTGGAGTCAGGTGCTCTAATTGGTCACAGCTGTTCTAGTTAATCTAAAGCAAACCTTCCTCCCTTGGCAGGGAATAAGGCCCCCTGCTAACACTCTTATGGTGCCCTCTGGCCATGCTGTATCACAGTATGTTTCACACAGCATAAGAGATCATTCGATGCCATCAGTAAACCAATCATTAATCTGTAAATGTAAAAATCTTCTATTCAGCTTTCTCACAGATGGAATTATCAAAAATTCTGCACGTGGAATTGTTGATAGCAACTAGTAAAGATTCCACCCAAATTTTTGAATTTTTAGATGTAAAATCACTAGAGGATACAATTTTCTTCAAACATTCAACCAGAAATATTTTAAATGCTATTGAGAGGGAGAAAAAACTTTCCCTATACGGAGTAAATAATTAATAAAAACAATTAATATTTTTGCCCTTATTCCTAGAACATAGTGTGACCTAATCGATCAGCCAGCTTCACTTTCCTCCATTTCAGTACCTCCCAAACGTTCTTGTGGCAAGCCCTCTATTGCTAATGATCCGCTCCCATTCTCTTGCCTATGTAGACGTTATTTTATAACATACCTAAAAATAGATCCTACAAGATAAGTACCAAACCTCAGCAGTGCGTATTTCACTGCCTGTTACAGCCTTTCCCACCTTCTGTGGATACACGTTACTCTCCTTTGCCATCATGCCTACCCAAAATGACAAGCATTAGGCTACTAGAATACAGACCCCAGTGCCTGTCATGGGGACCAGTACTGGCTCATTGTTTACTTGTATTCTCTCATCTCTCTATAGCCAGGTGGTGTCTTCCAGGTAGATTTTAAGCATCCAAGGACTGTCTTGTCGTTAAATGTTTGTACAGCAGCTGGCACAATGGGATCCTCAGCCATTGCCAGGGCTTCTAGGTGCTACAGTAACAGACAATAACTTCTGCCAGCCTTGTGCTCATCAGGGCCTTACTGTGCAAGTAGCACCATTGAAGTCTTGTGGAGTAAGATATAATGCTGCTCAACATGACGTAAGGGTGGCAGACTCAGATGCTGAAGATGTAAGCTCTTCAGGGTTGGAAGCTCATCAACCTGCATTTGTCTGTGAAAAGTTGTGCACACCCATAGCATGGCGCAAGGAATAATTAGCCGCATCTTCATCCAAGGATCTGATAGCACTTTACAAAAGGGGGTAAAAAATATCATCACCATTATACAGAGGGGGAAAACTGAGTCACAGAGCGATTCCCTTGCCCAAGGCCACATTGCAGAGTCAGACATACAGTCCAGGCTTCCTGACTCTGTCTTCTGCTCTAACCGCTACACATGCTGCCTGGTGAAGCATTGAGTATATTGTCCTCATGACAGTAAAGCTAGACAAGCTGAAAAACACACTGTCTGTTTTGCACATGTGGAGAGTATGTGAGCTGAAGTGACATCGCTCCGCCTGCTTCTTCTAACTCAGTCACTGGAAGAATCAAGCAGAATTCAAAGCAGAAATGCCGTAAGTAGTTTAAATTAAATCCCGTGCTTGTCAGACCTTGTGATATTACCACAAGTGGCTGGAACAGAGTGTTGGGCTATTTGCTATTAATAGGCTCAGGCTACTGCTGAATAGACTTATTCTAACTGAGGGCAGCTCTCCCTCCTTCTATCCCAAGGGAAAAGATATTTTTAGGAGGGTTTCCTTAAGGCTCGAACTCTGTCACTTCTAATCAAGGAAAAGGGGGTGCAGGCCTGAGTTAACAGTGGGGAATGAGCCGTAGCTCTTCTGCAGGGTCTGCCAGATTTACTCTCCTCTGTGGCCAAGCTACAGATTTAGGCCTGGGTCAGCTCAGACTGCCTGCTGAAGAAATGGTCTGAAGTAACTAGAATGAAATTCAATAAGGACAAATGCAAAGTGCTCCACTTAGGAAAGAACAATCAGTTGCACACATGCAAAATGGGAAATGACTGCCTAGGAAGGAGCACTGCAGAAAGGGATCTGGGGGTCATAGTGAATCACAAGCGAAATATGACTCAACAGTGTAACACTGTTGCAAAAAAAGCAAACATCATTCTGGGAGGTATTAGCAGGAGTGCGGTAAGCAAGACATGAGAAGTAATTCTCTTGCTCTACTCCGCGCTGATTAGTTCTCATCTGGAGTATTGTGTCCAGTTCTTGGTGCCACATTTCAGGAAAGATGTGGACAAACTGGAGGAAGTCCAGAGAAGAGCAACAAAAATGATGAAAGATTTAGAAAACATGAGCTATGAGGGAAGATCGGAAAAATTGGGTTTGTTTAGTCTGGAGAAGAGAAGACTGAGAGGGGATATAACAGTTTTCAAATAAAAAAAAGTTGTTACAAGGAGGCGCTTTAGGTTGGACATTAGGAAAAACTTCCTAACTGTCAGGTGGTTAAGCACTGGGATAAATTGCCTAGGGAGGTGGTGGAATCTCCATCACTGGGGATTTTTAAGAGCAGGTTGGAGAAACACCTGTCAGATATGGTCTAGATAATTAGTCCTGCCATGAGTGCAGGGGACTGGACTAGATGACCTCTTGAGGTCCCTTCCAGTTCTATGATTCTATGATTTTTCTATAAAGATTTTGCTGAGAGGGATGAAGAAGCCTATTAGTGCAATAGTCTAAAAATTAACCTTAGGATTAGGTCTGAGGATAGAAAGCTGGGAATTGTAAACCCACAGGGAACTTTATAAAAGACCCTGCTATTCCCATGCTGAAGTATGTATAGGAAACTATTTTCCAAGGAGATACAAACCATCTTGTACGTAAGCAAGCAAGAAGGGCACCTGGGACACCCTGTTGTCCAAATCATCAGGTGATTGTCAAGAACAGATCGGTGGGGCTCATCCTCAGGAGGCTTGATGAGAGACCTCGAAGTAGGGACTGAGAATGATCCATCTGGCATTGGAAAGGAAAATCACCAAGACACTCTCTCTAGCACCCCAGTCCTATAAAATCCAGCTATGACCAAGCATCCAGCCCCTGAGGGAAATCCTTCAGCCTACTGGGAGTACCTGGAGATTGCTGGGTGGTTTGGCCCTACACGCTTTTTGGAGAGATGTGTTTGTCCCTGAGTAACTGAGCCAAGTGAAGGGGCAGAGTGCTATGCAGGTGATGTTGGCTTGTAAATGTTGTTGGCATAGTAATTATATTGTTGTGAAATGGATTGTTTGTAGTCTTTGGAGCTAAGCAGAGGTTGCTTGGTAGCCATTTACCTTGGTCAAACTCTAGATTAGAGCAATATTCCCTTCCAGACACTACCTCGGATTGTGGTATTTGGGCTTTTGTTTCTTTTGCTTTATTTTTTGAGCCAGGGACCCTTAGGATCCCTACTCCAATTTCCTCCCATCAACACAAGTCACATCTGGACAGAAGAGTCAAAAAGTCACTCCACCTTGGGATTGCTTTTATTAACAAAGAGGAAATTCCAAAATACCCTTGCAGGAGCCCTAACCTGAGCCTTGTCCTGTGTTTGAGTGCTCTCAAGGCTCCTTGCAATCAACCTTACCTGCCTCTCCCAAAGGGCTACTCCCACTTCCCTTATGCTCAAGGAAGAGCGAAAGATTTACAGACTTTGAGGCCAGAAGGGATTTTTGTGACTATCTAATCTGACCTCCTGCCTAATGCAGGTCATAGCATTACACCCAGAAATTCCTGCGTCATGCCCTACCACCCGGGGAAGAATTCAAGCAGATCTGAGGCTAATCAGCCTGTCCCAGTAAATTGGCAGTAATTAATCTGCCACCCTGCAGGTTCCCAATGTTTCCAAACAGGTGAAAGCCTGCCCTTGGCTTACAGCTGCAAACGGCAGCTGAAATTTTAAGAGCCTAGGAGTCAGGAAGCTCGATGCTGGTGTCTGTTCCCCAAGCTGGGTATGTGCCAGAATTGGCCTGGGCATGCTTCCTGCTCCTTCTCACTTGCTGACCCTCTTGCTTACCTCAGTCCCCACCATCCCTTTCTCCTCCCTTATTCCCTGGTTCACCTGTTCTCTCTTTCAGGCGGCTAGTCTCCATCTAAAACTTAGGTCGACCTCACCATATCACTCCAGGGGGTGAAAATGAGAGACGTGGTTAAGCCAACATAACCCTCTAGTGTAGACACTTGAGAATTCTTCCATCGACCCAGGTATCACCTCTCGATGAGGTGGATTAACTACAGTGATGGAAAAACCCTTCCATTGCTGAAGCAAGTGGTACAGCTGCAGTGCTGTAGCTGTGCTGCTAGACAAGCCCTTGGTCTCTGGCTTTTCCTTTCCTTTCTTTGCCCTCCTCTCCTCTCTTTCTTTTCTTGCTCCCTCTTAGTGTTTTCTTTTAGGTCCAGGGAAAACTTATCCTCAAAGAAAATCTGGAGGAATGCTCTTCCCTAGTAGCACCATCTGCACCATCAAACAGCTCCTGCCCCCATCAGACAGTGTTAAAAGAAATATATTAGAACACCAACCACTATCTTTGAGTCGGAGAAAGGATGTTCACATAACACTCTAGTTACTAGAGCCAGATAATCTCACTTGGAAAACATTTTCTTATCTGGGATAAAGCCAATCCTCACACCTGGGCACATCAAATCACTCACCCTACTAGCAGGGCTCAGACGCTGAGTCCTCATCAGCAGTGTTTCACAGGTTACTAAGCCGGCCATGAGAGAAACAGAAGTACCACACTTGTCTTTGCAATGCGGTACAATTTTGTGGGATAAGAACAGATGCGATGTAACAGCTCTGTTGAATGGGGATTGGCATTTTCCCTACTCAGCAACAAGTGGTATAGGGCCAGATTGTCACTGCTGGTTCCCCTTTTTTCACAGGCACAGTTTTGTGCCTGCAAGTACTGGCAGGAGCAGCTTCTATCATGCAGGAATCTATGTGCCTGGTTCCTTTCACAAATTACTTGCAAGTGCAAAATTGTATTGGTAAAATGGAGGCTGCGTAGGTGTCTGTTAAAACTCAGGCCCAGGTGTCTCATACAGCTGCAGATCTCTTGCTACTGCAGACTGGCCTGTTAAATATCCTCCAGCACTGGCCGTTTTAAAATCAAAATGGACAGTTTTCCCAAAAGATCTGCTGTAGTTCACGCAGGAAGTAATTCAGGGAAGTTCTCTGGCTTGTCTTAGACAAGACAAACTATGATCAAAGTGGTTGCTTTTGGTCTTACAATCTATGAAATGTTATTTGTCCTAACTTTATTTTTGTTCGAGTATAAAAATACTCTGTATAAATAGATTTTCTCAGCTCAGTTTAAGACCCACATATAGGATTATTTATGAACTCAGAAAAAGATAATGGGGTTGTTATATGTGGTGGAGATTTCAACATTCCCCTGTAGCCTTGAGAATTTAAGCATAACACCACACAAGTTGCAGGAGTGTGGCCTTAAGGATTAGATTGCACCCAGCCCTAATGCAGTCATGTAAGGATTTCTCTTTGCATGACTGCATTAGGCCTGCCTGAGTCAAAGTTCCAGGCCCTCAGAGTGCCAGATACTGCCCCTGCCTCAAGGAGGAACAGGAGAATAGTGAAATCATGGTTTTGCCTCCCTATACACTGCCCAGCAGAGCTAACAGCTGCATGGGACAAATATATCGCACCTATATAGTGATGTGACAAATTTTTCCTCTCCCCATTCAACAGGAGATCCCCTGGGAAGAACTGTGCCCTTGTGGGGCTTTTTGGAGAGCCAGTGCCTCCTGGTGCAATGTGCCTTGCCTTAAAGGCACAGTCTAACTCTAAATGAGTGGAACTTTCTGACCTGATGTAATTTTGCTGGAGGCGGTAACACAGTTGCTGGGGCAAATATTCCACTAGGGCACTAATGTTCAGCTGAGGATGAAAGATGTGCACATGCTAGCTAAAGGACTTCTTCTACACTTTACAGGGATTCACTGAATGGGAGAAAGCAGCAAAGAGTCCTGTGGCACCTTGTAGACTAACAGATGTATTGGAGCATGAGCTTTCGTGGGTGAATACCCACTTCGTTGGATGCATGTAGTGTGGCCTGTGAGAGTGAGGGATCATCATCCAGGATGGGTTGTAGATCACTGATGATGCGTTGGAGAGGTTTTAGCTAGGGACTGTATGTGATGGCCAGTGGAGTCCTGTTGGCCTTGGGTGGCAGGCCAGTCCTCGCCCACAGACAACCCACCAAGCTGAAGCATATTCTCACCAGTAACTACGCACCACATCACAGTAACTCTAACTCAGGAACCAATCCATGCAACAAACCTCGATACTAACTCTGGCCACATATCTACAAAAGAGACGCCATCACAGGACCTAACCAGATCAGCCACATCATCACCGGTTCATTCACCTGCACGTCCACCAATGTAATATACGCCATCATATGCCAGCAATGCCCCTCTGCTATGTACATCGGCCAAACTGGACAGTCCCTATTGTAAAAGGATAAATGGAACAAATCAGATATTAAGGACTGGCATATACAAAACCTGTAGGAGAACACTTCAATATCCCTGGACACACAATAGCAGATTTAAAGGTGGCCATCCTGCAGCAAAAAAACTTCAGGACCAGACTTCAAAGAGAAACTGCTGAGCTTCAGTTCATCTGCAAATTTGACACCATCAGCTCAGGATTAAACAAAGACTGCGAGTGGCTAGCCAACTACAAAAGCAATTTCTCCTCCCTTGGTGTTCACACTTCAACTGCTAGAAGAGGGCCTCATCCGCCCTGATTGAACTAACCTCGTTATCTCTAGCCTGACTCACTGTTGCTTGCATATTTATACCTGCCTCTGGAAATTTCCACTACATGCATCCGATGAAGTGGGTATTCACCCACGAAAGCTCATGCTCCAATATGTCTGTTAGTCTATAAGGTGCCACAGGACTCTGCTGCTTTTACAGATTCAGACTAACATGGCTACCCCTCTGATACTTGAATGGGAGAACACTCCCTTATCTACATCCACTGGGAAAAAGAAACACTGCCACCTGTAATCCGCTTACAATTCTAAATTGGTAAAAAAGCTAGTGCTGAGTCCCTTTTGATGACTGTAACGTTTGCAATTATTCATTACTCTAGGAAAAATCCAGTATAACATGATGAAGAACATACAAGCATTTGTTCTCGATCGAGAACAAGTGAAAATAAGTGGAAGCTAGAAGTTGAATTGGGCTGGCTTATGGCACCTTGGTGAGTAGTAACTTCTCCCTAGGGGCTGCAGTCTTGTCCTTCAGAGTATTTCATTTAACAAATAAGTTAAGGGCAAGATTTGAAAAAAATAAGGATCAACAGAGAATTTGGATTTAAGTTTATAGAAAGAAAACCTAGGCCAGGAAGAAGTAAACCAAAGAAGGGCTATCTGCCCGTGTTGGCACATTGCCTGAAAGAATAGCCCAGAGACATAGGAATGACCCCAGTTCATCTCAGTGGGCTATTAACTTAGAAGCCTGATAATAATTAATAATGCAAATGTCAACATTGTTGGCAGTGTTGCTGTAGCCAGCATATGAGAGTGAAATACAAAAAGTAAACAGTGTTAAAGGTGGAAATTAAATCAGATTTATGTATTGCATATTTAATACTAATATAAAGATATTATAAGTAACAAATATTAGGAGAATTTTTAAAAACATGTTTTTTAAATAAGCAGTTACCCTTTCAAATTGTGTCAAACCCGCCAGTCAGTAGTCTTGTTACGGAGTAAACACAGAATCCTATATGAACAGATGAATCCTCCAGAGTGGAAAATCTAGGGACCCACTAGCAGAAAGCTCTCCTTATTGCCAGATGCCTCCTTAGGACATGGAAGATTCTGTTCTCTTAGCCTTGTTTGCAATCAGACCCAACTTCTGTACTAAGGTTAGATGTTTAGTAGGTTATCATAAAAATAAGACGTATCATAATTCCCATGGCTCTATCCTGAACAGAAAGAGGGTAATAAATTGCCCCTCTTTAAATTTAAGATGGTGATTGAATCATTGGTTTTGTCAATGTCAGATTATTAGGCAGCTGGCAAAACAGCCGGAGCACTTTCTAAATCTCAGCAAAACTTGCCAGTTTGGAGCATACTATCAATTTTCATTGGAAACGCAGGTCTATGATTGTCATTGAACAAATGACAAGCAATGTAAATAATTAGCTGCTGTGCTGTTTATGTTGTAGCATGTATCAAAAAGGGAAGAGGATACAAGGGTATGGTTAACAGAGATCCTGAGGCATACTGTAAAATCCTGTTTATAAACCTATTCATTGGACGATGAAAATGGTCTAGTCAGTAGTAATAACTGGCTCATGGGCTTGGTAATGGGATATAGAAAACTTTTCACCTTTCAATCGATGGTCCAAAACCAGACTTGGTCAGTTTACATACAGTAGAAATGGAAAGAAATGAAGTCTCTGATTGCATTTGGACACATTCCCCCTGATGTATGGCTTTGGAAACTCTTTTTCTGGTATTTAACTGAAGCTTAGGGTATGTCTACACTGGCAGAGTTACAGCACCAGCAGTTACAGCACTGCTCAGAGAGCACTGAAGGGAAACTGCTGTTGTGTGTTCACAGCGTCAGCTGCCTGTGCAATAGCATGTTCACACTTGCAGTGGTATTCGCAGCTGTGCACTCTGGGAAGCTATCCCACAGAGCACCTCTTTCTCTTCTGCCACTAAGAGTTGTGGGAAGGTGGAGAGGGTCACGGGGCATCCTGGGTCCTGTCACAATGCCCCGTGATGCATTGCTTCACATCCCAGCAATCCTTGTGCTTCTGTCTGCATTTGGCACCATCTTTCAATGGTTTGTGTACTGTGCATTCTGCTCTGCCTCTTTGGGCTGCAGGAATGGATACTGCACTGTTGAGCAATATGCTGCTCGCTCTCACTAACACGTCACAAGTGGCTGTGGAGTTTTTCCTTAAAGTACAAAGGCAAGAGGAGTTTGAAATTGATCTCGCCATGCGTAGTAGCTACAGCACGAGATTGCTTGAGCCACTCACGGAGGTGCTGACCACAATGGAATGCCGCTTTTGGGCTCAGGAAACAAGCATTGAGTGGTGAGATCAAATCGTGATGCACATCTGGGATGACAAGCAGTGGCTGCAGAACTTTCAGATGAGAAAAGCCACATTCATGGGACTGTGTGATGAGCTCGCCCCAGCCCTGTGGCACAAGGACACCAGAATGAGAGCTGACCTGCCACTGGAAAAGCATGTGGTGATTGGACTGTGGAAGCTGGCTACTCCAGACTGCTACCAATCTGTTGCTAACCAGTTTGGCGTGGGAAAGTTGACCATTGGACTTGCGTTGACAGAAGTGTGCAAGGCCATTAATCGCATCCTGCTCTGAAAGACCGTCACTCTGGACAACGTGCATGACATTGTGGATGCCTTTGCACAAATGGTGGAGGGGCAATAGATGGCACACATATTCTGGCACCAGACCATCTAGCCACCAAGTACATTAATCAGAAGGGGTATTTCTCTATGGTTCTCCAGGTGCTTGTGGATCATTGTGGGCATTTCACAGACATTAACGCAGGCTGGTCTGGAAAGGTGCATGACGCACTCATCTTTCAGAACACTAGCTTGTTCAGAAAGCTCCAAGCAGGGACTTTCTTCCCGGACCAGAAGATCATCAAGGGGGAAGTCAAAATGCCCATTGTGATCTTGGGAAACCCTGCCTACCCCTTAATGCTGTGGCTTATGAAGTCATACATGGGTCACCTTCACAGCAGCAAGGAGCAGTTCAACAACTGGCTGAGCAAGTGCTGAATGACTGTTGAGTGTGCTTTTGGCCATTTAAAGGCCCGATGGCGCTGCCTATATAGGAGGCTGGACCTGGCCGACGACAGTATTCCTATCCTTATAGCTGCATGCTGTACACTCCATAATATTTGTAAAGCGAAGTGTGAAAGCTTCATTCAGGGCTGGACCACTGAGGCTCAGTGCCTGTAGGCTGAATTTGAAAAGCCAGAGACAGGGCTATCAGAGGGGCGCAGTGCAGGGCCATAAGGATCAGGGATGCCTTGAGGCAGCAATTTGAAGCTGAAAGCCTCTAATACTTGTTGCTATGCTTGGGAGTGCTGTGCTTGTAATGCTCGGAGGTGATTGTGATTGGTGCAGATGATGCATTATGAAGGTGTAAGAAAATTGTCTGTTGCTTTGCAGGGCTCTGTTTGCTTTCAGTTAATGGACTAAAGATTGCTTTCAAACTAAACCAATTATTTTATTAAAAAACAACAACCAGAGGAGAGAGACAAACAAAAAACTACATCAGCACTGAGCGGGATGGGGGAAGGGAGGTTCCCAGGAGGAGGTCGGGTCCCGGGACGGTTAAAGATTTGTGTATGTCCAGGGATCATATCCAACCTTCTCCTATGGAGTACAGTGCAGCAGTACTATACATCAGCAGGGGTAAATTGCAGAGGGATGGGTGTTGAGTGCAGTGGGTACTGAGTGTCCGCAGGACTGGACTGTGACGGGGCAGGAGTGGAATGCAGTGAGTACAGACTGGAGCCAGGAGGTTGATAAGAGTATGTTGGCGGTGTCTGGGGGGGCGCATGGGAAAGAGTTTTGCAATAGTGGCTGCAGGGGAAGGCGGATGTGCAGCTGCTTGGTTTGTAGTGCTAGTAGCACCTGGAGCGTGTCTGCTTGGCGCTCCATAACTGTTACAGCTCCGTGGCTTTGTTCTGGTGCACCATGGTCTCCTTTCGTCCCCTCTTCTTGCTGTCCCGCCACTCCTTCAGTTCTTGTTTTTTGTACCTGGAGTGCATCATGAGACCATGCAGAAAGTCCTCCTTAGTTGTTCTTGGCTGCTTTCTAATTCTGTGCAGCCGTTCAACTAGCGATAACAAAGAGGGAGGCTGGGCTCCCAAGGTCATATCTGTAAAGCCAAAATGCAACATTTTATGGAAGCAGTATTGTTTGCAACACAGAAACCATTGATTCGGTGATTTAAAACACAGCCACTATTCACATACCTGTCACTAACTGGCTGACCCCAGGCAAGCACACATGAGCCACGAGACCCCCGAATGGTGAATAACAGCAGGCGCAGGGGAAACCGGTGTTCCAGGACCGTACTGTACACTGGGCACATGGCTCTTGGGGAGAACCAGCATTGTAGGAGGGCTTATAATCATTCCTGTCCTCACATTTTCCACAGGCTGTGTTCATTATGGAAGATATCTTGCTGCTGAGAGTGAACAGGGAATCAAGGGAGGGTCTTCTCCAAGACTGTGGCTTCCACCTTGGCCCTTATGCAGCTTGCCTGTGTGCAGCAATGGTGTCCCATCCCTGTCCTCCCAGTGACGGCAGAGTGGTGCGGGAAAGTTACCCTTAATGGGCAAGAAACAAAGCAGCTCTGCCAAAGAACCTGCGGCACCGGATTGCCCAGTATCTCCATGAGAGTTTCCTGGAGATCTCTGTGGCAGATTCCCGTGAAGTGAGGGAGTCAATCAACACCTTGTTCCACTGCTCAGACTAGGTATGTGGTGGTACATGCATCATACAGACAGACACAAGCCTGCTTTCTGCAACCCTCCTGTCCCCAACAACTCGCTTCAGTGATTCCCAAAATCAAAGCCACTTACCAGGGGCCTCCTCTCCTGTTTGCGCTTCGCCAAGCTCCAACCGCTATGACTGGCTGGCTCCTCCAGGGTGGAGAAGAGCTCCTGGCTGCATGCATCTCTGACCTCCGAGTCATTCTCTGCCTCAGGGTCCCACTCCCCATCCTCATCCAAGGTTTCCTCTTCCTGGCTCAGTCTGCTCTCGACTGGCACATGAGCCACCGAAGTATCCACAGGAGTCTTCGCAATGGAGGTGGGGTTGCCACCGAGTATCGCGTCCAGCTCTTTGTAGAACCAGCAGCTCGTGGGTGCAGCACCGGAGAGGCAGTTTGCCTCTGGCACCTTGTGGTAGGCATTCCGCAGCTCCTTCACTTTGACCCTGCACTGCAGTGTGTCCCAGTCATGGCCCCTTTCTGTCATGCCTCATGAAATCTGTCTGTAGGTATCATAATTCCCATGGCTGGAGCGCAGCTGGCACTGGACAGCCTCTGCTCTCCAAATGCTGATGAGGTCCAGCAGCTCGGCATTGCCTGAAGCAGGGGATTGCCTGGTGTATGGAGCAGGCATGGCTACCTGGAAAGATGCGCTGAGACCACTGCATGTGTCACCGAGCAAACAGGAAGGGGACTTTCAAATTTCCCAAGGAATTTAAGGGATGAGGCTCACGGTTGGTCACCTGAGGGCAGGGCAGTAGAGTTCAAATTGATGACCAGAAAGGTGAGAACAGGCATTGTGGGACACCTCCTGGTGACCAACTGCAGTGCTGTAATTGACCAGGGTGTCTACACTGGCACCGCAGCTCTGTACCCCGGCGCAGAAAGCTGTACATCTCTTGTCGGGGTGGTTTTTTTACAGGGCTGTAACTGTGCAGTTTCTGTGCACTAAGTGGCTTGGCAGTGTGTACACCTTGGGATTTACAGCGCAGAAAGCTGCTTTACTGCACAGAAACTTGCCAGTGCAGACAAGGCCTTAGTCACTTTATTATGAGGAAGCCATTGTCATGCCATAGTTAAGGTTGGGTTCTATTTTGCAATCAAAGAGGGAGTTCTACCACCATTTTTTGTACTGTGGCTGGAAAAGATGACAGTGTATCTGCCCAAAATTTTCAGCACATAAACTCTGAGCAAAGCTTGAAATTTCAGAGGTTTTCAAGCAAATTCATTTCTGAGTTCTAACTGATTAATAAATGGTTCCAAAAAATTCACATTCTGAGTCTCATGATTTTTTTCTGTAACTTAAACTACAAACTGTAGAGTCAAAAATGTGCTCATAGGGAGAGTTTACAGAGCTCTCTGCAGTTATGGAATTATTTTGTTAATAAATAAAAAGAAAAAAGTTGCATTATTAATCAAAACTGAATTTTTGTCTGCCACAATCAGACAATAGAGAAAACTTTCATGGGCTACTTTTGTTCTCTGAAACAGTGGAAGCCTTTTTAAACAGTTTTGGATGAGGCAAGAAAACCGATTTTTGACAGATACGTCCCAACTCCATAATGTTCCTTGCACCCCAAAAATGGGCTTGAGATGGGGATGAGGAATGAGTTTGACTAGTCAAGGGGTTTCTGATTGCATCAGTGAAGAGCTTAAAAAAAAAAAAAGAGCTACTTTGTCAAAGACCAGGCTCTTGATGAAACTGTTCAGTTAGTTCCAGAACAAAACTAATTAGTGTCTGAACAGTAGCAAGGAGAACAGGATCTTTGACAAAGCAATGGCTGCTGGGTCCTGAATTCTGTTCTTTGTTAAACTGTTCAGCTGGCTCATGAGCTCCTGGTCTGTATGAAAGCAACAACACTAATGGCGGTGACCCTATTATTCATGAGCAGTTCGGAAGGGGAGCTTTGCGGTAGATGAATAGTTTATGAAGGACAGGATCTATGACAAAGTAGTGGCAACTTTGACAAATATTAGGATCTTCGTGAAAGTGCCCAGTCAGTTCAGAGGCGGGTCCTGTTCTTTGTGAAAGAAACCACTGCTGTGTTGAAGAGCCGTTCTAAATCTATTAGCATCAGCCTTCAGAGCTGAATTGTTATGTGCATTGTGCACCTAATGGCGAAGATGAAAAGTTTAGTTTTTGCTAAGGAAAGCATACATTTCCCTTTTAAAATAAAATGTTGACCACCTCTGCTTTGAAACAACTTAGAAGAGACATACAATATTGTCTGTTATCATTTGCCCCAAGTTGTGTGCTCTCCTTTCACAGCTGGGCCCCAACATGCTGGAGAGGAACAGAGTTTTACTATTCCAGAGCATTTCTATTGCATTTGTAGAGGAAGATCTTTGACAAAGCAGCAGCTACTGCTGTTCGCAAATAGGATGTTTGTGCAACCACCCTGCTGACTCAAGAACTCCAGTCTCACAAAAGGGCATTTTCACAGAGATCCTGTTCTTTGTGAAAGTGGCCACTGTGGTATTTGAGATTCTTTATTAATCTAAAAAACCCTGGGCAATTACTAGGTTCTGAGTGAGCTAAGGTTGTTCTATACATAACGTACCTAACACAAAAAGAAAGGAAAGGAAATGCAAACAAATGAAAAGCTAAGGCATCTAACAGTGCATCTACTCCTCCACCCAGAAATATACACCTCTCACCTGTGGAACAACCAGCATATACCACAGACAATTCCCCTTAACTCTGCCCCAGTCAGAGTTTTAGCCTTGCAGCACCCTTTCCCTACAAATGGGTAAATGTGATTCTCCAGAACTGTGCAGAAAAGATAGTAGGGAAAGGAAGTCTGGCCTTTTTGTGGTTGTGGTGAGTTTGCAGAAAGGGTGCTCAAATGCTGGCATGATTATGATTATTTTATTCTGATTATGGTAGCATCTACTGTTCAAGGCCCCGCTGTGCTAAACACTGTGCAAATACAAACATATAACAAAGAAATGGTCCCTGCCTTAAAGAGCTACTGGGCAGAATTAAGGTTTTGGTGTGTTATCTATTCTATGCCAGAGGTTCACAAATGTTTCTTATTGAGTACCCCTTCCAGTTCTACCAGCTGCCCACGTACCCTATCCTACTCATCACTGATACTTCGTATGTTCTTCTTAACACTGTCTTTAGCCATCTGTCCATATTTCACCGTTACATACAGATATAGTTATAGTATGACATACACAACCAAATAAACCCCCCTGACTAAGTTCTGAGCTGAGCAAGATGGGATAGTTGCTGGGCAACTGAACACGCATTGTACGGTGATTAGAGGAAGGGCTCTGTATATCCGCGTCTCAGTGTATCTGTGTTATCACTGGTACATCTTGAAGTAATTAACTACCGTATTTTATATAACAAATTCCCACAGAGTTTTAACGTTTTGTCTGAGTAGCCTATTATGAAAATGCAATAAATGAAATAATAATTAAAATCCACCATTACACAATTTCTCCTGCGTACCCTTCCAGGGATGTCTCACATGCCCCCAGGGGTGTGTGTACCACCTTTTGGGAACCCCTGATCGATGTGGTGTGGTAGTTATTGTGGTGGTGAGGTATGTGTCAATGGGTAGAGAAGGGGATGTACTATTAGATGTCCGTCGCTTTTCATTTCCTCTCTTTCGTGTTAGGTGTCACGGAGAGACCCACCTCAACTCATGCAGAGCACGGTGTGCGTGTTAGCTGTGTTACACAGAGACCCACCTTAACTCACGCAGAGCACGGTGTGTGTGTTAGCTGTGTTACACAGAGACCCACCTCAACTAACGCAGAGCACGGTGTGTGTGTTAGCTGTGTTACACAGAGACCCACCTTCACTCACACACAGCACGGTGTGTGTTAGGTGTGTTACCCAGAGACCCACCGTCAATCACACACAGCACAGTGTGTGTGGTAAGTGTGTTACATAGAGACCCATCTTAACTCATGCACAGAACAGTGTTTGTGGAAGGTGTGTTACACAGACCCACTTTAACTCACTCAGAGCACGGTGTGTGTGGTAGGTGTGTTACGTAGAGACCCACCTTAACACTCACACAGCATGGTATTTTGCACAACTACTGTTATTAGTTTAGTTTAATAGAATAACTAATTTGAAGCCCAGAATGGAGCATTGTGATAATCTAATCTGACCTCCTACGTAATAGAGGTCAGAGAACCTTACCCAGTGATTCCTGCAGCAAGTCCATCGCTTCTGGGAGAGCTAGAGCAGAGCTTTAGAAGGAGACACCTAACCTTGATTTAAAGGTCGATGTAGTTGTTTTTAGAGTTCACAATGTGGTATGTGTTATATAACCACAAAAGAAGCCAGGGTCTCTGCCCTTTATAGAGTCATCACGATGTGTCCAGCAAGGAATTTGGGATATTCTGAACCATGCACACATCCAGGCTGGCCAAGCCAGATAACCCCACATTTGGGCAACCAAAGTGCAAGCACCAGGACTGTTGGCATAAGACTCTCAAGCCAGTCTAGCCAGTGGTCTCAAAGGAACCAATGGGGCCTCAAATGAGAGGGCCTGACAGGGCAGTAGGAAATCAGAGCTGGTGAGACTTTGGAGAGAGGGAAAGGAATAAGATATCGTTATCTCTAGTTACTCAGGTAAGGAGCACTATGTACATTTCAACAGATAGATAGGAAGCTGTGACAGGTGGGGAAGACAGGTGCAAGGTAGTGAGGAATCACACCCAATATATTCCTAATGTAAAAGTATTTGGGGGAAAAAATATGCATGGGTGTGACATTCTGGGGTGCAATCCAGACTAGTGAAGGGCTGCATCATCACATGCACACAGCAAAGGCCTGCCATTGCAAAACCTCTTTATAATTCCCTCATTAGAGATGAAACAGCCAGCTTGGAGGGTGGAAACAGTGTGAACTTCAGCTCAAAACCCTCACTCTGAGCCTTTTGAAAGTTGTGGATAAGTAAGCATGACCTCCCTCTGCTAGGTTCTCTTCCTGACCTCCAGCCTCTGTCTCCTCATCTCTCCAACTGCATCTCTTTCTGTTCTGCAGTCATAGCCTATGCCAGTGGTTCTCAACCAGGGGTACGTGTACCCTGGGCGGACACCAGAAGTCTTCCAGGGGATACCTCAACTCATCTAGATATTAGCCTAGTTTTACAACAAGCTACATAAAAAGCCCTAGCGAAGTCAGTACAAACTCAAATTTCATCCAAACAATGACTTGTTTATACTGCTCTACATACTATACACTGAAATGTAAGTACAATATTTCTATTCCAATTGAATTATTTTATAATTATGTGGTAAACTGAGAAAGTCAGCAATTTTGGAGTAAGAGTGTGCTGTGACGCTTTTGTATTTTTATGTTTGATTTTGTACGCAAGTCATTTTTAAGTGAGGAGAAACTTGGGATACATAAGACAAATTAGACTCCTGAAAGGGGTACAGTAGTCTGGGAAGACTGAGAGGCACTGGCCTGGCTGTAAGGGTTCTTTCTGCTCTCTCTTCCACACTGTCCCAGGAACTGGAACAGTCTCCACAGGTACCTACTAACCTGGCTGCCCTCTGACTGTTTTCAGATCCTATTTCAAGGTCCATTTTTTCTCCCTGGCTCATGATTGAACTCTTCTACTTTTCCTATCTTCATTCATTCTTCCTCAGCCTTGGCCAGTGTATCCCCCTAAATACCAATACCAATGTAGCCCTCACTGTTGTATATGTGTAGGATATAGCTGGCTGGGAAGTGTTCTGTGGTTTGTTTTCTATGATGCAGTACTGTCTACACCTTGTGGAATGAATAAGTGTTTTGCTGCCTAGTTGGAGCTATGCTGGTCCCAGGACATGAAAGAAACAAGGTGGACGAACATCTGTTGGTGTAAGAAGATGTTTTGTGTTATTTCTTTTGTAACATTGTTGAGCAATAACTGAAGATGATATACAGTAGGCTTTTAATTGCTAATAATAGGACTGGTTATATTTCAGCAGAAGGAAGATTATTTGCATTTTTTAACTAGGATCTCTAGTTCTCAATAATCCTATAGCAACATCTTGGGCAAAAGGGAAATACATCTTCTGTGGTGTCATGAGGTTCAGATTGTACCAATAGATCCCCATACACACTGATGCTGTTGGTCTGCCATTATTTTTCCCAATTAGCGTTTGAATAATGGATTATCCAAGCTGGCCCCTATCAGTCCACAGGGTAAGCTTCTGACCTACTTCTAGCACCTGTTTTCAGCAGTGTACAGAGCTCTGGGCTCCTTTCTGAGAATTATCTCTATAGTTAACACTCAGTGCGCAAATCACTCCTAACTACCTGTGTTTCATGTTCTGCACTTGCCTCATCTTGTCTCCATCTCATGATTTACCAAGATAGCAGGGTGGTCCCCTGTTGCAGTGTCAGATGGACAGAGGCCCTGATGCTGCCAGGTTATAGTGATGGTCTCCTGAAGATTTCTAAATGTTAAGTGGCCAGGGGAGGGGAAAAAGGCCTGACTTTTAGGACCCCAAAGACAGATACCAAGGCCCCTGGAACAGCATGCAGAAGTGTTAAGAGTAAAACCCAATGTTGTCAGGGCCAGGGGTGGGGTAAGAGGCCTTTGTGATGTGCATCCTAACTGCTCCCCCGCTAGAAGACAGTGAGAGTATGGGATTGAGGTGGGAGAGGAGCAGATAAGGCCTAGATGAACCTGGTGCTGGGGAGGGTCCCGGCTAGGAGGGAAGAATGGGCCTGGTGTGGGAGGACACGCAGGGCAGGAGTGAAAGGAGGATTTGAGGAGAGGCAGAAAGATCAGGCCTGAGGTAAAGCAAAGCCTACTGAGAAGTTGAACAGGACTTATTGGGTTACCCCTGAGGGATGAGCTTCTGTAATAGGGCATGCTGGCCCTTAATGGCAGGCTGCAGGCCCAGGACAGCCCTGTTCCCACTTCAGAACAGGGGAATTCTGAATTGTAGTTCTGAGGACTGATGGGAGTTAGAGACACAATAAGGAATGGTGGGAAGAAGTGCCAGGAGCTATACAACTGCCCTTATCATAAAATTGAGAGAACACTGACCCCAGGCAGTGGTTCTCAAGGGAAGTTTGAGATGTAAATGACCTGGTGTCTGTCCGTCTGATTTGGATGTTTGTTGTGCAGGGAGTTTTGGGGGAAAACTTGGTGAAACTTTAGTGAACTCCCTGGGCAGGATCCTCTCTCTTCCATCTCCCTGCTGCAACCATCTGCGGGGTCAGTGAAAATGAGGAGGTTTGTGGGCAGAACTGAGTCTGATCTGTGGCAATGCAAGCCCTATTAACCTGTGTACAATAGGACCATTGCATGTTCTGCTTCCACAGCGCCAGCTGTGATGACAGCAATTGCAGCACAGCCTGTGGCCAAATCTGAATGAACACTGGAAATGAACCAAAAAAGGTTATTTATTAGTTAATTTGAAATAAAACACTGCTCTCCTAGTCAAATGATGCAGACAGGGCCACAGATGCCCCTGGGATTATCTCAGTATTTGGATGTTATGATGTTGGACCTCTAGACTGGAACATCAACCTATTAATCCACTTCCCTCTCCCAAGTGAGAGCTAGGAGGGCTGGTTCGCAGGGACTCATTTTGCTGCCACAGACTGGGTGCTTCTCTTCCAGGGGAGGAGGAAGAAAATTTGTCCTTCTCTTCCCAAGTAGGCTGGCTGACAAAGAGAAATCCCTCTCATAGTATGAAGCGACAGAAGACGTATCTTCCAGCCACAGAGCCAAAGCACAGGCACAAGAGGGGTGACGGCTGCCTATGTGGCCCAACCTCCTACATGGGGGAGGACAAAAAAGACTTATAAATGGTGTTTTGTGGCAGGGCTGCCTGGGGTTGGGGGGCAAGTGAGATAATTTGCCCCAGGCCCCGCGGGGCCCCCCACAAGAATATAGTATTCTATAGTATTGCAACTTTTTTTATGGAAGGGGCCCCCAAAATTGCTTTGCCCCAGGCCCCCTGAATCCTCTGGGCACCCTGTTTTGTGGGGATGGTGTCTAATGCTAGCATTTATAATAGGGACATCCCAATGGGCTCCTCTTCTCCCCCTGTATCACCTAGATCTCCACACAGACATGCTCCTCCACCCTCCTCTGTTCCATCATCTCCTGTCGTCCCATAACTAGGCTGTCAGCTCTCTGGGGCTGGGCCTGTCAGAATACACTTGCCTGTACAGCATCTAGCGCCATGGTGCCCTGATCGCTAGAGCCTCTCCCAACACACACTGATACCCCCCCCGATCTGTGCCCCTTCCACGCCCCAGTCTGCCCTTCCCTTCGGCAGGCCTGTTCCTACCTCTGGCTCTGGGCAGAGGATGGAGTCAGGGCAGCAGCTGTCGGGGGCTCTGTACCCATCTGGCACCTGCTCCTTGGGGCCACAGCAGCCTGGGCATGTGCAGAGGCTCCCCGAGCACATCATGGGGCAGGGAAGATGCTGCTCTTACCCTCGAGTCCCAACCCTGGCTCCCATTGGCACATTGGGCATCCTGGCTCCCTATGCCCCAGGGGGTGGGCGGAGGGGGGGTCCCTCGAAGGGCTCTCCATGCCCCAGGGGAGGGACAGAGGGGGGTCCCTTGCAGGACTCCCCGTGCAAGGAGGGTGGGCAGACAGGGGTCCCCAAGGGGAAAGGGGGGTCCCTCACAGGGTTCCCCGTGTCCCTGGGGAGACAGAGGGGAGGGATTCCTCATGGGGGTGGGAGGGGGTCCCTCGCAGGGTTCCCTATGCCAGAGGGGTACGAAGGGTCCCGGGGCGGATGAAGGGGGTTCCCAGGGGGCGCAGAGGGGGGTCCCAGGGGGTCCCTCACAGGGCTCCCCGTGCCTGGAGGGAAGAATGGGGGTTCCCAAGGGGCAGAGGGGATCGGGGGAAGGAAGGGGGCCTTGGGGATCGCAAGAGGGGGGTCCCACGCTCAGGGAAGAAGGGGGGTTCCGGGGAGGGGCAGATGAAGGAGGTTCCCGGGGGGAACAGCAGGGGGGGGTTCCCAGCGAGTGATGAAAGGCGGGTTCTGGGGGGTAGTCCCTCGCACGGCTCGCCCGTGGCCCAAGAGGAAGAAGGTGTCCGGGGGATGAATGGGGGTCCAGGGGCAAAGGAGGTCCGGGGCACAAGGGAGGTCCCGGGGTCCCTCGCAGGCTCCACAATGTCCCGGGGGGAAGAAAGGGGGGGCCAGGGGAGTCTCGGGGGGACTGAAGGGCCCTTTGGGGGCACAGAGGGGGTCCCGGGCGGGGAATGAAGGGGCGTTCCAGAGGGTCCCTCACAGGGCTCTCGCATCCTGCACCGGGGGGGATGAAGGGGGGGCCGGGGGCAAGGGGAGGTCCGGGGGGATGAAGGGAGGTTCCCAGGGGGCACAGAGGGAGGTCCTGGTCTCCTCGCAGGGTCTCCGCATGCCCAAGGGGGAAGAAGGGGGGGTTCCCAGGGGACGTCTCGGGGGGATGAAGGGGCTTTGGGGGGCACAGAGGGGGTCCCAGGGCGGAATGAAGGGGGCGGAGGGGGTCCCTCCGCCCCCAGCCTGCGGGCATTGGCTCCCACGGGCAGAGGGTACCCGCCGCCCCTACCGATAGGCAAGCCCCCACTCCCGCGGCCGAGTCTCCTCACCTCTCCGCCCTCACGGGCTGGCCGCCGCCTGTGGCGGCCCCGCGCCAGGATTGGCCCGCCCCCGTCGCTCAGCGCCGGCCGCGCCCCCGCCTGCAGCGCGACCCGCGCGCGGGGGATCCTTGCACTTGGGCTCTAGCACCGAGTCGGGCCCTGTGCGGCGCGGGGCGCCGCGGCCGCTGGGAGCCGCGAGACCGACCGAGCCCGCCCGGCCGCGTGACGAGCGCCCCGCGCCGCGCCGCGCCGCGCCGCGCCCGGGAAGATGCTGAGCCGCTGGGTGAGCGGCAGCAGCAGGAGCCTGGAGCGGGAATACAGCTGCACCGTCAGGCTGCTGGATGACAGCGAGTACACCTGCACCGTCCAGGTCTGCGGGCGGGGCTTGCACTCGGGCGTGTGTGTGTGCGTGCGTGCGCGTGTCTCTGCGTGTGCACCCAGCCTCGCAGAGCTCCAAGCGGCGCGGCCGGGCTCGCTGCGTGACCCACCCGCGGAGCGGAGCGGAGCGGAGCCCGGCAGGCTCGCCCCCGCTGCAGCGAACTTCACACTTCGGGCTGCTGCTGCTGCTGCTGCATGCCTGGGGGGTGGTCTCCCCAGTCGCCCCGCTCTCTCCTACCTGCCCCAGGGAGGGAACAAAAGACGCCCGCATGGAAGCAGCATCCCCCGGGTGTGTGTCCATGCAGCCTCCCGTGTACGTGGGGAAGCAGCTGGCACTAAACCAGCGACCTGCGCCGCGCTACGGGGAGGTCTCGGTCCGCATGCGGAGCGGGTCGGTGCCAGCGGGCAGGGCTTGCAGATGAAGGGGAAGAAAATATCCCGAGCGTGACTTTCCGAGGGAGCAGCGCCGAGGAGGCTCTGGGTGAACTTGCGCCCAGCCAGAGAACTTGGGGAGGATGTCAGACCTTGGGAAAACTCCCTGGCTGAGCCGAGCCCCGCGTGCGGACGCAGCGGGGGGATGCGGGCGCTAAACGCGCCGCAGATGTTGATCCGCAGGGGAACTGTTACTTTTGGTTTGGGGAGGAGGGAGGGATGCAAACGGGCTTGCTGGTGTGTGGGATTTTCGGTGAGAGCAGACTGCATGCTCGCCCTGTGCAAACGCTGCAGTTCCGATGTCTGGGCAATCTAGCACCCATAGGAGACTTATTTAGCTCTCTCCCGAAATGCTGCTGGAGATCCCTTCGTGTGCTGGGGCAAATCATCTGTCCGGGTGTGAACAGAAACACTGGCGATGGGTGAGAACCAGCCCCTTGTCACCCAAGTACGCTGCAGTCTCACTTCTCAGCTCCTCCAATCCCGGCTGCCAGATGGAGTCTGAGGACTGCAAACAAAAGCAAGGCGGGATCCAGTGCTGGCTGTTCGCTTCCCCTTCACCCTCTCCAGCGCTGTGTGTTCTCCTGCTGGGCTGTAGACACACCGGGGGTGACACATGGGCTGCTAGTAGGATTTCATGGGCGTTCTAAGCATTAAAGCAACTTCTGTGCTTGGCGTTGCAAAGTTTGTGTTTTATAGAGGATGCTACAGTTATCTGGATGGTTTCTCCTTCAGCTGGGAACAAAGACAAACCTGTGGCTTGCGGCTGGATGTGTGTGTGTGTGTGTGTAAATCCGATACTCATCAGTGAATTACAGCCTCTCTAGATGGTAACAGCTGGAAGCATTACACGGGGGGGGGGCACGGAGGAGGGAGAAGAAAGCAACTGAATCCCTATTTCATTCAGTGACCTTTAATTCTGAAATGCCCCGCCCCCTCCTTCTCAACTGGGCAAATTGATGGATCCAGTTTTTCAGCCCTCAGAAAGAAAAGCCTGATCAGCTTGACGGGGATGTTGCTCAGGGGAGGGAGTTTAGTCACACAGAAGCTTTTTGATTCCACCAGGAAAATAATGTCTCACGTCATTATTTTGATCAGCACTTCTGTGAGTCAGAATTCTTGGCATTCACAAAAGAATAGCTCCACACAGGCCAAGTGGCCCTGTGAAAGGGGGACAGTCTCTAACTTTTAGCAAGGAACTTACCATGTTTTACGCTATGTTCCCTCCTCCCTATCTCAAAAAAATAATGGAATATAATGAATTTCAGTGGGCTGAACTTGTGTCCCCCTTGCCCTCCACCCCTTCCCACAATGTCACCGTTATTGGATATATGTAAAATAAGTGTTTTCGTTATTTTATAGAATTAGTATATTACCCTGATTGAGTCTTTTATAATAAACCAGAACGTGGACAGTTGCTGCAAGTTTTAGTGAAATTATCCTTTTTTGTGTTCAAAATCAAAACCTGCAACTTTCACTAACCTTCCCTGATGCAAATATGATTATGGAACAGCTTTAGTGCTGCTGCTTTTCCATTGATAGGGTATAATCAAATCAAGTAAACATTGTTGGATGATGGAAGAAGAGCTTAATTTAAACCTCTTGCTGAGCAAAATTGGTGCTATTAGACGTATACAATTCTGCCAATGACTCTGTGAGTGCAGTAACTATAGTAAGTGCTTTTAAGAATGATTTTGATGCAAATTAAAGTATAGTAAATGCTGTCAGAGCCAAACACAAATACCAGGAGATGTATCAAAGTACTGCCTGATTTTAGTTATTACCTGTGCTGCCTCAACCCTGCTCCAGTGACTGATTTAATTTTAAGATAGTCTAGATCACTTTTCAAAGTGTTCTAGGCCAGATAAAAGTTCAGATATTATGTGTTTTAATGAAATTTTCTTGAGTCAAAATCAGTTTCCTCCCCCCAGTCTGGATATGAATGATCTGCTAATAAGGATTTAGAGATGATATCATTAGGCTACTAGAATACCAGAATGTTTTGAATGTAAGTAACCTAATCGCAATGCTATTGCCTGAACAACTAGCTAAGAATTATAACATTAGGACTGAGGACACAGGGTGGCTGACATATGTACAGGAGGTTTCCATTTTGTACAGACAGCTTTTCATCTTAATTTTTTAATAATAATAATAATACTTTTAAGGAACATCCATGTGATAAGCATGCAGACTGACTGTACACCATAGCACTCATTGGTAAGGCTAAGGTATTTTAATTAAAAGTCGTGAACAGGATGTGGGTAATAAACAGTAATATGCACATATTAATGCAGTTTTCACCACATCAGTGCTGAAGCCCAAGTCCTGCCGCCTGGGGCTGAATTATTGGAATTTTCAAGAAGTCGAGGAGGTCTTGTAAAATCGTGGAATCCATGACCTCCATGACAGATTCGTAGCCTTACTCATTGATACTGTTTCCTGAGCGTGTCAACTGGCACTCTTCCAACTTGTAAGCAGTAGAAAATTCAGGCCAGGTTTTTGGATAATTGTGATGCAACGTGTAAATAACAACAACTCCCACCTCTCCACTGATTTATTTGGGTGTTGCTGATTCTGACTCTATTGTAGCTCTAGGGCAAGTAAAAATATTTTAAATGTATGCTTCTGCATACTTCAAATTAAAGAACTGGTTACAAATAAATACTGCGGGCTATGGGAGGCTTCACTTTTGCTTAAGCAAAGAAGAATAAATAAATGTGTTTTTAAAAATCTGTTCTGTGTAAGTAACATCTCAGGAATGTTAATATTACTGGTTTTCTTCCCTGTCTTGCCTCTCCCCCACCTTAACTGCAAAGTAGTGACTTAAGTGGCTGTAATGGCAGTCAAATTAGATGTGCTTATACAAAAATCAATTAATTGTTGAGAGATTGCTTTTAATATCTGTCAACTGGATAAAATGTAGCTTAGATAGGTAAATATGGGCAATCCACTTTTGAAGAAAGCTGGATTGTCTTTCTTTGACTTACTTGGGAATAGAATTAAAATAAGAGTATCCTTATACTGTGTATAATTTTGACATAAAATGCCACTTGATGCTGTGTTTCACCAGTTCATGTGGTTTTTGGGGCAGTAAACAGAAATAGTGATATGTTGTATGCGTGATTTAAGGTAAAAAAGAGTCAGCTCGTAATACTCTCACAATCAAGGTGACCACAAGTAAGTGTTTGTTTTTTATTGCTTTCATGTTGACTTTTAAGCAAAACTATTTATATTCCATGAAAAATTAAATCAGGCATGGTGAAAATGTGTGATGTCTCACGAATGAGAAAATCACTGTCATTTTACAGGCTAGAGAACACTGAATGAGCTTTGAAGGTCATTCTCTTATAAATGCAGATATTTCCTGTGTCTTGCACAGATCCATAGCATTTCTTCATCCAACCTGTGTGTGTGTATATATGTATATTTTCCCTTTTGTTTGTGTATGCTTCTATTTTTTGTTAGATATGGAGACAACATACAGATCAGAGGTTATAATTTCAGTGTGTAGGACCATTTGAAAGGGGTTAGGGAGGATGTTCTGTAGAAGTTGGTAATTTTGTAAATGAGAATGGAGACACATACAGAAGTTTGCTATAGAGAAAGATTGAGTAGTGGTTTACATCAATGTCACATATATGTTTCTGAGTGTTGAACATCTGACATGTTGGCTGGCTTTTATATTGCTTGAAAAAGAACAGTTCAGAAATTGATCTGGTTTTAACAGAAATACATTTCTAAGAGAACTGGTTAAACCCCTTAACCAAATTTAACCTTTGGCTGTGCTTGACAAAGAACATCTAATGACATGTTTTATAGACAGTTACTTTGAATATTCCTTTTCTCAATTAAATCTTTATGAACTTGATCACAGAAATCTCATTTATTAATATTCCTGCACTAAATGAGCCTGTCACCATCTGTGCTCCGATGAATCCTTTGTCTATTTTGGTCTTAATTTCTGTTCTAAAACATCCAGTCTGAATGGGCAAATTGCCTCAATAAAGGCCCTTCCCAAGCCAAATAACTGTGGGCCTGATCCAAAGACCATTGCAGTTAATGGGAGTCTTTGTACATTGACTTAGTGGGCTTTGGCTCAGGCCCCGCATAAACGTTTTTGTATTCTTCTTATCCCATAGAATTCTGACAGAGGGTTATTTTCTTAGCCACGGTCCTTGATATAACGTGTAGTTTGATCTCAATGTCTGAATACAAGCGAGGTCACTGATTTCAATAACTTATAAGGGATGTGGGATTATTTCAATGACTTTATATGTGTAGAGGAGCATAAAGCTGTTTATATTCATGTCTTGGGAAAGCTTTTGGTTTAATAGTATTAGGTGGTCTTAGGGTCGCTATTAAAACAGCAAAATCAGTATCATCCCTGCTTCTAAACTGATGGTGAGTCAGAAATCTTAAGGTGTCAGAAATTGTCAGGGTTCAGTTGTGCTCTGTTACATGACACACGTTTTATAAACATAAACATTCACTATTCCAGCCAAGTTCTGAATCCCAGTCGTTCCTGAAAATCCCAGTAACGGACACATCACCTGGAGCACCCGAGGAACCTTAAATCTTTTGTTCATCTCATCAGTTTTGGCTCTAGTGCAGCCATATAATTAATTTATCATGTCTGATCCCCCTATGAAACAATTTATCAGGAAGGCAGACTAATAAAACTTTGAATAAAATGTGTATTGAAAAAAATGTTACTTGTCCGAAGAAAGTTTAATATTTTCACTGTGAAGACAATATCATTGGTAGTATAAAGAACCTGAAATAATAACTTATTGTATAAGAGCACCAAGTACTTTACTGAAAAGACAGTTGGTGTTTAGTTGCAGAAATGCAGAACATGAAAGCCTGGGAAGAGAGACATGAAGACATAAGATGTGGATGAGATGTAACAGCTTCTCACGTAACTTTAAAACTGTCCTAATTTTAACTCATTTGCTCCCTTGGACAAAAATCCATAAGATTCATTGGAAGACCTGACAAGATCATTAACCGGTAATCTACACAATAGACTAGAGGAACCCCTATTTCTTGCAGCTCTAGCTGAATGAAGGTTACTTGTACACAGGCGTGCTGGAGGTGTGACAGTATCCCTGGGCTAAAAGTAAGAGCAACAGCATGCATGGCTTCTATCATATAGGTCAGTGGTTTTCAGCCTGTGGTTTGCGCATTGGCCTGCTAAACCCAAGGTTGTGAGTTCAGTCCTTGAGGGGGCCATTTAAGGAACAGGGTTTAAAAAAAAACAACTGTCTGGGGATTTGTCCTGCTTTGATCAGGGGGTTGGACTAGATCCCTTCCAACCCTGATAGTCTATGATTCTGTGACCTCTAGGGATCTGCAGACTGTCTAAGATTTCCAAAGGGGTCTGTACCTCCATTCAAAATTGTTTAGGGGTCTGCAAATGAAAAAAGGTGAAAACCCACTGATCTAGAGGATTTACAGTTTTGTTCAATGGCTTTCAGCACTATAAGAATTGTCCCAACATCCCAGCTTGTTCACTATCTTTTTTATCTTCTGATAGTTTCCAATTGCTTTTTCTGGGAAAGATGCTAGCAAACTGCTACTTACATAATGGGATTACTTGTCTGAAATCCCAAGCAAAGGTGATGTGTTCTGCATTGGAGGATTACAGCTCTCTGCCTACTACTGTGAACTCAAGAAACCATGAGACTTCATGTTATGAACTTTCTAACTGTTCCTAGTGCCTTTCTGTTTGAAGACAGAAATATTAGTCTCTCCTTAGCCTGAAAACTAACTGCAGATAATAAAGAGGGAGTATTGCAAACAAGAGACCTCTCTTCAGAAACACTGAGTAAGAATGAATTTGAGGAATACACACATTGACAATGTTATTTGCCTATACGGTAGGTAGGTGGATTTTTTGCACGATCTCATAGCAAGCTGCCAGTAAGATTAAAGTATCAGAGGGGTAGCTGTGTTAGTCTGGATCTGTAAAAAGCGACAAAGAGTCCTGTGGCACCTTATAGACTAACAGATGTATTGGAGCATAAGCTTTTGTGGGTGACAAAGTGGGTATTCACCCACGAAAGCTTATGCTCCAATACTTCTGGTAGTCTATAAGGTGCCACAGGACTCTTTTTGTCGCTTAGTAAGACTAAAGTAATGTAATGGAATTGTATCAGCAGGAATATATTGACCGTAGGTGAAATCCTGGCCGCATTAAAATGAGTGGGAGTTTTGCCATCCCAGTGATTTCAGTGGGTCTAGGATTTCATCACATACGTCCTATACTAATATGTATATAATATATAAAGTTTTAACAATGGTAAAAATAGTATTGACAAGAATTCTTTTACAGCTGGTTTTCCATAAAATCAATTGACCAATTAAGCATTTACTCATAAAAACAAAAATTCATTTGTAAGAGAAAACCTGTAATTCGTGCCTAGGTAAATCACTATAGACTATATGCTATATGTATCGCAATCTTAATTCAGTGCCTAGACATTTAAGTGCATATGGTATGTGGGTTCGTCATGTGTTATGAAGTTTCCAATGGAAAAATTGTGTGTGCATATGCTGAGATACACAATGTGTGGGTGTTAAGAGACGTAGTGGTATCCTTAACTCAGAATTTCCTTGGTTTCATCTTCATATTTAGTTTCCAAGTGTATATCTTAAAGGGTAAGAATGTAAAAGACAGCTGTTGAAAATGTGTTAAAGCAGAAATTCCCACTAAAACAAACACTCCCATCTTTACTTTCATTTTAATGGAAGCTAGTGTTAGTGGAAATGTCATGGCTATATACTGAGACTATTTTTACTGCTGCTACTGCACTGCTTCTTGATGTACTCGAATCCTATTAACTTACAGAGGAGCTGGCATTGTTAAACAAATATAGAAACTGTCTCCTATCCTCTAGTTCAGTAGCCAGTTTTCCAAGGTGAATATTTTTATTAGTTTTTTTCCACCCTCAGGATATTGTGGAATTATTTAAATCTCTTTTTTAAAAAAGTGCATAGCATTGACTTAGCATACATAGCATAATGGAAAAGATGGTTTCTGCTTTTATCAAGTAAAATCAGCTACCATAGTTGTTGGTTTCTAGGGTGTCTTACATACCCCACATACTTAAGGCATCTTGTACATTCCAAGTCCTTTTATGTTCTCTCATCAGTAGGTAAAGTGATCATACTAAATGGAAAGAACTGTGGTAGCAGTGTTCATTCATGGCTCTGTCCTACCATTGAATCTGGGACGGCGTTTCCATTGATTTCAGCTGGAGTCCCACACATGGGCTGATGGGATGTTTTAGGCTTTGGTGTCTCTAAACAAAGAGGGACTAGTGAGTCTCTTTGCGATACACTTCCTAACTAAGCCTCCGATTGCAGGCTTCTCTTAGAGGGAATCAGATGAAGGTTGGACAGTTGCTTATTGTATGAAGGGCTGGGGTGAAATCTGAACCCTAGTGAAGTGCATGGAAAAGAATAATAATACTAGGAGATATACCTATTTCCTAGAACTGGAAGGGACCTTGAAAGGTCATTGAGTCCAGCCCCCTGCCTTCACTAGCAGGACCAAGGACTGATTTTGCCCTAGGTCCCTAAATGGCCCCCTTGAGGGCTGAACTCACAATGCTGGGCTAGCAGGCCAATGCTCAAACCACTGAGCTATCCCTCCTCCTGTTCTGCTAACCTTCAGTAGGGCCAGGATTTGACCCTGGAGTTCATAGCACAGCGTGAGAAGGTCCATTTGTCAGTGTGAGTTGGAGCACTGGGAATCGTATTTGCTTCTTTAGTGTTTGGATATCTTGGCTATCAACAAAGAGCCAAAATTGCTGTTGCTATTATGTGGCAACCATTTTAAACCTGGCATCTAAGCAAGATTGTTTTACAGAAGTATAACTGTGACACCTGGTCCTATTCAACCTATTTGACTCTCTCCACACCGTGGCATGTTTCCCCACTGTACTTGGAGTTTTGCCTGAGTAAAAAATGTTGAATGTGTCTCATTCAAGTTCCTCTAAAATACAGAGTCACAAAATAATGATATCTAGGAGCCTCCTATAAGTCTTGAGATCCTGTTGTGATAGGCACTACCCAGACAAGTAATGTAAAAACAGTGCCTGCCCCAGAATGCTCGCAGTCTACATTAGAGAGACAAGGTGGGCGAGGTAATATCTTTAATTGTACCAACTTCTGTTGGTGAAAGAGAGAAGCTTTCATAGAGCTCTTCTTCAGATCTGGGAAAGGTACTCTGAGTGTCACAACTACCTACACGATGGAACAAATAAGTAATTAACAAATGTTGCAAGAGACCATTCAAGGTGACGCGGGCAGTTAACGCCTTTTACAGTTGTAGGACAAAGGAGGGTTAGTGAGTTACAGATTGCTGTAAGGGGTCATAGATCTGGTGTCTTTGTTAAGTTCATGATTTTTGGTGTCTAGCGGAGTTACGAATTTAAGTTCCCAGACTTGTCTTTTGCCAGTGTGCTGCAGGTTTCCATTGATGATGAGGAATGAGAGGTCAGATATGGAGTGATCATTTTGTGAAAAGTGTTTGCCCACGGATGATGTCATGTTTTTGTCTTTTATCCTGTTTCTGTGAGAGTTCATTTGAGAGTGCAGTGCTTTGTCTCATTTCATCTACATAGTAGTTGTTGGGGCATTTAGTGCACTGGATGAGGTACACCACATGTTGCAATGGGCATGTGTAGAACTAATGGATCTTGAAAGGTGTGTTGTGGAGGGTATTGGTCATCATAACAGTGGAGATGCATCTGTTATGACAAGGTCTGATACTGTTTTGAGTTTGTGTGCCCTTATTTTGGGGAGCTTGCTTGTGATGATGAGCTTGGTGAGGTTGGGGGGTTGTTTGAACGTCAGAAGAGGGGGTTGGGAAAGATTTCTTGAGTATGGATTATAATTGTTTAATTATACTCTGGATGGGCTCCAGCGTGGGATGGTAAGTGACAACTAGGTGTGTGTGAGCGCAAGGCTTTTTTCCTTGTATTATAGCAGGTTCTCTCAGGGTGTTGGGTGGCCCGTTCTGTAATGTGCTCTGCTTCTGAGGTGGAGTATCCTTGTTGAGTGAAAGCAATTTTAAGAGCATTAAGGTGTGTATCCTGGATTTTCTCCTTGGATCATATACGGTGGTATCTAAGAGCCTGGTTGTAGAGGCAGGCAGTGATTCTGTCATTGTGAGGGGTGTTATTGTAAAGAGAGGTGATATCCCTGGTGGCAAGGATGGTGTTCTGAGGTGGTTGTTAGTGTTGCGGAGTTTCTGGAGGAAGTTGGTTGTGTCCTGAAGGAAATCGTCTCTTTATGTGATGAGTGGTTTGAGGATGGTTTCTATGAGTCCCAATATTCCTTCTCTTCTATGGTCTCTTGCAAATGTGTTAACTCCATATGTGTTCAGCTGTGACACTGTGAGTATCTTCCCCAGACTTGAAAAGCTCTGTTTAAGCTTCAGAGCTTGTCTCTTTTATCAATCGAAGTTGGTCCAATGAAAGACAGTACCTCACTCATCTTGTCTCTCTGGTATCCTGGGACAACACGGCTGCAGCAATGCTGCAAACCACAATCTGCATGTCAGGCAGGATGCAGCAAATGGATAAAAGTGATGTATGGGTTGGGAGGACAAGGTAACAAAATGAACTGAGGAAAGAAATTAATGTCTTAGCCATATCCTATAGTTCACAAAATAATAAGGATCAAATTCTGTTCTGATTCACGCCTCTACGATACCACCAAAGTCAACAAGTACAAATGAGGGCAGAATCTTGCCTTGATGTCAGTCTGCAGAACAGCATAGTCTGTTAACCTGAGAGCTAAACCCTAATGGCAAGTATGTTCTGTTACTTTCACAGCTCAACACTTTCCAGTACACACACACACACAGATAATAGATAGTGCAACACTGTGCTATGGTGGTACTGGACTGAATTAAATCTTGATCCAAAATGTGGAGCCGAGACTGCGTGTGACCTTGTTCAAATGAGAGTAGTCCCCTTTGGTTTACTCAGTGTAGCTTTCTTCTCAGAATAGGAAATTAAATTATAGTAGTGGAAAAACCTCTGAAATCAGCAGGCTCACCATTTTAAAGCAGCACAGGAAATCTGGCACAACTGTCACTTATTAGAAATGACAATACATTACTAAAACAGTCTAGGGAATAAGCAGGGATTCGCTGTTGAGAAAAGACATGTTTATTATCAGTTTTGTCAAATATTGGCTATAGCTCATCAATATATGGGTCAGAAGATGGTGCTGTTACAGAGATAGCAAAATTGAACTATACTTATCTCAGCAGCTGGTTGATTGTGGTCAAAAGAATAATTATTATTTATTTACAGAAAGACTTGGAGCTGTTTTTGCAATAAGGAGGTTTTGGATCATATCCTTTTGTGTTGAACTTTTTCCAGGGTAAATTATCACAGCAGTGTGAAAACAATTTCATATTGAGGGATTCTAGAATTGCCTGTAAGGCTGGTGAATCTGCAGTGTGTCTGGTTACTCAGAGTATGGCTTTATTTGTGGCCCTGGAGATGCAAACAAGGAAATGTGAAATAGTTCTAATCTGGTTAAATTAAGAACATAAGAGAGGCTGTACTGGGTCAGACCAAAGGTCCATCCAGCCCAGTATCCTGTCTGTCAACAGTGGCCAATGCCAGGTGCCCCAGAGGGAGTGAACCTAACAGGCAATAATCAAGTAATCTCTCTCCTGACATCCATCTCCACCCTCTGACAAGCAGAGGCTAGGGACACCATTCCTTACCCATCCTGTCTAATAGCCGTTAATGGACTTAACCTCCATGAATTTATCCAGTTCCCTTTTAAATGCTGTTATAGTCCTAGCCTTCACAACCTCCTCAGGTAAGGAGTTCCACAAGTTGACTGTGCTGCATAAAGAAGAACTTCCTTTTATTTGTTTTAAACCTGCTGCCTATTAATTTCATTTCGTGACCCCTAGTTCTTGTTATGGGAATAAGTAAATAACTTTTCCTTATCTACTTTCTCCCCATCACTCATGATTTTATATACGTCCATCATATCACCCCTTAGTCTCCTAGTGAAAATGAGTTAGATCCCTGCTTTGTTCCATACCAAACAGGAAGAGGAGTTGAGGTGAAGGGGCCTCACCTGGGATGTGGGCAACCTAAGTTCAATTCCCTTTTCTGCCTGAGGCTCCAAGACAGGGGCCCCTGACTGTGAATCACTAGCACAAATAGGTGCCTAAGTCCAAGCTGTCAGGAGATACCTATTTCTGTGAGAGAGGTGGGGCTTAGCATGCACCCCTTTTGTCGCCATCTCCCATTGGCTAGCTGAGTTGGCTTCTTGCCTTGTGTGCTGGCTATTGTGGATTGACTTTCTAGGTGCCGCGCTCTCTCATTCATTGGGTAAGGAAGTTGGGTGCCAAATTCCGGCTTTGTGGATTGCAGTGTGTTCCTGTGATTTTTCTAGGTGTCTTCGCCTGCATCTCTTTGGAGATCCAGATCTGAAAAACAAAATATATAGAGGAATTGTTTCCATTTGATAGACAATATGAAGATTTTCTCCCCTGTATTTTGAATGGAGCAGAAAATGACATGGCTGTTAGACTGTTTTTAACATCTATAATCCCAGGAGACATCTTTGCTTGTTTACTCGCATCATGTCAGCACAGCTCTGGGAATAGTTTGTGATAGATCACAATGGAGGCAAAATAGCAAAATCACTGTCTTCGTTCATTATCCTTTGGTAACGCTTAGAATGTATATTGCATCTTTCATCCAAGCATCATGGAGGTGTTTATAAATGTTAATTCTTGTGACATCCTTGTGATGCTTCCCGGGGATACCTGGTGTTGAGAGGTACCTCGCTATCACCTGCCCTTAGTGTGAGGAAGCCCCATCTGTGTCTGCAGAGGGTCAGCTCCTCAATCCCACTGGCCACGGGCAGCACACGCACTTCTCTCTTGGCCTTGCAAGATCCACTGTCACTCTGCAGGTTAGTGAAAATTTCTTGAGCGGAGATTTTCTTCTGTCTGAGGATGGGAATGGCCGCAGCTTCCTTTCTCCCTCACTTCCACAGTTCTCTCTCACTGGAAGTGGAGAGCAGCTTCCACTCTGCTTCTGCAATGAATCTGCCTGTTGAGACCAATCAAGGGCTGTTGTTCCAGTTGTGTGCCCAAAGGGAAGATCTGTGTGTGCAGGAGGGACATTGCTATGAGGATCTCTGCTCCAGTGTCTGGTGACATTTGCAACCGCATGGGACATTCAGTCTTTCCTCTTTAATGCTTATAGTCTCCCACGTTTCATTGTTATGCAAAGCTTTTCGGCCATTTCATTGGGTGATATATACGGGAGATGCTTCTTTACAAGACGATCTCGTGTTTGGTGTTTTGGAGACAGTCTGCGAAGTGTGACAAAGTGTGTCTGAAGAATAGTTACTCAGTTTTGGTCAAAAGTGAAATCAAAATCTGCATAAATATCTAGCGTTGAAAGTGTGGCTGTACACTGAAAAGTGACACTGTAAAATGGGGTTCCTTGGTTACAGTTTCTCAGTTACTCTCATATTATGGCTGTTCATTTTTCCAAGCCAAGAGATGAATTTTCTAACTGCCAGTGATGTAAACCCTATTTGGGACTGGAGGGAATCATGCCAGGTTCTCTGCTTCTTCTGCATCAGTACCAGTAATGAAAATTATGCAGGCCATTACTTTGTCCTTAATTACACTTGTGTAATCCCATTGTGCCCAACTATGTCCTCACTGGCAACACATTGCCTGCAGTGGTTTTGCAAAGGTGTAACTAGATGACGCTGTATTTGAAGTGTAGTAAGTGGTTCTGTAGATACTGAATAAGAAGTACAGTAGTAGACTCCAGTTCACTCTTTCTTAACTGTGTTGTCTCTGCAGGGCTAAAAGAAGTAAAATAAAATCTTATTTTAGTCAATCAAATCAGCAGCTGTGACTGAATACAGAGAAGAAACAGAGCTATTGAGTAAAAAGGTGCCATTTTACAGAGTTACGTTTCAGAATGAAACCATGCTTCAAATTGCAGCATGTTCGAGCAGCTTTACCGGGCAAACCCTCCATTTTTCTATGGGTATGTCCATTCTGCTTCTGGGAGTGGGAAGAGTTTAGAGTACTGCATTGTCAAGTTTCCTTTGCCCTTGTTAGGGAATGTGGGAAGAACAGCTTGTACTTACACAATATTATACCATCTACGCTGGAGTGAACTAAAAAGTAACACCTAATCCATTGTAACACGTACCTTAGCGTGTGAAGAGGCAATACACCTCTACCCCAATATAACGTGACCCGATATAACACTAATTTGGATGTAATACGGTAAAGCAGCACGTGGAAGAGGGGGAGGGGACTGTGCACTCCGGCGGATCAAAGCAAGTTCGATATAACATGGTAAGATTTTCTGGCTCCCAAGGACAGGATTATATTGGGCTAGAAGTGTAGTTGTTTTTTCTTGTCATGGGACCTTGCGTCCTGCAGCACTCACTGCCATAAAGCAAATTAACCCTTTTCCTTTGTGCCTACCAGACCCCCATAAGTTCATTTTAATTAGTTTTTAGAAATAGCACCTCTCCACCATCTCCCTTCATGACAACTATGTTCAGCTAGTCACTTCAGCTCTCCGTTCTTGGATAGAATTCTTTGGGGCCAGGATCAGAGTGTATTCAGCAAAGGGACCCTCATCTATGGAATTTGCCTCCCTTCTCTGTTCACCTGACCTCCAGATTGGCAGCCTTGGGCACAGAATAAGGTGCTTCTGTTCGGAGAGGCTGTCGGTTTATAGGGAATGTGGTGATGAGATGGGTACTGGCAAAGGGATACTTCAGCTGCACTAGCAGCAGTGACTTGATCATCTTGTGGGAATGCTCATTTTTATTTTGATTGGGTATTTAAAATAATTTTAGACATTCAGATGCTGTGAGAACCTTTATATAGCTTTTAGTATGATGCAAATATTTGGAGGGTGGGTAGGGGAGAGGGAGGAGAAGGGAATGGGCTATTGGAAAACACTTCCAAAGACATGAACATATAAGGACAAAATCTTTGAAAGTATATTATCTAACACAGTGTTTCCCAAACTTGGGACTCCGCTTGTGTAGGGAAAACCCTGGTGGGCCTGGCCAGTTTGTTTACCTGCTGCGTCCACAGGTCCGGCCGATCACGGCTCCCACTGGCCACAGTTCGCTGCTCCAGGCCAATGGGGGCTGCGGGAAGTGGTGCAGGCTGAGGGACGTACTGGCCACCGCATCCAGCAGCTCCCTTTGGCCTGGAGCAGCGAACTGCGGTCAATGGGAGCCGCGATTGGCTGGACCTGCAGACACGGCAGGTAAACAAACTGACCCTGTCGCCGGGGCTTTCCCTACACAAGGCGTCCCAAGTTTGGGAAACACTGATCTAACAGAACCACCTGACTGGCTTGAAGCTTGGTAGGATCATGTAGCATGTGCAAGTGAATTGAAATCTGCCTGGTAAACAGGAAGGAGGATGAGTCTGCTTAATTGTAAAATATTTTCTTTTTATTTCTGAGTTGGGAGTACAGAATAGTTTTTTATATCATGTCCCTACACCTTGTCCACTCCTGACTGGTTAGTATTCTCTTTCGAACAGTGCATTCTGTTGAAACCTGTTTTTCTTCCTGAGAGACTCCGTTTTGTGCACTGACTGAACTTCTCATTGGAAATTCAAGGTTGGCACATATTTTAAACTTTCATATCTGGGAGGAAAGAATATAACTGCTGCATTCTTGAGCACAGAGAAATATCTCTGATAGTCTGGGATATTGAGGGAGGGGCATTTCTTTGCTCAGTAGCATTGCAGACAAAACACTTAGGTCAGTATTTGCTAGATGCCTGTATCTTGTCAAATGCATAATGCATATGTATCAAGGAAAATTTACACAAGCTTTGTGGCTTACTGTTCTCATCAGTCCAGAGAGATCCTTCCAGTTAATCTTGCATGACAAAATCTGATCAATGCTATAGCTTGAAATAGAAAATTTTGGCTGTGTTACTGTCATTTACCAATGACGTTAATTATAGTGCATGTCTATTACGTCTGTCAGAGTTTTCCATTTTACAGAGGGTTTATGGCTTGGCTGTTTCAAATCATATTGGTCTTAAGCTTTGCACTAAGTGATGATCCCAGCAGCAGTATCCATCGAGCTACCTATATGAAATTTTCTTTTATAAAAAAATTATCAAAATTGATTAAGCCATTTTGTAGCTAGAGATGTGCTTTAAAGATGGATATTGTTGGTAGTCTGAGGTGATTCTTGCCACGTTACACATGCAGTTAGCCCAGGATAGACTGCATTTTGAGATTTGAAAAAACGCCCATGTCAATATACTTATATTTGAAAAATAGCAAGTGAACATGCTGAGCAGGTACTTTCCTTGAATCAATTTAATTCACATTATCATTGCACTGTACGTCCTGCTGACTAAAATTTTTGGTGTGCAAACGTCAGTGAGCTTCCTAAGGAAATGTGTAATGTGAATAGAATGTATTTGGGATCTGAAATTCAGGAGGTCCTAGAGCTATTGGGGGTTGATAAGAAATCTGAAGGAGGAAGAATGGAGTTGAGTGAGACAGGATTGTGGTGGTACAGATGGAATAAAAGTAGAACAACACAGGAAGCGGGGAAAGCAGTGGAGAGTTGCGTTTGTGCGGCTCAACAGACTGTCACAGTATAAGCTGCTGTGGCTAAGAGGTCGTATTCAATGGTTCTGTAACAGAGCTGCATGAGGCCTGCAGCACATACCTTCGTATAAACTCCTATTGATTGAAGTCGGGGTTTACTCAAAGAGGGGTCTGTGTTGATGTACGACATATGCTCAGTTCCCATGTCACCTAATGGAATTCGTGTGTCACTTCCCTCTAAATTCTGCATGTAACTTTCTTTTGAACACCCTCCAGCCTAAAATATTACATTGCCAGGTTTCACTCAAGGTTAAAAACAGTTTCCTGTTACTAAACTGGAGCTTTCCTTTTTCTATCCCAAACGCCTGTTGTTCCTATGAATGTTTTCTTCTCTTCCATTTAGCTTATTACTCCTCAGGTAGACAAAATGTTGTATTGTTATCATCGTGGACTGAATTCAAACCAGTGACTTAGACATCAGAGGTTCTACAGCCTGTTTTCACTTTCTTGAGTCGTTATGACTACTGGTAGGTCTTTAACTCACCCTGTTGTACCTAGTTTGTGTAGATGACATCATCCTTCATCTGGGACTTAAACCAAACTAGGGACCTCAGGGCAGCTGCCAGTCGGAGAGAACGAAGGTTGGAATGACAGCCTTCACTCTGAATTTTTTTACTTCTTTGGCTTTTAAGTTGGACCTTTCATGTTGCTTTAATGCTGTTTTGGTATTAATTGGATACTATGTCCTGCAGCTTAACAACTCAGCAACACAGTGAGATTTAGTTATAGCTATAAATAAGGTGCTAGAGCAAAATTAGAAATATGCAAGGCCTACCTCCATTAAAAATTCATTCCGAAGTGGTGTGATTTGAATGATGAAACATCTAGTAATGGTGGGAAGGGAAGTAGATCATCAAGTTAAGCATATAGGTGTCCGGTATTTGCAGTATTACCCTTATGGAAAAGCCTCATAGAATTAAATAAGGATGAAACTAACAGGGTTTTGTATTAAAACTAAATCGCATTCTGTAGATCTTACTCAGTAAAACTCCTATAAAAATGAATGGTGAATGCTATACTTTCTAAAGATTTTTTTAAACCATTCCGTAGTGGGGATATACATGAATTTTAATAGGGAATTATATCTAGAGTCATTTTAAAATGCTATTGATTGGCTGAAAATTCTATAGAAAGTGTATCATTCTGGAGTCAATTCTGTAGAACTTTTCCAGAAGGGATACAGTTTTGTTCCATGGCTAATAGTGATATCAGATCACTGGGTATTGATGAATCATTTTAGAACCCTGCCTTCCTGTTCGCCAGTACAGACAAACATTGTAGGATGGTCTGGTGGGTAGGGAACTAACCTAGGACATGAGAGCTCTGGGTTCAATTCCTTGCTGTGCCATAGGCTTCCTGTGTGACCTTGGCAGGGCCCGCTCCAGCCGTTTCGCAGCCCCAAGCACAGCGGCATGCCTGTCCTGCAGCTCTGGTTTTTTTGCTAGTTTGTCATTTTTTTCCCTAGGACTTTATTTCTGTTACAGCTCACTGAACTCTGGTTAATCAAAACTGCTGATAAATCAAAATGTGCGTATGCCCTCTTGGATTTATACAGATGCTGCACCATAGGATAAGAACGCTGGCTGTTTGTTTCCAACCTGTGAGTGCAGTTACTAGAAAGCTGGCCAGACTGCAAAGCCGCTGATGTTCTTGGAACCAAGATTTGGTGTCCTCTCCTCTGTACTGAGCAAAGACCCCTGGCTGTCTTGCCTCTCGAGTAGAAGTTCTGGGTTTTTTAAGCATGTCTCTGTCACAGGATCTCCTTTCTCTTGGTTCTCCTCTTGCCTGTTGATCGTTGTTCTTTACTCCTGGAAAGTGTTTGTGTCCTTCGGTAGGCATGGCCTCGGGCCCAGACACAAATACGAGCGGCTTAGCAGAGTTAACCTTTGAAAGTGGTGGTTGACATAATGCCTGTTAGTGAAATGCCATGACTAGGAGGTAAATTAAACTGGGCTGCTGTTTTTGTGTTGTATAAAACCTCCATGAGACAGGGATAAAAGTAAAAAGTAGCAAATAATGGTGTTTAGGTTGGCTTTGAAATGGAATTTGGAAACTAGTAAATCTGTCTGAAAGGAATGACTGTGTGTTGACCCCTATAGACAGGGATTAATTGTTTTTGCGTTGTTTTGTTCCTTGGATCTCCAAGAAAAAAAAGTCAACCTTCTAAGGCAGCTGGCTGGGCCTGTGATTGCCATGGGAACAGAGGATACAACTGTCAATGTCTGATGAATGCTGCCATTCCCTAGGAGATGCCCTCCATCGAAGCTGTGGCGCTGCTCACTTCATGGGACATTGTGCTAAAACTTCAAGTCAGGAGCTTCATTTTCCACCAGTGAAAGAAGTAACTATGAGGCACCTTAACCTCCCCGTTTTATTTCAGACATAGCTTCATCCAAAGCTGTCAGGAGTCGCGTAGGGATGCGGGGAATCCTCTGATGTGGTATTTGTAGAAATACCAAATAGCGGCTTTCAGTTTTGTCAAGAACTGAATGTTCGCACTGATTGCTGCAGCCTCCTGGGCAGGAATAGGGAGGCTGGAGGGAGCAGGAACAGGACTCGGGCACTGGGGACAATGTGGGGGAAGGGGAGGCTCCCAGGCAGAATGATAGGGGTGCACAGGAGAGGGGGTGGCAGAAGAAGACTTTGGGGAATGCAGCAGAATTAAAATGCCCATCATCATGTGACAGTGGCCGTTATAGATACTCAAAATCCTGCTGTCTGTTCTTTTTCGTTCTGTTTTCTACTGAGTGTGGATGCCAGTATTCAGGAAAAGTTTCTGCCCGTACTTCATAACAAATATTTGTTTATCAGATGCCTGATGCCCAAGGTCTTCTGGGTGCCCAACACAACAGATAAAACACTAGTGCAACAGTTACCAGGGAGGGTGCAAGATGAACATTTAAAGGCTAAAACCCAGCATCAAATCCCGTCTTCATGCCCAGCCAGTCTGAATTAAAAAGAAGCAGATGGATCTACAGCTGTAAAGAAAAACAAGAATCTTTGAAATACTATTTCTGAAATTAACTGCATGAGGTGTAAGTCAGGGCACAGTTGGATCTTACCTGTTTAAGGTTAAAAGAAGTTTCTTTTAATAAAAAGAGTAAAATGAAGGAATCACTTGCTGGTTAGGATGCATGGCTGGCTCTCAGAATTCATTGAATTGGAATCTTCATTTTTTTTCCCTATCAAATTTTGCATACCAGGGGTCAAATCCTGCTCTGTTACTCCAGTGCAACCCCAGAGAGTTTTGTCAGTGATGTACCTGTGTAACTAAAAGCATGATTAGCCCCAATTCCGTGTGACTGGGGCGGAGGATGGGGAATGATGCCAAAATACTGTACATAGAAATAAATGTACCTCTCTAAATTAAGCAAGCTCATTCAAACCTGGGCTTTTGGATAGCCAGAGTGATTGAGCAATCTTTCCTGCTGCTGTTTCTTCCAGAATTGGATAGGAATGGAGACTATAATGTACCGAAAGGCTTCTCAGATCCAGTGCTGTGCATGGTTTGATATTGTCCAGGTAGCATCACCTATTAACAAAATCTTGAATGTGATTTCTAGAACAGTGAGGACCTTCTTGAAAATACTGCCCTGGAGCTTGATACACCTTTTCCTGTCCAGTGGATAAGACTGAAGCCTGATTATTAAGACTGATATTTCAGAGACTAGGGAGTAAAGGTAAAAAATGTACATATTTAAGCAATTCCACATAGCTGAATCAGAGAACTTAAGGATCTTTATGGTCACGCAACAGAATAGTCAGAACTTCTTTTACTGGGCAGGGAATAACTTAATCTTAATTCATACCAAGAACAAAACAGGTTATAAGAAAATAATTTCAGATGAGAAACAATATTGTCTATTGCATGGTTCGATCACTCCAGGTCCTTACTTGCCGAGAAAACTGGGGGGTGGAGAGAGGGAAGGTCTTCAGAGGTACAAATGCCAGTTAAATGCCCATCTGCCATTTGTGCCTCTGAAAATCGCACCCTGGTTAGATAGCTGTGCACACTTGGTGCACACTAGGATAGGAACCTGGGACCCCAAGGTTCATAGGATCACTTCTCAGCTCTGTGTATCTCATTTCACTAATCTACAAAGTAGGTTTAATAGACTTTTCTCTAGTAGAGGTGGGGAGAGGCATAAATCATGTTTGGAACCTCTAATGTGACTGTGCAAAGTATTTCTACTAAAGGGGAGAAGTTTCTTCAAAATCAGGAAGCAACTCTGGACTGTGAGGTGTTTGGTTGTGGCGCTGGTCCCGCTTTAGCAGAGCCCTTAATGATGTGTTTAAAGTTAAACATCTGTTTCGGTGAATTGGGTCCTTTTTGTCCTCAAGGTTGTGGTGTGTGTTTGGTAACCCATCACTTACAGCAAATAAGTGACCTCATGAAAGCATCCCTTTCATCAATGCCAGGAGAATTAAATCATGAATGAGACGATCTTTGATCTTCAACTGGATTAGATGTTACTTGAAACTATTATCCTGGCATGGCTTGTTTTTTAAAAATACTCTTTAAATAAGGAACTTTGATTTAGTACTAGAAAATTATAATTTATTTAATGGGCATCCATGCCCCAAATTCCAGGCACTACGGTGGCTTTAGGAAGGTGTTCTTATCTGCTGAAATGAGACAGAGACTGAGACTGTTCAGCATCTTGTGACTGCAGCTAGCAATGTATTCATCACTATGGATGCAGTTCACCTCCTGGATAGAGGACATGCCTAAGATTTATTCATCATTCAAGTGCCACTTAAGCTCTATTTTGAAGACTTAAGAAGGAGTTAAGTTAAGATTTATGGGCCTTGGTGGTGCTCTGCACGGGGTGAATGTCACTATATGGTTTCTAAACGAAAGACCATCTATGGAAATGCAGCGACCACAATAAAATATCTAAGCGAAATGAGACAATATATAGTGTACTGCCTCTATTTGAGTAACAAGCAAATTAAGAATTTTTAAAAAGTTGCTATTACTATTGGAATAACTAGGTTACAACACTAAACCCATCTTGCCACAACACTCTCTAGTATTTCCTGTCTGTCTGTGTAGGTAAGGTACTTATATGGCCTCCTCCACCATAGAACCTAAGCACATAACATCTTTAAATATATTTATTCTCATGTCGTCCCAACAAGATATTATTCCAGTTGTACAGATGAGGAATAGAGGCACATAGGTCTCCTGAGCCACAAGCCAGCAGCCTAACGGCTAAATCATCTTCTCTCTATTGGTCATTTTCTTTTTTGTAAGTTTTGTAAGAAAATAACTTGAATCATCAACAATTCTGTTTCTTTACTAAAAAGTTAGATCAACGATCGTCTCATTCATGATTTAATTCTCCTAGCATTGATGAAAGGGATGCTTTCATGAGGTCACTTATTTGCTGTAAGTGATGGGCTACCAAACCCACACCACAACCTTGAGGGACAAAAAGGACTTCCTAGACACCACGGTGCAAATAAATGATGGTCACATTAACACCACCCTATACTGAAAACCTACCGACCGCTATGCCTACCTTCATGCCTCCAGCTTCCATCCCGGGCACATCACCATCTGTTGTTCACAGCCAAAGCCTGAGGTACACCACATCTGGCTCTCACCCCTCAGACGGACCACACCTACCAAAACTGCCCAGGATTCTCAACTACAATACCCGCACGAGGAATAGGAAACGATCAACAGAGCCAGACGTTGTACCTAAAGCTCTACTGCAAGACAAACCAAGAAAGAAACAACAAGGACCACATCGGGCTCACATCAGTCCCCAGGCTAAACCCCTTCCACGATCATCAAGCGGATCTACAACTGCATCTAGGACAATGACCCACACTTCATAGGCTCTGGGTGGCAGGCCAGATCTCTGACCCACACAACTCGCCAACCTGAATTATTCTCACCAAGTACTGCACGACCACACCATGAGTGACTCTAAGCTGGACCAATCCATCATACAGCCTCGATACCACACTGCCCCACATAAGCAACCAGCGACTACCACAACAGGACCTAACCAGATCAGCCAACACCATCGCAAGGTTCAATCCCCTCACGTCCACATGTAATATACACCCATCATGAGCAGCAATTGCCCTTGTATGTACATCGCCATACTGGACCGTCTCTAGCGGAAGAAAGGATAATAGGACAGACAATCAGATATTAGAAGGCAATCATACAAAACCTGTAGAGAGCACTTACCTCCTCCGGCCACACTATGGCGACCTTAAGGTGCCCATCCTTGCAGCAAACACTTCAAGGACCACTCGTCAAAGAGAAACTAACTGAAGCTCTCAGTTCATTTGCAATGACACCAGTCAAGTAGATTAACAAAGACTGGTGAATGGTCTGCCAACTACAAAACCAGTTTCTCCTCCCTTGTTTCACCCAACTGCTAGAACATGTGGCCTCCATCCTCCCTGAGGAACTAACCTCGTTCTTTGCTTGCTTCTTGCTTGCATGTATATCCTGCCCCTGGAAATTTCCACTACATGCATCTGACGAAGTGGGTATTCACCCACGAAAGCTCATGCTCCAAAACGTCTGTCAGTCTATAAGGTGCCACAGGATTCTTTGCTGCTTTTACAGATCCAGACTAACACGGCTACCCCTCTGATACTAAAAAGTTAGAACATAAAGAATTTTTGTAAATTGTTGCCAATTTCCTGCTTTCTGCATCCAGTTTGAAACTCAGCTTGAAATCAACTTAAATAGTATACAGGATATGCACTTAGTCAAAAATCCCTTTGTCATGTAAATTAGCAATACATATGCAATGGTGTGGGGCTATTTCTCAGAGAGAGGCTAATTTAATGCATATTTTGTATCATGGTCAGACATCCCTTTTCATTGGCTGGCTGCAGGCATTGAGGCTCTGGACAGGATTGTGTATCGCTGCTACCTATACAGTTCAGTGTTCAATTTTGTGTAGTTGGCTGTGGATCCTGTTTTAAAATATGGCCACTTGTAGGTTAATATTGGTCTTTTTTGTGTATGTTTTAGGTCTACCTCATTGAAATGGCTTTTTACACTGTTTTGAGTGTTTTTTTCATTAGGAAATGCAAGCAGTGATCAATATTTCTGTCTGCTTTTCTACATGGCCTTTTTTAATGGTATCGTCTCTTTTTTCCAGATTCTGTTTGAGTGTCACCTTAATACCAATAAAACACCTATTACCTTGGATTCCCTTCAGTCCGTTCAATGATAGTCAGAAGGGTCAGTTGTACGCTCAGACACTGCATGTGACTTGCACTTGTGTTTCTGAGAACAGAACTGGATCTGTAGTGTTTAAGATGTTTTGTATTCAGTTTTTCTGTTGTTGTTGCTGCCAGGTATGTGTAAAAGATATATGTCCTATACTATTAGCAACTAAGTGCTGAGATTCTGAATGTCCTGGCATATCCCATTGCCAGCGAAAGCAATGTTACTTTTAAGCTCAGAGGCAAAGGTCGGAAGGTTATTACTGGGTATGTAGCTGCTAGTAAAGCTGCCGTATAAATTTGAGAATATCCTGCATTTCTGGGTATCCATTGTGTACGTTATATTAAATGCTATTTTATTACAGTTTAACTTTGCATAATTTTACCAGTGCCATCACTGTCTGCGCTGATAGCATTTGGAAGATTTAAATCTTGGTGGCTGTGTGCTTCAGTTCTTAATGTTCTATCACAATTAATTGTAATGGCTGGTACAGGACCCAGTCCTCATTGGCCACACACATATCCCGATCCCAGCAAGATGGCAGGCATGCTGTAGAGGTGTTGCATCACGTGGTAGGGGATGTTCCTCCGTCCTGACTCCAGATCTCAGAGGCCTCTCTGCAGAGCCTCCTCTGTGTGAGTCACATAGGCAGGGCTATTAGCGGCTGTCTGGTGTTTGAGGCAAGCTGGGCTCAGCCTTGCCCATAACTTAGTAGCTATCCCTCAGCCACGCTGCTGAGCTGCCGACACAAGAGCTAATTAGTGTCCCCAACTAATGTAGACTAATGGGGCTTGTGATGGTGAAGCAGGGAGAGCACTACGTAACCAGAGCAGCGAATTCAGTAGAGAGGAGCCAGGCAGAGGTCCCTCTCCCTTGGCAGGGCCTGGAGGAAGGCCCAATAGTTTTGAATTGGCTGTGTCCAGGAGGCAGAGCTACCGGAGCAAGGTTAACCCCTGTGGTGTGGCCCTGGACTGGGGAGGGGCTCCAAGCTGGGGTCTGTAAGGACCAAGGAAGGGGAGAGGAGGCCAGGGGATGGTGGAAAGCCAGTGTTAGTGGTACTTGGGCTGTCAGCAGGGAAAAGCTGGGACGGGTGGGTGTGAGTATGTAGATGACTGGGGAAGAACATAAGAACGGCCGTACTGAGTCAGACCAAAGGTCCATCTAGCCGAGTGTCCTGTCTTCTGACAGTGGCCAATGCAGGTACCCCAGAGGGAATGAACAGAACAGTTAACCATCAAGTGATCCATCCCTTGTCGCCCATTCCCAGCTTCTGGCAAACAGAGGCTAGGGACACCATCCCTGCCCATCCTTGCTAATAGCCATTGATGGACCTGTCCTCCATGAATTTATCTAGTTCTTTTTTGAACCCTATTATAGTCTTGGCCTTCACAGCATCCTCTGGCAAGGAGTTCCACAGGTTGACTGTGTGTTGTGTGAAAAAATACTTCCTTTTGTTTCTTTTAAACCTGATGCCTATTAATTTCATTTGGTGGCCCCTAGTTGTTGTGTTATGAGGAGTAAATAACACGTCCTTATTTGCTTTCTCCAAACCAGTCCTGATTTTATAGACTTCTATCCTATGTCCTCTTAGTCATCTCTTTTCCAGTCTTATTAATCTCTCCTCATATGGCAGCCATTCCATACCCCTAATCATTTTTGTTGTCCTTTTCTGAACCTTTTCCAATTCCAGTATATCTTTTTGAGATAGGGTGCCCACATCTGCACGCAGTATTCAAGATGTGGGCATGTCATAGCTTTCCTACTCAGATCTGAACCTTAGAGTTCAGAAAATAAGATGCTAGCATGAAACCTCCAAGCTTAATTACCAGCTTAGATCTGATATTGCTGCCACCAGACAGAAATTTCAGTGCCTGCCTCACTCTGGTCTCCCCAAAATCTTCCCTGGGGAACCCCAAGATTCAGATGCCCTGAGTCTCTCAACAAAGGAAAGTACCCACTTCCCTTCTCCCTTTACCTCCTCCCCAGGCTTCCCTCCCTGGGTTATCCTGGAAGATTACCGTACTGTAAACTCCTTGAATTAAAAACAGGAAGAGCAAAAGGGCCTGTATGATAAATAACCAGAGAGCGTTCTTTTCAAGGTAGGAAGACCAGGTTAGCTTAAAAGTGCAACAGCCCATAAGATGGAAGCATGCATGGACAAGTGGCGTTCATGGTCCAAGCGCCTGGGAGCTGTTTAACTACCTCATAGCATAACCCAATTCCTCACTAAAGCCACATGTAACCAGTTAATTCTCTCAAGCCCTTTTATTACCAGAGACTTACAGGTTTGTCAGTTACAGTCCAGGGAGGAGATGTACGCGGTGGCCTGGTATGTGTACTACTAGAGGTAAGGGAAAAAGGATGGCTGGCGTGAAGTGAGTGGAACCTCCTCAACCACCAGGACCGTTGAGCGGCGACAAATCAAGGATGCTAGTGCACATAGCTTCGCCCCCATTGTTCTCAGCACCCAGACGGCTGAATCAGGGCATACCACTCCATTGACAAAGCAATCTCACCCCATTCAGAACACCACGCCTACGTGGTCTCCGACGCCCAAGCTGGCCTAAATAGAATGGAGATCCAGAAACATCTACAGCACTGGGTATAAACGCTCATCTACCATGCCATGTGCATCTCGTTCAGGTACCCAAACGCTGGGAAATACTTTCTGACACCGGTACATGCGTACTCGCGAAACAGCCACTGCCATGCACCGGAATGAGCATTGGAGAAAGTTGGGACAGTGCCCAGTTCACCTCTACAATAGACTTAATCAAGGGTACTGCATACCGCTAGATGACCGCCAAGAAAGTCGCCAAGACCCTGTTATATACTCTGGTGCGAATGCAACCGCCACTTCCAAGGCTGGTGGAGGTCGGCTAGCAGTACTGGAGAATTGCAGTTTTGCCTACCTCGATGATGTGGCCATTTATTTCAGACTCCCTGCCCAAACACCTAGTCACTGAAGTTCTTGACATAGGGGTCGTTTAAGGGCAACCTGCAAATCGTCAAAACTCAGAGTGACTTACCTGGACATCAGGTGGGTCGAGGATCCATAAGATCCCTAACAGCCAAGTGATGCTCTCCAAAAGTGGCCTGTCCCAAGCAAAGAACACAGGTCCAATCCTTGCTTGGCTGGCGGTATTACAGGCGATTGACCACAACAAGCCAAGATCGCTGCCCCGACGACGACCTGCCAAAGACCCAGCCAGAATACAGATTAAGTGGACTGATGAAGTGTCAGAAGGCTCTTACCCAGCTTAAGGCGATGCTCATGGTCTGGACCCTGTGGCTAAGGGCCAACCGGACTTGACAAACCACCTAGAAACCACCGATGCATCTGAGCGTGTATAGGAGCAAAGGTTCTCAATGCAGGAAGGACCGATCACAACTTCCATCCTGTAGTCGGTTTCTCAGCAAAAATTGTCTGAGAGGGGAAAGTCACTGGTCAGTCAGTGAAAAGGAGTGCTCATGCTCATTGTGTTCGCCGTGGAAAAAGCTACGCCCCATACGTGGGGACGGCGGTTCCCAGCAGCAAACTGATCCATCTGTGACATGGAAGGGCTCATACTGCAGGGGGAACAAGCAAGAAACTTCTTTGTTGAGTTAGCTCTTCCAAATTTTGATTTTGGAAATTCAACCACATTCAGGGGCTTCTAACAAAGTAGCTGAGCACTCCCCCGTGAGAGTTCCCAGAACGCTGGTTAAAAATTTTCCTTAAATATGTAAAGTCTTGTAGTTACATACTCAGTAGTATGTAAAGGTGCATGTGTTGTATTAATCTGTTTAGTCTAAAGTTCTAGGAAGAAATAACCGCCAGTGATGTTTCCACTGCCTGTGATTTGGGTCGGTCATAAACAGATAGCTAAGGGTTAATGTTTCTTTACCAGTAAAGGGTCAACAAAGGACCCACTCTGACACAGAGACCATCAGGAAACCGGATTTTTTCAAAGCTCAGGAAGGAAGTTGGTGTGGGTCTTTGTCGGACTCTAGGCTCTCTCGCCTGCTGAGAGAGGATCTCTCTACCTCCAGGCTTTTCTAATCTTCTGTTTCCAAGTTGTAAGTACAAAGGTAGAAAAACAATAGGCTTATGTTGTTTTTTTTGTATTTACATGTGTTTAGTTTGCTGGAATGTTTTCAATTGTATTTCTTTTTGAATAAGGCTGTTTATTCATGTTTTCTTTTAAGCCAATAACCCTGTATTATTGTCACCTTGATACAGAGACCATTTTTATGTCTATTTCTTTCTTTTTATATAAAGCTTTCTTTTTAAGACCTGTTGGATTTTTTTCCTAGTGGGGACTCAAAGGGATTGAGCCTGCAGCTCACCAGGGAATTGGTGGGAGGGAAAAGAAGGAGGGGGGAAGGTAAATTGTCCTCTGGTCAGGTGTTTGGTTCCCTTTGTTAACCCTTTACTGGTAAAAGAAACATTAACCCTTAGCTATCTGTTTATAACAGGGCGTACCATGGATTTATATATTTTTTGCCTTATTATCTCTCCTTTTCTTAGATTCCCAACATACTGTTTGCATTTTTGACAGCTGCTGCACATTGAGTGGATGTTTTCAGAGAACTATCCACAGTGTTTCTCAGCAAAAAAGATCTCTTTCTTGAATGGTAACAGCTAATTTAGACGCCATCATATTATATATAGTTGGGATTATTTTTTCCAATGTGCATTACTTTGCATTTATCAACATTGAATTTCATCTGCCATTTTGTTGCCCAGTCACCCAATTTTGAGAGATCCTTTTGTAGCTCTTCGCAGTCTTGTTTGGGACTTAACTGTCTTGAGTTGAAGAATTGAAGCTGAGACCCAGGAGGGGTGACAGACCTTTCGTCTTAGAAGGGTGCAGAACTCTTATGTGACTTGGCCAGAGGGCTAAACCACTGGAGACAGACCCAGTGAGAATCTGGAGAGGAGATTGGCTGGGATTGGCCATCATAGTTGAGAAAGTGGCCACCAGAGGTGGTGAACAAGGCAAGGTCTCCTGCAACCCCGTGTCCGGGCTGGAGGGGTGCCCTAGAATTAAGGACATACTTTACTCATGCAGTCCCTGTCCTGGCAGTGGTCCTTTGGTGTAACCTCTCTTCCTAGCAAGAATCTGTGCATAGAGATGAGTGCAGGGGCCCTGTGCAAGATGGGTATGTGTAACCATAATCTAGCACACATGCTTTCTGCTTGTTGGGTACATGTGAGTTCATTCAGGAGGTTAGTTTTGTTGTTTTCCCTGCATTGACCAGGATTTGGCCCCAGTTTTTCTAGATCACTCTAGCAACTTGTCTGAAAATAAGATTGTTCAAGACCTATGACAAGCCAATTTCAGCTTTTCGAGGCAAACCTGTTTTACTATATATACTGTACTGCATGCTGCTGATCTTGGTGTTCTGATGGCAAAGTGGGGCTGCTGAAGTAACTGTACAAACGTTCTTCTTTACTTGTTTTTCAGAGACAGTATGTCACCATTTCATAGCATTATCCTCCAAGGAGAGTAAGTTGCCAGTATATAAACTTGACACACAAGAGGGCCATAAGAAATCCCACGGAGAGTACAAATGTTATAGCTCACTGCTGCCAATGTGTTTGTTACAGTCTCTTCTTAAGTGTCAATAGAAAAACAAAATCATCTTATTCTCAGTAACTACAGGACCTAAGGCTACGTCTACACCACCACTCTTACAACGGCGCGGCTTTGCAGTGTAGCTGCTGTTTGTCGACGGGAGCGAGCTCTGCCATTGCCAAAATAAAACCACTCCCAATAAGGGGAGGTAGTTTTTTCGATGGGAGCACAGCTCCCACTAATGAAGCGCTGTTGACACTGGCGCTTTTCATCGCTAAGTCTTTTGTTGTTGGGAGTATGTTTTTTTCACACCCCTGAGTGACAAAAGTTTTAGCGATGAAAGTGCCTGTGTTGACAAAGCGAAAGAGAGACGTCTATGAATGCAATTGATCCTTCTGTCACCATTACATTCAGCCTGGTCCATGTATTCAGAGCTTTTGTTAGATGGAAGGATGGTTCCACTGTATAATTCAGTGGTCTTGGAGTACAAAGCATGGGTCAGAGCTAGTACAGAGTAAAATGCAGAGTGTGGGGGGCGGGGGAAGGAAAGGTTTTATGCGAGGTTAACGACAGGTTCACTCAAACTAAGCCCTGGTCTAACCTGGGGGAGTATCGATCTAAGTTACGCAACTTCAGCTATGTGAATAACGTAGCTGAAGTCAACATACTTAGATCAACTTACCATGGTGTCTTCACCGCGGTGAGTCGACTGCTGCCACTCCCCCGTCCACTCCGCCTGCGCCTCTCACGGCGCTGGAGTACAGGAGTCGACGGGAGAGCACTTGGGTCGATTTATCACGGCTAGACTAGACGCGATAAACCAACCCCCACTGGATCGATCACTGCCCGCTGATCTGGCGGGTAGTGTAGACATATCCTAAGGTAGTGTAATCTATACACATTTTAAGTGCATACTACATGAACTACTGTTGTCTGGCACTTCTCTCTTCTCCGTCATCACTTTTTAAGCACGCTTTCAGGGAAAAATTTCATTGAATGCCATTGGCTGCCTATGTCTTCAGGTGAAATTGTATTTGGTGTGTATTTTTAAAACTGTTTTTTAAAAGGAACCATTAAGTTAGTGTGGTCCTAAGGAGCACAAGGGTGGGTTGGGCTAGTAACCTTGAAAAGGTGATTTCTGTACATAGGACTGGGCCACGGGGCACTTGTGCTTCCTTTCTCAGCATTAGTTGTACAACAGTTTTTGTGCATTGGTTTTGCAGCTGTGGGACTGCTGCCCTCTCGTCATACCAATACGTAAGCCAGCCTCCCCTCCCTCTTAGTTTCCTCTGTCACCTGCAGGGCAGTGAAGCAGCCTGAGGGGAGAGAGATGGTTTTTCTACTTTTTTCGTCAGTGACTCAAAGTAGCATGGTGGATTACCATGTTTATAAGTAAGCTCCCAGTGCTTTTGTTCTACATGGATGAAAAATTTGCCCAAGTGTATTCCTAGGTATTTGTCCCTGAGGTATCTAAGCACCAATTCTCAATTGTGCATACACTGTCAGATAAGAAGGTTATGATTTTAAAAGGCTGCATATTTTTTAGCGCTGCTGAGAGGCATTTGGGCTGCTCAGAAGTTATCAAAACCCACCTGGATTGGACACATTGTCCCTTCAGTCATGCCACTTGCGCTGTGAGTTATGTAAAGTAGCACATTGGTGTGTGGTTTTCTTTTCGTTTCTTTGCTGCTCAGCTAAAAGCAAACGTTAAGGTTCTGTGTTCTGCATCGGAATGTTCCTCCTGGGGTTTGTCAAATGCCTTCTAAGCAACAGCAGAGACAGTCCCATTTGGATGCATTGGGATGGAATAGGCTGTGCTTTATGGTAGGTTGCAAGAGGAACCATGACTGCAGAGGCAGCATGTGTGCAATTAGCTTAAAGGAACCCGGGAACAAATGCTTGCGCAAGGTTTATAGGGCCCCATCTAGTGGTGACTCTTTGGAAATTCACCTGTGGAGATTGTTTAAGTGGATAGCGAAAGAATCTGGACTGAACATGTTAGTGGCTTATCTGTTACACTCAGATGGCCAAGGTCATTTATATGCTCACTTAATGTTTGGCTCTTCATATAAAATAAAATAAAAAAACTTTTGTTATTGAAGGCCAATGGCTCCTGCACTAAATCATCATCTGTGGATATATCTAACCTACCTTGACATCCACTTCCCATCTCCATCTCTCCCTGCCCCCCACATCTGTCTGCTTCTCTGTATAACCATCTTGTTTTTTCTTCTTCACCCCGCGTATGCCTGGACCACATTCATTGAACTAGTTCAGGAGGAGGGTGTCCAGTCCTCCTGCGTCTCCCAGCTTGGTACCCACTTCTGCCATGATGCCCACAAGAAATTAGCCAGCTAATAATGGCCTGGATAGAAGTGTGTGTGCGCGCGCGCCTTGAGGGGCAAAAAGGGTGTGTTGCTAGGGTGTAATTTAGTTGAGTTAGCTTAACATAATAGAAAAGCCCCGTTAAAATGCCAGTGAGCGCATCTGAGGCCATAGTAGGTCGCCGTGTCGTGGCCTTTATTAATGGAGTCTTTCAGTCATGTTACAATTGTTCTGAGCTAACACCATTGCAAATGCACCCGTTTTGCCCTTCAGGGCTTTCCGGATGTTTACTTGTCTCTGTCAATTGAAGCTCTTAGGAGCATGGTTTGTGTCGCACTACTTGTTTTAGAGGGCTTCGCATGTGGTGAGTGCTGCCTGATATGCTCAGATAGCCAGTGTGCAGAGAAGTAAGTTGGGGGTTCCACAATGCTTAATGCGTTCTCTTCTAATGCAAATTATCTGAATAGCTTCCTATTCTGTGGCTTACTTTAAGTAGCATCTTGTTTTACAAATAGCCCCATTGAAAAGAGTGTGTATGAGGACCAAATTCTACTCCTGCTCACTCTGTGGCTCCTAATATGTCTGAGGCCAGGTCTACACGACGCGCGAAAATCGATTTTAGATACGCAATTTCAGCTACGAGAATAGCGTAGCTGAAATCGATTATCTAAAATCGATCTACTCACCCGTCTTCACCACGCGGGATCGATGTGCGCGGCTCGCCATGTCGATTCCGGAACTCCGTTGGTTTTGGTGGAGTTCCGGAATCGATGTAAGTGCGCTCAGGGATCGATATATTGCGTCTAGATGAGAAGCGATATATCGATCCCCGAGCAATCGATTGTAATGCGCCGATATGGAGCGTCATATAGACGTGGCCTCAGGTGCGTGGGGAAGAGAGTAAGGGGTCTTCTCCCATTGTGCAGCCTGCACCAGTGCTGCTTGAAATTGCAGCCTGTGCATTTGTGGTGGGGGCAGAGGATCGTTTAACCCATAGTAATTTACCTGGTATTAGGCTCCCTGTTGCTGGTGTGTGTTTGCATACGCGAGCTTCTCCGAAGGGTACAGAACTTCCTAAAACTGATTTTTTTTTTCAGTTAGAAAATAAGTTAGCTGTGTTGTTGTTTGAGGGCTAACTCTTGTCAATCTACCACCTTTCACACTCCTGTGCTAAAAATAGTGCACGATTTCCAGGCTGTAATTGCACATTCTGTATTCATAACATAAGAGCTCTTACGATAAATTACCTTTTGCTGTTAAGAGCTGCAAACAAGGTGTTTGGCTTTCTAAAAAGATTTTCAAATGGCCTAATCAATTCTGCATTGCTAGTACGTCTACTCTATACATTCAGGTATAATCGTGTTGTGAGTAGGCATTCCCGTGCTAGCTTTAATCTAGCAAAAGAATACCAGCGAAGTGCCTGTGGCATGGATCCCGGTGTGGGCTGGCACCTCGAGTGGGTACCCAGGCGCTCTGATGGGCTAGTAGATGCATGGCTAGCCCAGGTGCCATTACCACTCTACGACTGTTACCTGTGCTAGCTAGATTAAAGCATGCGACAGTCACACCTGAGTGTGCGCTGTAAAACACCCCTATAAAAGGCAGCTCTCCTGGGTGAACTGGGTGTAACAGCAGATCTGCGTGGGGGGAGGAGTGGGTAGGAAGGCAGTAATGCAAATCTCTGTTGTTGGCCTTGGCCATTTGAATTACTTGTACAAAGAACCAAATGTATCAGCGTTCCAGTGGCCTCAGTTTCACTTCATCAGAATGTACCTTCCTGTTGAGGGACCCCTGGCATAGTCTGTTAGCATCTGAGCACAGTGTAAGAGCTGCTCAGTCGCACATGGGCACCCAGGCGGGTCCCAGTAGTACCAGAAATGAAATGGGTCCAAAACACTTGGTAAGATGTCAAAAGGGTCTCTGGGAAAAAGGTTTGGGAACCTCTGGGCTCGAGAATTGTTGCCTCAGCTGATCTCAGCGGCATGCGGGAGAGGCAGTCTCTCAGGTAGCCAGGTCCCAAACCGTTTAGGACTTTATAGCTCAAGACAAACCCTGAAAGCTGCACAGGAAACCAGCCAATGCCGATTGCAGACTGTGGCACCCAACTATGATGTACCTCCAGCATGAAGTCAGAGGGCTTCCTCCGTACTCGCTTGAGGTTTGGAATGGTCTCACGGCGTAGTCACTGTTTTACAGTACTGCATTAACCCTGGGGGCAAGGACACAAGCGCCTGGCTCACAGCCTTCTCCCCAAGCACGGGGTGGGGTGGGGGTGGGGGTGGGGGAAGCAGTCCTGTGGAAGCTGCTGCCTGCTCATCCAGGAACAGCTTAGGGTCTAATATGAGCTGTGAATGGCAGGTGCAATCCCTCCCCAAAAGGGAGATGATCCAAGCTCAAGCATCTTTTTGGGTTATTTCTCTCACCTGCCAGCTTTCTCTCCAGCTAACTCTCACCAAACCCTGGTTTGAAGTTATAAACTTAGTTGTCCCAGCATGGTCAGGAGAGGTTAACATCCAGCTCTGTATCTGTCCGCATAAAGGGGAGTGCTACAGCCCGTGTATCCTTGCTAGCCCTCCTAATGGCCCCAGAGGCCAAGTGGACAAGAAGTGCCAACAAGACTGAGCCTTCTGGCACACTGAGTGTGTCCTTGAGCTAGGCAAACAACCAGCCACCGATGGCCATCCTCTGGGATCACTCTGGAAGGCAGAAGCACGGATGCCCTGGAGTGATTCCAACCCCTGGTTGGGACCTCCGGCATGTCAGCAAAGTCTTGTGTTCTTCCTCCTTACTGGGTGTACTGCACTCTGCTCACATCTGCTGCCAAAGCTAGTTCTTGTTCTGTATTCCAGTCATGCACCATGCAATCAAAATCTATAGAATGCCTCCCATGCCAGCCTCTTCCTTGGCTCTGATATTAGTTGCCAGCTGTCCCAACGGTTCATTGGCATTAGTCTTTTCCTTTCTTGTTAAGTTCTTCTGTACCTCTCTGTCTCCGTGCATCAGATTTTCCCGATCCTGGATGATTCCTGACCCTGAGCAAATGTTTAATCCATTACAGTGGTTATTCTCGATACCAGTTTGCCTTCCAACTACATAAATCAATTTGTCATGTTGTACAATATCCAACGCTTGCCTGAAATACAGATAAATTATGTCTACCACTGTTTCACCGTTGTAACTAATGTGATAATGTATTAAAATAAAAACAATATTATTTGACACAATTTCCTTTTCTAAATCACAGGTGTCAGTCTTGCACTATGATGCATTTTCAATCCTGTGTCTTTTTTTAATCATAATCTCTAATATATTTTAACAGTTACAGTCAGGTTTATGTCTATGGTTTCCATGTTTCTTTCAGACACAGGAATGCTGGGCTGTAATTCCTCCAGGCCACACGTCTCTGTAATAGTCCCAAATGCCTGATTACTTGCCCAGTGTAACTGCAGTAGCCTTGTCATATCATAATTCATGTTTTACAGAGCTGCAGTTTTCCTCATATTCATGGGTTTTTTAAAGTGTGTTTATGGTCAGAAAAATTGCCATATGCAATTGGCACCTTCTTACTTTAGAGACCAAATAAATTCTAAGGTCTAATCCAAAGGGCATCAAAATCTATAGAAAGGTCTCATTGACTTGAGTGAGTTTTGGATTATGCCCTTAATATTATTTTCCTGCTTGCCTGGCAGTACCACCACAGCTGTGATCTGCATTTTTTCTGGCTCAAGTATCACTGATAGTATTGTTAACTGAATTCCAAGTGCAGAATTATTATTCATGATAAGGAAGCCAGTGAGAGACCCCGGCATGACTTCCAGATCCCAGGCACAGTTTGTGAGGCTGGCAGTTCAGGAAAAGAAAATCTGTTCATTGTAAACTGAACAAATTTGAGAAGGTCGGTGGGACAAAATAATATCGATCCTTCCCACGTCCCAACAATGCCATTTTCAGAGACTTATTTTTCAGGGTTGAATTAATTGACCCAGCGTTTAACCAGTTATCTTGAATTTACTCCAGCTGCTTCCCAGGAGTTTGCCACGGGACTCCACCAGAGTAGCTGTCCAGACCTTTGCAGTAATCTGATTCAAAGCAGTAGTGCTAAGGGCCATCATTGTGTATTGATGTTCTGTTTTGTTTTTTAAATGATGATGTTAAATTAAAGGAAGGCTCTTCAAAGAGTGTGTCTACCCTGCATCTGGGAGCCAGCCTCCCAGCTCAGGTCCACAGATGTATATTAGTGGGGCTCACGCTACTAGCATAGTGAAAATAGCTGTGTAAACATTGTGACTTGGGCTCTGAAGCCTCGGGGATGGGGTGGGCTTTAGTGCCAGAGCTCTACCCCGAGCAGCAGTGTCTAAGCACTGGCTACACAGCTAGGTTCAGCACACTGGTGTCAGCCCTGCTAGCGTAAGTCCGTGGACCTGAGCTGGGAGGCTGACTTCCAGATGCAGTGTGGACATAGCCAAAGTGATTAACAAAAACCGGACAGGGAAGTGTTTTTCTCGTTGTACGGCTGGGGTAGCTGGAGCACAGAAAAGTTAAATGAAGCAGCTCGAGATTTCATGGAGACTCCCTGGCAGTGTCAGGTATAGAACACAGGGGACCCGAGTCCCCTCCCCCTGCATCCCCAGGCATGGTTTCCCTGTGAATGCCTTGTCCCCTGCTTGCGCCTGCATGGTCTGCACTGGCTCTATGTATTTCCTGCTGGCCGGAAGTGATTTGAAGGCACTAAAACTTGACACTTTTTCATGAAAATCTGTTTGCTGCTGTTTGCCCTGGAAACGGTACCCGGGGAGCTCCATGAGCTGGTGGCAAGAGCCTCGCAGAGCCGTTTTTAGGAGTGTATGTTCTGGCCAGGCATGCAGAAGGCTGGACCATGCGGTGCTTTCCAGAGGCTGCTGCTAGACGCAGGTCAGGGTTTTGCCTTTTGCCATAGCAAAGCCTCCTGCTCTCACTCCTTCCCTCTCCTCTTACTGCCCCCCCCAATCCAGACCAAAGCCCAGATACCACCACTTCCCATTCTGCACTAATCTGACAAGAAGGGGATTGTTTGGGGGCCCGTTTTGCCACCGGTGCAGATTATTTCACACAACTCCAGTTAAAATAAAGGCCAAAAAATAGAAAGTAAATTTAATTGCGACATTTTGACTATAAAACCTTCAGGAGCAATCTGTCAAAGGAAAAGAAGTGAACTTTGTCCTGCCCGTCTTTGCTGGTTTTAGCACTGCGGGGATGACAGCATGTGGATTACATAATCTTTGCAAAGGGAAAAAAATAGCTAAGCCTTTTTTCCATTGTTCTCTGAATAAGTTTTTGATGTAATCACCGGAATGATGGGAATTGTTAGACTGACAAGAAAGCTGAAGAGCAGAAAAAATTATGTAGAGAGTTTAATGAAAATCTCCCCCTGGAACTTTGGGAAATAGGTTACAGGTGTTTGCCGACGTTTATCTGCTGATTTCAACAGACTGTCGTCTCACAGCATCAGCAGGTTTGTTGTGTACTAGCAGACTCTCAGTTGTCAGTTCAGGGCCCCAAATCCAAATCAAGTAGAAGGGAATACAGCAAGACACCGTGCTTGCCAGAGACGCTGTGCTTCCTAAAGCGGAAGTGCGGTATGGAGAGGACTAAATGACAGGCCAGGAGTTGTGAGGGGAGAGACCTAGATGTTTTTGTGCAATTAGTGCAGTTGCTTGGGATTATAAACACAGTATTATCATTTTAATAAAGGCAGAGGGATCTCTGTATTGCTTGCTAATAACAAACATAGAGTGATAATACCAACATGAGCAAAGTGTTATGGTGACAATAATTATGCTTCTTCGAGTGCTTGCTCATATCTGTTCCAATTAGGGGTGTGTGCGCCGCGTGCACGTCCGTTGGAAGATTTTTACCCTAGCAACACCCAGTGGGTCGGCTGGGCGCCCCCTGGCGTGACACCGCTATGGCACCGAGTATATACCCCTGCCAACCTGTCCGCTCCTCAGTTCCTTCTTACTGCCCGTGTCGGTCAATGGAACAGTGGAGCGCGACTTAGCTGATCTCCACCTCCCTAGCTATTCACGCGTTCTAATACTTATTGTGTATATAGTTTATTCTCTGTAGTTCTAGTTAATAGATTTTTGTAAACGTAGTTAGTGTATATAGTTCAGAGGGTTGGGGATAAGCCCTTTCCCTCCCCCGGTGCGCAGGCCCATGCCTGGCTCACCGGGTTTCAAACCGTGCTCGGCCTGCCGCCGGCTGATGCCCACGGGAGACCCTCACGACTCCTGCCTCAAGTGCTTGGGGGAATCCCACCTTGCAGACAAGTGCCGGATCTGCAAATCGTTCAAGCCGCGGACGAAAAAGGAGCGGGACTTTCGCCTTAAGCAGCTCCTAATGGAGGCAGCCCTCACTCCTCCACCTTCGGCACCGGCTGCCAGACAGTCCACGCCGGGGAGAAGTGCCTCGTCGACATCGGAGTGCGCCAGCACCGTGAAAACATCTCGGCACCAGCCGTCACTGGCCCAGAAACCGGCCTGGCACCGCTCCCTCTCCCCGCGTGCCAGAAAGCTCAAAGCTCCTGCGGCCCCACTGTCTGCACCGCAGTCTGAGCAGCAATCTAAGTCAAGCTGCCCAGCACCAGTAACTGCCGTGACACTGACAATCTCCGCACCGTTGATTCCGGCCATGCAAGAGCCGTCGAGTCCGGTGCATGACAGCTCCCCGGCACATGCCTCGGTAGAGCTTATCGTTCCCACTATGCCAGAGGCATCTGCTACAGCGAGGGAACTGATTGCGTTAACGGAGCCTGCCCTGCCTCAACCCCAGGCACCGCCGGTGTGGGTTATTCAATCGACAGGCAAGCCTACCATGGTAAGACCGCCTTCCATCGGCACCACAGGCAAACAGCACTCAAGATCGAGGTCCTGCCAACATTCTCGATCTCGTCACCACTCCAGATCCAGGTGCCACTCGCAGTCCCGGTACCGATCTCCTCCTCGGTACCGGTCATACTCGCGGCACCACTCGAGATCCCGCTCACTGGACCAATACTCCAGGCACTGGTCCAGCTCTCGGCACCGTTCGCACCGTAGCAGCTCTCATCCTAGGGCGTCAAGATCCCGATTGACCTCCCGGCACTGAGCCGGTCGCAGGTCCCAATCACACTCTCAGTACTGGTATGGATCCCGGTACTGCTGTCTGGTGCAGCACGAAATACGGTACCCTAGAGACAGGGTTCATCCTCAAACAGTCTCCACCCTGCCATGGCCATCGCGGCACGCATCTGAGTCATCGCACGCTGATAGTGCCGCCTATGCCGATTTAGAGACACACAGCCGTGTTCTTCATGAGGCTCAAGGTCCAGACCAAGGTCCTCATCAGTGGTCCTTTTGGATGCCTTCGGCATATCACCAGGCCCAAGGCGAACCCAGGGTACCATCACGTTCTTCCCCGTCGGAACATCATGCACCGGAGACCACTGTTAGCCGCCCCCCTCCAGCGGGTACAGATCAATCTCCTCAGGGACCGGACCCTCAGGTCCTCCTGGACCCTGACATACCTCCTGACCAAGAGTCCCTACAGGAACCAGTCGTACCGGGTCTGTCGTCCTCCTCTTCACCCGACGAGGCAGTGGCCGGTACATCCTTATCGGGCCCACCCTGTATCGACCTCCGAGCTCACCAGGACCTTCTGAGGTGAGTCACCTTAAACATCAATCTCCAGGTGGAGGAGGTCCCGGAGGTTGAAGACCCGGTAATAGACATACTGTCAGCGGGTGCCCCAACCCATGTAGCTTTGCCATTTATCCGCTCCATCCAAGCCAAAGCGGACACAATCTGGCAATCTCCGGCGTCTATCCCTCCTGCGGCCAGAGGGGTGGAAAGAAAGTACATGGTACCCTCCAAAGGGTACGAATACCTATATACCCACCCTCCTCCTTGCTCTCTGGTGGTTCAATCTGTCAGTGAGCGAGAGCGCCATGGCCAGCAAGCCCCCGCCCCCAAAATCAGGGGAGGCTAGACGGGTGGACCTGTTGGGACGTAAAGTCTACTCTGCAGGGGGCCTCCAACTTAGAGTGGCGAACCAACAGGCCCTGCTCAGTAGATATAATTTTTACACCTGGCAGTCGGTGGATAAGTTCACTGAACTGGTCCCACAAGACTCCGCCAGGAATTCCAAGCCCTTCTGGAGAAAGGAAAGAAAGTGGCATGGACTTCCCTGCAGGCCTCTCTCGATGCTGCCGATTCGGCGGCCAGAACTGTGGCCTCGGGAATCACGATGAGGAGGATCTCGTGGCTGCAAGTGTCAGGTCTACCTCCTGAACTGCAATACACCATCCAGGACCTGCCGTTTGAAGGCCAGGTCCTTTTCTCCCAGAAAACAGACCCTAGGCTACAGAGTCTTAAGGACAATCGGGTGATCATGCGTTCCCTTGGGATGCACACCCCACAAACCCAACGAAGGTCTTTCCGTAGCCAGCCTCAGCACCCTTACCCCCGCCCAGACCGCAACAAGACTTCGACAGAAGGCGCGGTCGTGGGAACCGCAGACGGCAATCTGGGTCCCAGGGCGGCCACAGTACCGGTCCCGCCAAACCGGCGCTGGGCCCGAAAGCGAACTTTTGAAGGTGCACCCGAGAGCAGAGCACCAGTCCTTCCCCAGGATCCCCTTCAGTTTTCCAACTGCCTTTCCTCCTTCCTCCCTGCATGGTCCCAATTAACCTCGGATCGTTGGGTCCTATGCACGGTGGAATTTGGATACCACCTACAATTTATTTCGTCCTCTCCCTCTCACCCCCCCCGTCCCTGTTCAGGGACCCCTCTCATGAGCAATTCCTCTGGCAAGAGGTTCGTACGCTCCTCTCGATCGGACCTATAGAGGAGGTACCGGAGGAATTAAGGGGCAGGGGATTTTACTCCCCACACTTCCTAATCCCCAAGGCAAAAGGAGGTCTTCGACCCATCCTGGACCTGTGAGGACTCAACATGTTTTTAAAGAAGTTGAAGTTCCACATGGTATCCCTGGGGACCATTATCCCATCCTTGGATCCCGGAGACTGGTACACTGCTCTCGACATGAAGGACGCATATTTCCACATTGATATTAACCCCCCCCACAGACGGTACCTACGGTTTATAGTGCACCGCCAACATTTTCAATTTGCAGTCCTTCCGTTTGGCCTTTCTATGACCCCTTGCGTCTTTACAAAGTGCATGGCGGTAGTGGCCGCCTTCCTCCGTCGTCAGCGAATACATATTTTTCCTTACCTAGACAACTGGCTTATTCGAGGAACCTCCGAGGCCCAGGTCACCAGGCATGTAGCCATCATCACGGACCTATTCGAGAGACTGGGCCTGATGATCAATTTAGAGAAGTCTACTTTAGTGCCCATTCAAAGGATAGAATTCATTGGGGCCATTCTAGACTCCAAACTCGCAAAAGCCTGCCTGCCACTGCCCTGGTTTCAGGCACTAGTCTCAGTTATAAAAAGCCTCCAAACCTTTCCAATGACCTCAGCTCGCACCTGTCTGAGCCTCCTCGGTCACATGGCTTCATGTACTTTTGTAACCAAGCACGCCAAACTACGCATGCGTCCCCTTCAAATCTGGCTCGCCTCAGTGTACCGTCTAGGCAGAGATACCATAGACATGGTGGTCACCATTCCTCAGAGCATCTTAGACTCTCTCAACTGGTGACTAACACCCTCCCTGGTTTGTGCAGGACTGCCGTTCCATCTGAGGCAGCCCTCAGTGTCCCTAACGATGGACGCCTCGTCTTTCGACTGGGGGGCTCATCTAGACCTTCGTCGCACGCAAGGCCTCTGGTCATCTCAAGAGCTAGCGTTGCACTTAAATGTCCGGGAGCTGAGAGCAGTCCGCCTGGCGTGCCAGGCGTTCTGGCAACATTTGCAGAGTCGTTGCGTTTCAGTGCTTACCGACAACACAACGGCCATGCACTACATAAACAAGCAGGGAGGGACTCGATCCTTCCCCCTTTGTCAGGAGATGATCCAATTGTGGGAATTTTGCATAGCCCACTCGATAGACCTTGTAGCATCGTTCCTCCCAGGGGTCCAGAACACTCTGGCAGACCATCTCAGCAGATGTTTTCGGTCTCACGAGTGGTTGCTTCGCCCGGACGTTCTACATTCCATCTTCCAGAAGTGGGGCTTTCCCCACATAGACCTCTTCGCTTCCCGCGACAACAGGAAGTGCCAGAAGTTCTGCTCCTTCCAAGGTGTTGCCCCGGGCTCGATATCGGACACCTTCCTAATCTCATGGAAGAACCAGCTGCTGTACGCCTTTCCACCCTTCCCACTGGTGCACAGGGTTCTCTTAAAGCTCCGCAGGGACAGGGCTTACCTGATCCTGATCGCCCCTGCATGGCCCCGACAACACTGGTACGCCACGTTGCTGGACCACTCGATAGCCAACCCGATCCCTCTGCCCCCTCATCAGGATCTTATAACGCAGGACCACGGCAGGCTTCACCACCCAGACCTGCAGTCCCTCCATCTCACAGCGTGGCTCCTGCATGGTTAACCCAGTCGAAGTTACGTTGCTCTGCCCCAGTGCAAGAAGTACTCCTGGGTAGCAGAAAACCTTCCACCCGGTCTACATACTTGGCCAAGTGGAAGCAATTTTCTTGCTGGTGTCAAACACTGAATGGTAACACCCACGGAGGTTCCCATTCCCACTATATTGGACTACCTCTGGTATCTTAAACAGCAAGGCCTTGTTATCTCATCATTGCGAGTGCACTTGGCGGCTATTTCTACTTTCCACCCAGGAGAAGGTACTGTCATAAATAGATAGCTAAGGGTTAATGTTTCTTTTACCTGTAAAGGGTTAACAAAGGGAACCAAACACCTGACCAGAGGACCAATCAGGAAACCGGATTTTTCAAAGCTCAGGGGGAGGGAATTTTTTGGGTCTTTGTCTTGTTCGGGCGCTTACTATGGAGGGATCTTTTCTATCTGGGAGCTTCTCTCTTCAGTTTCCAGTTTGTAGTACAAAGGTAGCAAAACAATAGCTTTATATTTTTGTTTTGTATTTACATGTGTGGGTGCTGGTATGTTTAAATTGTACTCTTTTTGATAGGCTATTATTTCAATTTTTCTTAAAGCAGTTGATCTGTATAATTGTCACTTGATACAGAAGATTTTTATGTCTTTTTCTTTCTTTTATATAAGCTTTCTTTTTAAAACTGTTTTGAGTTTTCTCTGGTAGGCTAAGAACAAAGGGAGGGGGAAATCTCTTTGTGTTAGCTTGACTAGGTTTGAATGCATAGCTCAGGGAAGAAGAGGGGGGAAGGAAATTGCCCTTCGTCGTTTTGCATTCAAGGAGTTTAAGTACAGTGCGCCGGGAACCCAGGGAGGGGAGCTTGGGAGAGATAAAGAGGAGATAAGGGGAGGAGGTTGTTTTCCCTTTGGTGTGAGACTCAGGGCTTCTGAGTTTTGGGGTCCCCCAGAGAAGGTTTTGGGAGACCAGAGAGGGAGTCAGGCCCTGGAAATTCCTGGCTGGTGGCAGCGAGATCAGATCCAAGCTGGTAATAAGCTTGGGGGAGGTTCATACAAGCACCCAGATTTTGGACGCTAAGGTCCAGATTTGGGAAAGATGCTTCCAGGAGAAGGTACTCATTCCATCTTCTCCCACCCTATGGTCTCGAGGTTCCTCAAAGGTTTGGAGCGTCTATACCCTAGTACGATCCCCTGCCCCTTCCTGGGACCTCAACTTGGTCCTGATGAGACTTACGACTCCTCCATTCGAGCCATTGGCGACCTGCTCGCTCCTATATTTGTCATGAAAAACAGCCTTCCTTGTAGCCATCACATTGGCTAGGAGAGTCTCTGAGCTTCGGGCTCTCATGGTGGACCCACCTTACACGGTGTTGCACAAGGACAAGGTGCAGTTACGTCCACATCCAGCATTCCTCCCTAAAGTAGTCTTGGCCTTTCATCTTAACCAGGACATATTCCTCCCGATCTTCTTTCCCAAACTGCATACATCTCGTAGGGAGCTGCAGTTGCATTCCCTCGACGTCCGTAGGGTGCTCGCCTTCTACATTGACCAAACCAGACCCTTCTGCAAAACGCCCCAACTTTTTGTGGCAGTGGCAGATCAGATGAAAGGCCAACCCGTCTCTTCTCAGAGAATTGTGTCATGGGTAACGGCGTGCATCCGTATTTGCTATGATCTAGCTCATGTCTCTCTGGGTCATATTACCGCTCATTCTACCAGGGCTTGGGCCTCGTCGGCCGCCTTCCTAGCTTGAGTACCTATCCAGGAGATATGTCGAGAGCTACGTGGTCTTCAGTGCACACCTTTACTTCTCATTATGCCTTGGTGCAACAATCCAGAGAGGACGCAGCCTTCGGCTCAGCGGTTCTACATTCTGCGGTATCTCACTCCGACCCCACCCCCTAGGTGAGGCTTGGGATTCACCTAATTGGAATGGATATGAGCAAGCACTCGAAGAAGAAAAGACGGTTACTCACCTTTGTAACTACTGTTCTTCGAGATGTGTTGCTCATATCCATTCCAAACCCACCCTCCTTCCCCACTGTCAGAGTAGCTGGCAAGAAGGAACTGAGGAGCGGACGGGTTGCCAGGGGTATATATTCGGTGCCATAGCGGCGCCATGCCAGGGGGCGCCCAGCCGACCCACCGAGTGTTGCTAGGATAAAAATCTTCCGACGCACGTGCATGCGGCGCGCACACACCTAATTGGAATGGATATGAGCAACACATCTCGAAGAACAACAGTTACAAAGGTGAGTAACCGTCTTTTCTAGCTGCTGTAAGTATGTTGTAATCATCTATATTTATTTCAAAGCCAAAGCCTGAAGCCTTTCTTTCAATTTGTTAGTATCTAGTTTGACCAACCTGGCTGGAGCAGGACTTCAACACTAATGAGTGGGCTGCTTGGTGCAAGTTGCTGTGTGATTTAAAACCTCCCTACTGGGTTTTTCCTGAAATAGTTACTGATTTGGTGCAGAAACACCAAATGCAGAAAAAAGTCTGTGCTCCCAATACTCCACCTCCCGCCCTCCAGTAGGAAAACGAGTATGGGTGCAGGGTGTCACGGTGGTACTTACTGTGTTCATCTCCTTCACGTGTTGAGTTGATGTGGCTGGGCTTTCTGGAGAGGTTTCCACCAGGTGGCAGTGAATCTTTAATAGACCTTACACCTGCCTGAGACTCCCATTGTCCTGAACGATACCTTAAGCCAAGTACCATAGAGCTCTAATAAACTGCGTTTGGTTTGGGAGAGGAGAGTACAGGACTCCAAAGGCTGGAACTCGGCATGAAAGGTTGTTAACTCCCTCCCTCCTCAGACATCACTGACCTGTCCCGATCTCCATCCCACCTGCCATGAAACCTTCTGGCCCCTGAATCCCATCTAGCAGCTTCTCTGGTACCTGCTGCACAATCTCAAAGACCAAACACATTCAAGGTGTTAAACTCTTTCACTGCCCAACATTAAACAGTGGTTTGGGGTTTTCCCCCTACCAAGACCCTGGTTTACTCCTTTTTTTGGCGAACACCCAAAAAGTGTTTGTTCTAAAGTTGAAAGTTTATTGATCAAACACAGTCCCCCCCCCCGAAATTAAAACAAGCATTTATATTTAAACAGAAATTGAGATTTCTACAAAACAAACTTAATAAAAACTTATTAAAGTTTTGCTCCTTTTGGAGGCAAAATATCAGTCTCTTATTTTCATTAGCAACCTTTCTTTGATGAAAAGAAAAGGGTTAATTTTTCTCTGCCCTGATGTGTGCAGGGTGTTTACTTCTTCTGTTTGTAACAGGCAGACCCAGAGTTTGGGAAATGCAGCCTTTTATAGATGTTCTGAGAACACTGGGCAGCTGGTCAGTTACTGATAGATGCTTTAGACTGGCAGGGCGCCCACAACACCTGTTGCTTGGCCCCAGGCTCATGTTCCTATCAGGGACATCATTTGGTTGGGTCCTTTCTTCCTAGACAGGGCAGGATTGGGACCCTCTCCTCTTGCTGTGTTGAAGCAGTGCCGTTAATTTCAGGATTTGATGAGAAGCTGAGACGTGTTGTCATCAGTCATTAAGCACACAAATAGATGTGGCTGTTTGCATGCAGAAATATTCTGCTATTGAATCATTATAAAATCCAGATATGTTTCAAAAGACTGTTTAGATAGACGCACTTTCATATAGGCTCTAAATTAAGTCTCAGATAGTCCAGAGTCTCTGTTTCCTTTTTGAAACTCCAGGAACATTGTCTGAGTGATAGAGAGAGAGCAGTGGATCCTGGAGATAGTAACCAATTGAAATTGTATTTTCATATTGGGCTCGTAGGAAAAGACATTTCTGTGATTCTGAGGAGCCAAAATCAATTCGGACTTTATAAGATTGGAGATCAGAATCCATGTGGTCTCCTCTCTCTTTCTGAGATGCAGCCAGCACTCACCACGTTGCAAAGTGAAAGAGACTGAAGCTAAAAAAGGCAGAGATTCATTCATTGATCTGTCTCTAAGGAGTAAGGATGCTAATTAAGCTAATAGAGCTATTAGCTCGGAAGAGCTGTTATATAAGCACTTCCTATTTTTTGGCCTTTTATTTCTGTTGAGAACCATTTTCTCTGTCTTCATTCGCTACACATGGGGTTATACTTACGCTCACAGTTGCACATAGCTACTGATGCCTTCTGGTCAGTGTGAGTGGAGTTCATACGACCTGCATAAAGCCCAAGTGCTTGAGCTCTGCAGAGGTAGAGTAGGGTGGGGGTGGCTAGGGAGATGGGGACGGGGTAGGAGGCTGCTTACCCTCCCCCCCACCCGGTCACCCTCTGTGTTTTATATCTGAGACATCTTAGATTCATGACAAGTTTGGTGACCACATTTTTGGGCTGTTGCTTTAAGGTGGGGGAACAGATGTTCAGAGGCAAGACAAAAGACATTGTTGTCTTGCTGTCACTTTCTGTAGGGTGATTCATGAAGTGGAACCAATAATGACAATGCTGAACTGGAGAAATGAGATATTGGAAAATGTTTGCAATGGTCTAAGTGCCTAGGGCTGCAAACAGCACACTCCTATTTCTTCTTCTCCCTCTGGACTCCTTGAAACAGCTATAAACACACCTGTAGCAAACACCTCTGGTCTGCTTACCTGTGCCCAATATTTAAAAAAAAAAAAAAAGTGGTGGTCAAATTATCTCCTATTTCAAGCTGAAACTTGCTGGGCCAGCCAGATTCATCCTTCTGCAAGGATTCATCCTTGAAATCAATGGACTCCCAGTAAGAATTAGCTTGTCTCCATTGTGTTCATCGGATAGTGGTGAGGCACAGGATTTAAAACTCACTTGGAAAAGCTGATCTGAGCTAATATCGCCTACCAGGGACAGGTGAAATTAAATCCTGAAGCAAACCACTGAAAATCCAGTTTAACAATAACTCAGTCAAGAAGAGGGTTTTCATTATGGGTTGCACAAAGAGACTTGTTTGCGTTACAGAAATGAAACCTTGCACAAGGAAAGAAATCCTATATAGTTAAGTGAAATGTGAATCCGTTATCTCAGTGGGCAAGTGACTGACATAATTTGAAAAGTCCTTGAGGCTGTTTTTAAAAGGTCAGAAGTGTGAAATCTGTGCTCAGCGCAATGTGAGTCACATACACTCTGCGCCCTTTTCTGAAGTCACAAAATTGTCCATTTGGAAACTTTTTACCCTTTGTGGTTCTCAGTAAAAAGCAACTGCTGAAACTGGAATCGGTATGTTTAGGATGCATACGAAACGTTTCTGAGCTGTTTGTCTGCAGTCTTTGGTGTAGTAAATAAAAAGGATGTTTTGCAGCCCACAGAAAGAGCTTACAATAAATTGGGATCCAGAGAAGAATGAGTGAAGACGTTTAAAAAAACAAAACAAAACATCCTGTGCATAGTAGCTGCTTAGAATTTAAAGTGAAATGAAACTAAATTAGCAGCTTACGTCTGGCAGCATGGACTGTGTTTCAGATTTAGGCTTTAGAGTGTAAATGACATCCATTAGCACTAGTTATATTTCACGCATGTTAATACGTGTCATTAGAACAGCAGAGTCCAGGAAGTAATTTAAAGGTCTCACTCCTGCAGCTCTTACTCTGGCAAGACTCCTACTGAAGACCCTCGCAGAGTCCTTGAGTCCAGACTACACCTGAGCCTGCACACGGCAGTTTTAGAGCCCTGCAGCCCGAGCCCCGCAAGCCTAAATCAGTTGGCACAGGCCAGCCTTAATGCCATGTAGATGTGCGCTTGGAGTCTTGCCAGAGTAAGGGCTGTGGAACTGGGCTCTAACAGTCTGGTGTTAGGGGTAGCTGCTTGGAGCCTTCTCGTAATAGCCATTCAAAGCCAGGGCTTTACTTCATTCTCCAGCATCAACTGTGATCACTGCATCATAGTTTCCTTTTGTATTTAAATACATCCCATAAATATAATTGACTGGTCACTAAACCTTCCTGCAAATGCTAGTCAGTTTAGAAATATGATGTTCAGAAGGAAAAGTATTATGGAAGCGAGACACTTAGTCTTACACCAGACTTTTGCTATTATATTAACTTTGGAGCCTGATGGTGATAAAGTAGTTGTGGTTTTTTTAGAATACAGAAGAAAATATTAATGAAATAACAATTGTGAGATGCTGCCGGCAGGGTGCAGGTGTAACAACAACATCCGTAACATTTTGAAGATCTAGAGCAGGGGTTGGCAACCGATGGCACGCATGCCAAAGATGGCATGCAAGCCAATTTTTAATGGCATGGGGCTGCCTGCTGGGACTCCGCGTGCCATTAAAAATCCTGCCGATGCGGCAAGCTGCGGGGTCTGCGGTCCGAGGCCAGAGTGCTGGCCCGAGCGCAGCAAGCCTCTGCTTGCCCCCCCGCCTTCCCCTAGAGCCCTGCCGCTGCGCGCGCAGTGCTCTGGGGGCTGGGGCTGTGCGCTCCCATGGGGCAGCGTTTGGCTCCGTGGGGAGGGAAAGATGCTCCCCGCTCATCCGGAGCCCTGCTGCCGCGTGCACAGTGCTCTAAGGGGCAGGGCAGGGCTACACGCACGGGGGCGGCGACGGCAGGGCTCTGGATGAACGGGGAACCTCAGGGTAACGGGTGGGGCAGTCAAGGGAGCAGGGTGGGTGGGATCCTGGGGGGTGGTTAGGGGGGGGGGTCTCTGCAGGGGGCAGCCAGGGAGCAGGGGTTTGGATGGGGCATGGGAGTCCCGGGG